>NC_082602.1:37249982-37551857 GCF_030936135.1 Gavia stellata
GATCTCATTTACAGAGTGGCTTAAGCAAATGAGCCATAATTTGGAATAACTGTAGCAAAGTTCCTGCTTTGTAAGGGGCAGAAGTTTCTGAGGAGCACGCCCAAGTTACTTGGGTGGGCTCTGCATGCTCAGGTGACTGAGCCCTTTCAGAAGGCATAAATAATGCACTGACTCAAAGCTTAGGCTGAACTCCTGCGGGTTAGTCCAAATATGTGTTCCCTTTCATTATATCGGTTAATAGCATGAACACGCTTAGAAACAGGTGGGTTCCTGACATCCTTGACCTTAGTGAGGCTGGATGTAATATTCCTATCTGATCTGGGAGGAGGAGACGTCAGACAGAGACCCTGTGGAGAGGTCCTGTTGTGCCGGGGTTGCTGCGTGACCATGTCATTGCCTTGTCCAGGCTGAGCAACTTTGCAGCCAAAGATGCAGAGCATGCCTTAATTTTCCAATGTAGGTGCATTTTTGGTTTCTTGCACGAGAAAGGTTTTGGAGCAGGGAGGTACTGGTTCCCAACACGTGTGTGAATTGGCTGTTCCTGCCCGTTGGAAGGAGAGCTGGCTGCGTGCATGTCTGTCTGCTTGGGTTTCCTGGGAGTGGCACAGAGAGTCTCATAGTTTCATTCTCATTTAAAATTAAGACTAATTTAACGAGCACCATCTGAAGACAAATATTATTCTCCTTAGGGCAGCTCAAATTCTTGTTTGGTGAGAAACAGTCTTTTAATGCTGTATCTTTGAGTGTCTTCTTTAGAGGGTTACATTATCAGCGCAACTTTGGCCTGATACTTTTTCAATTAAACTTTTCCAAACAGCATTTGAAATCTGAAATGAAGACTCCTTTCTTTTACAATCTGCAAAGCTCCTTTCTTGCTAGTATCTGGATCTGCCAGAGTTCTGCGACATAAATCTCCGAGCGATGCTTTGCAAATGCAGAAGCCAGCATTGATTTTACACGTTTCATATGCATTTTGTAAGCAATGTGTTAAAGGAAAGCAATGAAATATTCTCTTAGGTTAAGGTCTTTAAAAGTGCCTAACGGAGTAAGGTGCCTGAGCGCCACTGAGCTGCAAATTCAGCCCTTGAAATTAATCTTTCCCACTCTCGTGTAATATTAGGTCCTGTTAATAGGTAATGCATCCGTTGCATTTAAGATGCACATCTGTTTGTATATATGCACAAAGAAAATATTTATGTCCAAATTCTTTCTCAGGGGCGTTTAAAATTATTTTCTACTGAATTGAGTATGGTCATTTGGCAAAGCCAGGCAGGTCATCAATAATTAATCCAAGCAGGCAGAGCTGAGTCTCCCGGTGCTTGCAAACACCCTGTTAGACTGGATAGTTTGGCAAAGCAGGGGCAGTTCTCAGATTTTCTCAGCAAACAGCAAATGTGCATTTAACTTTTGAGGGGGAGAGGGAGACTTGCTTTTATTGAAAACAGCTGTGCTGTACTTGCATTGCAGCACTAGGTGCATCCATATGTACAGTGCAGAGCTTCTGATCCCCCAGTCCACCCCCATCCAAACCGGGGGCCATTGCACTTACAGAAACACGCCTGGCATATACGGCTCGTTTCTACCATGTGCTTGCAGACTGCAGGAACACAGGAGGTAGGATTTATCTCGATTAACTTTATCTGAACTTTATCTAAAAGTCAGACCAGATTCTTTACACCTAACCCTGGCTGTCGAAGAACTGGTTCTGGAGTACGAGCTCGTCATCTGTTTTAAATAGAGTCAGTAGGAAAAAAAATCATCTCTTCCAGAGGGTATTTCCTATCCAGACTTGTTATCTAAGAAGATGGGATGAACATGGAATGAATACTCTTCCCTTTCCCCTCGGAGGGACCTGTTTGTCCTGAGGAGGAGGCTCCTGAAGAGGTTCGGGTGATCAGCCTGGGCACAGCATCTTGCTTTTGGACAGACAACGCTGGGTGAAATGGGTCTGGGCCAGCGTGACGGGGGAAACCCAGGTGACCGAGGGGTGAATGTGCACCTCTGCAGAGGCAGAAGCATTTTGTATTCTCAAAAGTTTGTTTCCTCTAGCTGTATCGGTTGGCCTAACAGAGTATGTTGCACAAATACTACCAACACACACTCTTGCTGCATGAGATGAATTAAAATGGTTTCCACGAGGCTGAGGATGGCAGTCACGAATGCAGCAACACCCTTCCACCTGGGTTTTCTCTGAGGAGTCCGATCAAGTATCCATCATGCCAAGCACGGAGCAAGGCTGGCTTTTGAGCCATGATGGCTTAATCTTTGGATTCAGGGTTGGATGGGACCGCAGTAGGTCCCAGCTCATACCCCACATGATGCCTTCAGCAGAGAAGAAGGGACCAGAGCCCCGTGTGGCAGAAGGGGCCAGTTGAGTGTCTCACCGTCCTGATGGTCACCAGGTTCCAGCTCTCCCTGCAACACGAGCTGTCCCCAGGCCACGGGTGTTCAGGGACAAGCAGGCTGGGAACCAGTCCAAAACCAGACCAGGCGTGTGTGCTGCTCCCTCTCCGCCGCTGTTACACTGGTACGCACGCTTTTAACGCCTGGCCCCTGCTGAACTGCTTTTGCTTTTCAAGATGAGAGAGCTCTGTGGTTTTGACAAGGAAAATTGCTGCCCAGATGCCTGAACACCAGTGCTCTGCTTGTTTAAATATTTGTTCAAACCAGCTTGACTTTCCAGTGCATTTTTGCGTGAGGGGTTTTGGAGGTGGTGGAAAGAAGTCAGTTCTAATAAAATCTCATACCCTGGTGTAATCACGAGACCATTTAGCCAGCAGTACCCTCTGTCCCAAGGGTAGGACTTTACATCACATCTCCCCATCGCTGACCTGCATTTCTTCATGCCTGTTTCTTACTTAAGATGAATCTGTGTATGTCCTATCCACAGCCCATACAAAGACTTTCAGGACTTTTAATCTCCAAAGCTCCTAATCTGGTGTGTTCACATGTGCTGTATTTCCTGAGAGAGAAAATAAATAGGGATGGGTGGAGGAAAACAGCTGCCTGCGTCATCCGCTTCCTTAGCGTTGTATGTTCCATGGCCGGTTGGTGCGGTGTATCCTGCAGAAATGGCAGGAACTGGGATTATTCAAGGGGTGACTTACAACCGGCATGAGTAAAGGTCGTGCCTGTGAAGAGGAGTGTTGGAAATATTTGTGTTGACCCTCTCCCAAGCTTTAAGTGTAATACCCACAGAAGTTTGCCACTGCCAGCCTCCAGCTTGGGATCTGTCCTGGTCACTGCTGTTCCTTTTACTTCTTTATTTTGACAAAGCCCCACTTGCTCTGAACCACTCCATACCTGCAGTTACGATCACCATTTCCAACCTCCTCCTTGCTCCCCGATGTGATGTCCTGCGTCGGATCTTGACGCTATGGGTGTTTTTTAAAAGACCTGGCAGAAGACTTGGTAGAGCAAACCGCATCAGGGACACCAGGCGCTCGCCCATGCACCTATTTTAGCCCTACCAGCACTCTCAGCGTCCTCTTCTAAGCAGTTATTTCTGGAATTATGTATATCTGAGCTCATTAGAGCATCACCATGCAGCCAACTGATTAGAAACAAACAATTGCCACAACACTGCGAATTAAATTTTCAGCACATGTACATTTGAAAAGTACAAGTGTTCAACCCAGGAAGTGCCTTGAAATTCAGAAAAACAAAGATCTGGGGAATGTTTGCTAGCATTTGCCAAGCTCTTTTTTTTTTTTTTAAGGTAATTTATGCAGGAAGATGACTCCCTATCCCCTCAGTCTCAGTATTTTCCTGTATGTTGAGGTATATTGCCTGGAGAAGCGTTGTACCTAAGCTGGCTTATTCTGCTCAGTTAAAACTGTAGCAGTTTAACATAAGCAGGAACGATTAACAGGCAAGCCCACAGACTTCCTTCAGATCTTAGCAAACAATTTGGCTCTTAATTTTTACCTGTTTGTGGATGCTTGAATTTAAATGAGTCGCAATTAAACACAATTAGCTGTGTGTGCAGCTCTGGGAGGCAAGAGAGGAGCAGTGGAGGTTGCTGGAATTCTCTTAACATGGGTTTGATTTCCTGGAGCTCTTGCAGGCATGTTGGCCCGGAGGAGATGGCATGGCAAGGTCAGCTCTAGAGGCCACCAACTTCTGCAGCAACATAGAAGGCATCCTCGGCTGCACGGCTTGTGGTTAGGAGTTTCTGTTGATGGTGCTCACCTCTCTGAGCAAAAGCATCTTCCCAAATGATGGCAGCGAAGCAAGGGAAGGTGCTAGCTGCTTTGTGAGGACAAACCTTCTGCCCTGGGTCATGCACAGCAGCTCTCCAAAATCTAGTGTTTTAACCACAAAAGCCTCTCTTTCTATTCTGGTGGAGATCTGGGCGTGACATGAGATATGGGGTCCAGGTATGGGGTTTCCTGAAGTTCTGGGACCTGCTCCAACACTGGGTGCGTTTACAGAATCACAGAATCACTAAGGTCAGAAAAGACCTGTAAGATCATCAAGTCCAACCATCAACTAACACTACCATGCCCACTAAACCGTGGCTTAACCAGTGGCTTTTGTGCAGGTTCATCTCTCATCGTAACGTCGGGAAACGTGCTCTACAGCCATTCATCAACCGCCCATCAGTGTGCTGTCAGTCACTGTGATTTATCTGGGTTTTCAGTGCCGAACTGATTAAATTGCACATTTTCACAAAAATGAGAGTTTCACTTGTGGCACCGAGTAAAATTATTGCATCTCTCTAAAGAAACTAGCAAAGGTTACAGTGTCTGTTTACATTCCTCGTAAAGAAAATCTTGTTAAACTCTGTCTCACATATTTTACAGCCATGGTAAGAGCCCCTGAAGTATACGCTGTCAGGAGAAATGGTTTCAAGCTTTTTTATCTAACTTTATGCAGCAGGCGTATACGCTGTTTAATTGGGGAGTTAGTGGGAAGTCTGTGTGGTGACACAGGGAGATCCCTTGTACAAACAGAGGGAGAGTTTGCGGGACGGGGTTTGCTGTCTCACAGAACGCTGCGCTGCTGGAAAGGTCAGCGATCGTGGGACACACAGCGTTACAGATCAGGTTTGCCAAATGACTGCAGCTTTGTACACTGGAATGTGAGATCATTTGTCTTTTTCAAATTAACTTCGGTGCCTTGCTTTGGCCCTGCGTGGTGTTTTTCCTACCCACCCCTATTTTTAAAGAACTATGCAAAAGCTAATTTTAACCTGTGATACTAATGATGTGTTGATCAATCCCCATCTGCTCCTGTTCTCTGAAGTCAAGTTTCAGCAGGTCTTGAGCTGGATTCTGGGGCTGTTTCCATCCCTGTGGCCATGACTATCCATGTTGGCTACCTTCATTTAGACTTCTATCTGCTAAATATTTTGTCCGCACAGTAATCCAGCTGTTTCCTTTTTGTTCTCCATATGTTTTGTTGGAAACGAGCACAAGCAAGGCTCTGAGAAACTCATTCCAACCGGTACATGAAGTTTCCTAGGACAGCATGACGTGAGGGTTTGGTGCTCAGACTGGACGCACCCCCTCATTGCTCGCAGTGGGGTGTTTGCCTCGAGCTCGGCAGGACACCTCCGGGACCCAGCTGCCTGTTTTCCTTTGCAGATGTTCTGCAGCTCCAATTCCCTTTGCAGAAATGGTCCTGCCATGAGAGCACCGTTCAGAGCTGGCTGCCAGCAGCGCCCGATGCTTGCCCCGACCCACGGACTAAACCCAGAATCCCAATTGGTATGGGAAAGAAAGGGATTAACTCAAAGTCTGTGTTTTTAGGGGCATCCTTTCACACTGTACCTAGCAATGCGCTCTCCTGCGTGTATTTGCTTCATTCACTTTAAAGACTGGTAGCAGTTCCTGCAAAGGACTATGCAAACCAGCATGGAGCCCTTCATCCATCACAGATCTTCAGCTGCATCTGGGTGAACCACTGAGAAAATTACACAGCAGGTCGGGGCAGTTTGGGACCATTCCTGATAGCTGAGTCTAGGTAGGGAATTCAGCTTGTCAGAAGAGACCTATCCAAGTAGAAATCTGACCCAGACAGTAAGTGATCCTTCTTATTCTTGCGGAAGCTGATTTTTCACTGCCCCTTATGATCTAGGATTTGGTTTTATGCTTCACCAGGAGGAAGCCATCACTTTCTGCTAGTCGGTAGCCCTGATGCCATGCTGAAGCTGCTCTTACCAAGTGACCGAGTGAAGAGTTAATATTGCAGAGCCAGTTTTCTGCAGCACCCTGCTGCTTTCCTTGATGTCTGAGGCTGAAGCATTGATCTGAACTAACCAGTTTAGTATGGGCGGAGGATCTGGCTCAGAGCACATGGGGCTATAGATAGCTGCTCAGCTTCTGCAGCACCGACAGTGATAAATGGTCCCTGGGAGAGGAGGATGTTTAGTCATCTCCTGAGGATGATTTGATGGACATGAGTAACTACCGAGCCTCAAGACCTCTGTCCATGTTGCGTCATGCTAAAGATACTTCATATCTTTAATGTGTTGTAATACACCAATCGTTTTGGATGGCTTTTTCTTTTGAAGAAGATGCTCTCCTAATGTTGCCCTGTGCACAGAGGGGCAGGCACAGATCATGTGTCCCTGAGCCCTCTCAATGCAATAGGGACCGAGATGGACCACCCCGCATTTCAGACAGTCCCTGTGCTAAGCCACTTCTTTCCCTGACTGCTTCATATACCAGCAAGGTGCCCACCAAGAGGTGATGCAGAAATGAAGTGCCACATTTCAGAGAGAGAGCAGGAGGCTGTCATGGCCAGCTCGGGCTGGAAAACGTTCCTTGTGTACGCATCCAGGCTGTGCTGCTCAACCGCTCCAAGGAGTCCCGCTTTACTGAAGAGAGTGTTTCCCAAGGCTGTAGCTGATTTTTCAGAAGTGAGTTTGTGCACTGGCCAAGACTGCTGACAGCTCAATATTCAGCTGCAGAATATAATTTTCTGTCATTTTGATTTATGTTCTTCTCTGCAACCAGAGTCCCACATTAAAAAAAAAAATCGGGAGGAGTTTATCTTAAAGTTAGCGCAATGCAAGTTTATTCTTCAACTGACCTAGCAAATTAAAGGTATTTTTAGATTATATTTTTTAAAATTCTGGAATATGAAAAAGAAAAGTACTAAAACGTAACCTCCATTGTCAGTTTTTGGACCTGCTTTTGTGATGTCTGCCATCGTGCAATGCAAAAAGGGTCATTGTCCTCAAAAGAGAATTCAAGCTGAAACCGTGAGAGCAAGATCTGCTCTTGGCTGAAGTTCCCACCTGCACCCGGTGGCCCTGTCCAGGGAGGCTCTGACGCACCCAAGCAACACCCAGGACTTCAGGGCCGAGCTCTAGAGCACAGTGCTCCACTTCAGGGTATCTTAAAACTTTTAGTCACTGGGTGTTTCTCCTGGGAAAAAGCCCAAATGCCCCAGGGGAGAGGCTGGCATAGAGCCATGGTCTCCGCTCCCTTCGGACAGCAGAAGGAGGGCTCATCCTCCAGCCTTTTGGGTTTGCCCGGAGATTTTACGGCAGAGCTCTCTCTTTTGCCTCGCTTCTGGCACCCAGACTTGGGCTTCTGAATTGTTTCGCTACATTTGGAGCGTTGCTTCTTGGCATTAGTCTTGTGGGATTATGGCTTGCAGTTTCCTTCCGACAGATGCTTAAAAGAGCAATACTGGGCTAGGGAGGGGGGAAAAAAGCATTGCTTGGCTATTTGTGTGCAGTTGTGTGAGTTGTTACAGAGCGTTCTGCGAGACAAAGGAAGAGGCCACATGAATCAGCTCTTGGGGTGGCACTGACAGGAATAGAAGTTCCTAGCACAGCCCTAGGAAGAGGCAAGAGAGCGGGGAAGTGTGTTTTATTTCAGTGCTCTGCTTTCCTACGGACTCCAGACAATTTTATTTATTGCGTTTCCCCCCACTTAGCCGTGATAAGCATATAGGTAATCTAAGACATATGACATGTCTCAGAAGTATAACTCCAAAGTGTGCCATAGGCTGAAATGAAATACACTGTCCAGCCCAGGGGTAGGGATGGCCGGTGCGGGGACAGCGCGGTGTCACGGGGCTGGTCCCCACCGTGGCAGGGAAGCGGGGTGCTGGCTGGAGCCAGGCCAGGCAGGGGAGGCACCTGCGGAACCGCTGGGCTCTGCTGCACCCCGTCTGCTTTAATGGGAGACATCTGCGTAAGGGCTGCCTATTCCTCTCGTTTTCTTCTGGGTGACGCCAGCAAAGTATTATTAAAACTATTGAAACCCTTGCGTTGTGAGCGAGGCCGTCTGTCTGCAGCACGGGTAGCAGAAGGGTGTTTCAGGGTTCCCAGCTGTAACCCTGTAGGGTATCGGACTGCAAAGCAGAAGAGAAATAATCAGGCTTGGATGAATAATAGGGGTGCAGCAGATAAAAATGAAGCCGGTGGTCCCATGGGCCGGGGTCGGTTGGGAGTCACGCGAGGGTGAACTCATAGCTCCCCTGGAGCTGAGGTGGGTTTTAACATTAACCCGCTGGAGCCAGGAGCTGGTGGCTGGCCGGTCTGCCTGTTGTCATCACACGTTATTTGGACGAAGGGGTAAAAGTACCTTATTTCCTGATTTGTTTTACTGCAGTGTGTATATATATACACACACATATATATATATATATACACCCACCCCTTCCCCAGCACACATCAAATGTATACAGGGCATTTCCTTGATGACTGGCATTTAGCAGTTGAGTTACAGGTGGATTTCTGTATAGTCAGCACAGATATCAATTGCAAAATGCTTTTAATAGATCAAAGAGTGCTGTGTAATTGAAAATTTCTTGTAGAAGCGTTCATTTCAAGCAGTTCTTAAGATTTTCTCCTAATGTATAAGCTAGGAAAGAAACATTTTTCAGGGTGTAAAATGGAAAGAAGTTTTGTTCATAACTTTTTTTGGCTCTCCACTCAAATTAAGGATCATTGCCAAGAAATGAGTATTTTACCACACCCCCCAAAGGTATTTCTGTATTCATAAAAGCCTCTTGGTTAAATCAGGGGCTGAGCAATAATTGCCACCTAAGGCATCGGTATATAATGGATTTTTACTTGCTTTATATTTGAAGGTTTTTCTCCATTGTATATTATAACTCGCTTTACCTTCTATAATCTAAATTCTTTTTCAGTTGAGGAAAACCTAAAACCCATCATAATTACTGTTCTTATTGCACCCTAGCCCTGTAACCAGATAGATAGAACTTGGATAATTAAATAAAGACCCGTGGGATGACCTTCCCCCTTTTAAATAAGATGCTTTTATGACAGCCAGCACCAACGCAGACTCCGTTTCACGGAGCCATCCTCCTTGTTCCAGACACGGCTTTGCAGGTGACAGAAGGAAAGCTGAATATCAGTGTCCTTTGTTTTTCCTAGTTGCATACTGTAACTTTGCAGCAAGTAAGATCTCGAGCGGCGTGGGCTCCCGAAAGGGCCATGCCTTTGCGAGGAGCTCACATACTCGGATGTGAAGAGCACGGCTGAAAAATGAACAGAAAGGAAATAGCCCTGGGGAGCTTCGGTGCTGGAACGGAAGAAATAATTTGGTACTTGTACAGACAAGTGCTCACCAAATTCTGCACTCATAAATAATAGTAATAATAATCTCCCTGCCTCTCATGCATCCGATGGGAAATGCATCTTCCCTGCTAAGAAAATTAGCCTGTGCTAAATGAAGGTTTGCCCTTTATAGGGAGCGAGAGAGATGGGAGGTGGACATCAGGGCTCTCATCTCTTTCCCAAAGGAAAGCCATTAAGCGTATAAAATACATATGTTTTCAGCAGCTGTTGGGTTTCCCAGCCCAAGAGCCATAACAGGACCATGAGGTTTGGAAAATTTCTGCCTCCCACATCTACCTCCTTCCCCCCCAGCAATGCTGCTGACTCAGTAAAACAGGACTGTGCACCTGCGCCTCGTTAGGCCCGTGCCTCTAATTAAATCTCTGGCAAAAATGCCTTCAAGCCACTCTGCTTTGGGGTGGTGACTCGTGGTGGAGGGTGAGTCTGGCCCTTTTCATGGTAGTGTCTGAAACTATCACTGTTAAGTTTACGGGAAGATGGTGGTCCTGCAGAATTAAACCCTGACAGAGCCTTCCCATCCACGGAAGCTATGTACAGACCTTTCGTGTCTCTAGTTTGGAAGTGAGTTCTTCTTTTCCTTACCTATTTCTAGAGAAAAACCATGGGAGAATAATTATTTGCTCAGTTTTGCAGGGTCCTAGGCTTGCCGCGAAGTGTCCTCCCAGCGAGCCCTGTCTGATATTGCTATTGCCTGAATGAAAACGTGCCGTGTAAAATGCAGTGCGTTAATTTGGGTTAGTTAGACGATGTAGATCGTCTTCCATACAAGGCTTTGCAACGTTTTGCCCAGCACAGTTGGACAAGGACCTGGGATCTACCGTAGGATGCAGGAAAGACCTGGGTATGGGGGAGGTAGGGAGAGAAAGAGGAAAAGGGGGAAAAAACTAGAAGAGGGAGGAACGTGAAACCCAGGCTCACCCGAGGCTGCTCCATCTGGGACTACCTCGGAGCTACCCTGGGCTCTGTGAGCGCAGCAGCCGCGGGGCGGCGGGGGACATGGGACCTGGTTGGGAGCCTGTCCTTGCTCAGCCATGCCCTTCTGTCTCCATTGCAGGCCTTGTGATGAAAACCACCCCCACGTGAAGCCTGACGCGTACGTGAACAACCTCGCCGAAGCAGTTGACATTATCCTCCAGCAGCTGTAAAACCGACGGCGCCGTGGGCGATTGGAAGGAAGGAGGAGGAGGCCTCGCACGCAGCCCCTCCACGTGGCCTCTTCGTCCTCTCCCACCTCCGTCCGACGTTAACAGACCCAGACCCAGCCTTGCTTGGGGTGGTGAACACCTGTGTTCCTAAATATTTCACGTAATGGTACTAAAATGATCTGCTGACCTCATCAGGGGAACAGTGAGCTTGCTGTTCTCCAACATGTCTTGAACGTCTTCCCCTTGGTGCCGTGCCCCTGCCAGCGCAGGCGAAATCAGCTCTCCCAAGAGTGCCAGGCTTTTCCCCGCCTGGGGCTGAGCCTTGTCTGCCCGAGGGGAACCCTGAGGGTGGTGAGAGACCTCTGCCTCATCCGGACGATGCTGCGGGGGGGCTCTACCCCCTTTAATTCTTTGCTCATATAAGGGACCCAGCCCAGAGGTGCCCAGGTGGGAAACGGGGCACCAGACACCCCTTCATGGACAAGCTTTGCTGTTTAACTCACCCCTTCTGTGCCTTTTGGGGTGCCTGAGGTGGGATGGGGGATGTCCCTGGGGGGTGATGGAGGCCACCAAGCCCTGGGCTGGGGTGCGCCGGCCCAGCCCTGCTTTGTGGGGTCCCACACGTGCCTCTGGCTATGGGTGGCACAAAAACCCTGGGGAGGGGGACAGCCCCTGCGCCCTTGGCAAGCCGGTAACTGTGTTTCTGCCATGTTTCGCCCCTGTCCAGCATCTCCCCGGGTTAGGGCTCGGGAATCTGGTAACGCCACGACACATTACGGAATAACCACGCCATCCTGTCAGGAATAAACCTTGTCCTGTGGATCTGGCCCGTTTGTTGTGTTCAGTCACATCAGCGCTGGCAGGGATGCTTAGAGGATCTGAAATGCTTTTCCCTGTCTGGAATAGGCTGGCGAGGCTGTGGGACTGATGGGCTTTTCCTTCTCTCTGTGGGGGTCTCACAGGCAGATATGGCTCGGGGGGGGATGCGGGTTTCCTACCCTTTCCCATTAAAATCCCGGCTGTGGAGCCGGGGGCTCGCCCGGGCGCTGTCAGCGTTGAGCCCTGCACAGCTCCAGCTCACCCGCCGGCGGGTGCTCCAGTGGGGAGCATCAGGGGACGGCACGGCGGGCATGTTAGCCCTGCCATGGAGGCCAGCACGGGCAACTCGGCTCCAGCCGGTGCTGGCGCTCCTGGCTTTTAAGTTTGCAGTCCCAACTGGGAACCAATCTCTGTAGAGCACCAGCTCCATCAGTCCTCCTGCCACAACTATAAATTCTGCTTGATAAATATTATGTGGAAATGTTCAGCCACTTTCTTTCCTTCTCAGTAGTCGTTGCTAAACTTCCCTCCAGTCCTCCTGGACACCAAAACCACACAGGCATCCACCGCTCCCTGATGCCTGGAGCCACCTGACCGGGATGAACCCAGCCTGCTCGCTGAACATCGGCACTGATCCTGCACCGGCACCACGTGCCTGCCGAGCACCCACCGCACCAGCTTAGCCCCGGCTCAGCCCCATCCTGCTGCCAGGGAGGGCTCAGCACGTGCAGGGCTGCCAAGTGATGCTCCATTGAGCAGGGACGGGCATGAGATTTTTCTGTTTTTCTTTCTAATCAGAGTAAGCATTGCTGAAATGAGCCGCTCCCTGCCGCTGGGCATTGCACTACTCCAGCAGATCCCCGGGGCTGTTCGTTTCTCTCACCCGACAGTTTTGCAGCGCAGCTATTGCGACGTGCATGGTAACGCCTAGCCACGCTGCACGTGGCACAAGCGCGGCAGGGATAGGAGCTCAAACCGGGTAGAAGAATTAAAGATTGGGGGTTGCTCCATCATGTCCTCTGCCCCAGGGGAGGCAGGGGCTGCCCACCTTCACCAACACTTGCCAGCGTTTGCAAGGGTCACCCTTTTATAGGTGAACGTCCCCTTTTACTCCGCGTGTCAGCAGCTCCGCACCCCCTTGGGTTTCAGGCAAGACTTTGTGCTTTAGACTGCAGTGGAACAAGACCGTTGGGGTTTTAACCTGCTTCAGAGCTCCCATGGGACCGCGGAACGGTATGCAATTATGCATGCGTTATATGTATCCTTATATATATATGCGCTCAGGCAGCATGCTCTAGCCGCTGTCTGCATTCAGCTACTGCTCTCTGCATTTGCAAGCGGGAGGTGAACAATAATTCCAGTTACGTTTCCAGCAGTCCCAACAGCCAAAGACGACCCCGGTCCCCCAAGGACACCGAAGTGGTGCGCCGTGTTCCTGGAGCAGCCTGCGAGTGTTGGAAACCCGTGTTTTTCAGAGCTACCAGCTGGCTGCTGAGCTGCACAGCACCCCTTGGGGACAGCGGGGAAAAGTGGGCTAGGAATTAAATTATAATAAAATAAACCACATCTGGGAAAATGACCTTAGTGCAATTTTTTGGTCTGTTGTTGTATCTTTTTATCCTCTGAGTGGTGGTTCAGCCAAAGTGTACAGCACCGTCTGCATCCGTGCACACACGAAGGATGCCGCAAACCCTGGTTGAACATTAGGGCTGTGATGGATCACTGAGAATTTCTTTTTTATCCTATAATTCTTCCTTTTTGTTCTATTATACTAAGCCTATCACTTCAGTCTGATTAAGTTTAGGCAGATAAACATCCTGCCATCTGTCATGAAACTTTTTAAACTGTTTGCTCACTCGAGGAAATGCAGCCGTTTTCCTTTCTGGTTTACAAAGGCCGTAGGGAGATATTATCCTGTTTCCCCAAGAATTTATTTAACAGCCCATGTGTCCTTGCCCTGCTGCGGGCTCTTGCCTTGCTCAGGTTTAGATTTTATTTTAAGGGGTGGGACATTATCTCTGTCCCTAAACACAAAGCATAAGGTGCTACTTGGCACTTAAATGTTGATTTGCATTTTGCCGTTACCTCTTTGGCTGGATTACAGCTAAACGACAGCCGGCGTCAGGCTGGGGGGGCCCTGGGAGACGTCCCCTCACCGCGGGGGGATGCATCACGTCTGCCTGCATGTGAACATCACAAAATGCCCGATTTTTGGTGCAACCCAAGGCTGGGACACCCTTGCTATTTCTAACATGGACACCCCGATGGAGGGTCCCAGCCGGGGACTTGCCCAACTCACACCCATTTTTGGGACACCCCCTCTCCACCCCCAGCACCCATAGAGATGCCAAGGAGGTGCAGCCAGACCCCCTCCAGAAAAGGAGAGGCACGTGGGGCTCCTGCACCAGCACCCAGCTCTGCCCCATCGAACCCCAACCGGTGCCACAACCCGGCTGCTATGTCCCCGAGGGGCAGCGGTGTCCCCAGCGCCCCCGACCCCGCAGCAACGCCCGGCCACGGGGACAGCACAGAGAGGCGAGACGCCGGCCGGGAGTTATTGAACCAGGAAGCTTTATTTACACAGTAAAAGTAACAAGCGATTTCCTGAGACTGAGCTGCTCTAGTGCAATCAAGTCATGGAGGGGGGACGAGGGGGCAGCCTCCTCGCCCGCCCGGGCAGCCTGCACCGGCGGGGGCACCTCGGGCAGCCCCTCCCCGGGGACACCCACACCCCACTGCGCTTGTGCAATTGCCGGCGAGACTTGGCTACTACAGGTCATAGCTTCAGAAGGCTGGTTGGTTTTTTTTCTTCTTCTTTTTTGTGGGTTTTTTTTTGGCCATCCTCTTCTTTTGACTTCTTGAACATCAAACCCATAAACGCTGTAAAGCACTGCTACAATCCTATAATATCCTACGTAAGTCTGTTAGCCCGTTCAGCCAGGAGCTTTTCAACAATGCACTTGAAACACAACTTTATTGGCCAAATAGGCTATGCTATAACGTGGAAAAATTACAATCTATTTTACAAATACTTCTTTTTGTCTTTTTTTCCCCATGTAATCTTTCATAGAACAGGCTCAAAGAGCTGCATCTCCAAAGACAGAGCGAACTCCCCGTGCACGTGCTAAGACTTTTCCTATTAAAATCCTTTTTTTTTAACATCCTTTTTTTTTCCAGGACTCGTACTGGTGAACCCTTACTGCTGCTGACACAGCTTGCTGTCATCCTGAAATGGCTGCTGGCCAGACTGGGTCATGCCTTGGACAAGCCACCGAGTCTCTTCACAAGAATGAGCCTGTTTTAGCTACCTAGCAAGGAATAACATCCCCTGTCTGCATATTACTTTAATATCACATTCTGGCAGCCGGCAGGAATTTGCCGGGAGGGGGGGTAACCAAAGCATCCGTGTAATAGGTGAAGTCCTTTACAAGCCAAGAGCAGGACCCCCACTCCCGGGGCGGAGGGGATGCCCTGCTCTCCCGCTGCGGGCGCTGCGGGCGTAGGGTACGGATCTCCTGATGCCGGGGAGCAACGCCGCTTCTGACTTTACAATCAACAGGATGTCCCCTGAATCTGAGGCACATACTATATTATATTTAATATTTGTAATTACTTTATTTATATATATATTTATATATATATAAATCCACAAATGTTTTACCTCTACAGAGAGAGAAACAGAATTTTAAAAGTAAGGCTTTCTTAAACTGAGAATAAGTACATGAAATCATACAAACCCAACAACGGAATACCCAACAGAACACCACCGTGGCCTCAAAAACCATCGCTAACTGTAGTCTGTGCCTACGCTAACGTGCCCAGTGTAAGGCCATGACTCATTGGAGAAGCGTCTTTAGTAAGGCAAACGGGTTGTGCTGTATGTAAACTGAATGCTACGGCTACGGCGAGTATAGCTGGGTAGTGGTCCACTGGTCACCTTCCTACCGGGGGGGTTGGTTAGCATGGCACCGGTAGCAGCCCTTGGAAAGAAAAGAGAAGCCCTTAGGAGTTACAGCCCCGGTGATGCGCATGCGAGAGCCCACCCGGAGCTCTGCGGCAGCAGCCGGACATGGACTTGGGTGAATTTGCCCTTTTTCGGTCCGTCGGGAGCCGGCAGCCGAGGAGGTGCCCGTGGCCAGCGGGAGCTGGGCGCCCCGAGACCGGGGACGCGTCAGTGGTGGGGGGTATCGAGCATCAGGAAGACTCAAAGCCAAGGACCGTGCTGCGGTTGTGCCGCCGCGGGGGCACGGACCGGAGGGGCGGCAGCAGCCTGGGGAAACGCCGGCGTGGCTGGACCCTCCCAAAACGTCTGAGACGGGCAGCGCCTTCCGCTACAGGAGGGCTAAAAATGAAGCCAGGATGTATTTTCTTTTAAACGATGCATCAAGAGACACTTTAAAAGAGCTGGAGCGTTCTCCAAAATGAAAAGACATCCCTGTCATCCCCTCCCCAAATACTTGGGGCTGGCCCTGCCTGCCAGCACCCGGCCTGGAGGGAGTGGACGTGGCCACTGCCACCAGCAAAACCTCTGCGGTGCCAGGACAGGGATAAAGCTATATAACAGCTGATGGGTTCCACTGTGATGGGAGATGCCACACGCATCCCGAACCACCGCAGAAAAAAGTGCACTAACATAACCAGGAATGATGAATAAAACCTGTACCAGCGGCTCTCAGCCCCTTCTGAGTTACAGACTCCCGAAGCTTTGCCCACGGGGGTGCCGAACCCCGTTAAAAGTGTCATGTCTTCAACTGCAGTTGGTATCGATAAATCCTTTTTTTCCTTTGTTGCTTTTGCAGAGCTCAGGAAGTAAACCCTGAGCTCGAGGGAACCTGCAGAAGATGCTGGAAGCCACTCGTACAGCTTTCCTAGAGCTTGAAACAAACAAACAAAAAAAAAAAAAAAGAGGGAGGAAAAAAATATATGCGTCCTTCTAAACCTGTTAGCAAGTGGACAGCTTATTTTTACCAAAGAGAATTCATATCGTACAAACGTAATGGTCACCACTTTATCTGTGCTTTAAAAAGGCACAGGAAAAGCTTTCAGTGCTGCTACCTGGATTTTCAGCCTTTCGCCAGCTGACTTTGTCAAGTAACCCCGCGGCGTGCCTCGGGCGTGCAGCCCCTTCACAGTAAGACAGAGCGAAATAAAAGAGGGTGGCAGCCGTGCCTCGGGTAGCAAAGAGGGCACAGCCGCTGGTAAACGGGTAAACGGCCCGGCCCCGCGCCAAATTGGGTGTTGGGAACCCGAGCGAGGCTGGCAGCGAGCCTGAGCGGGGCTTTTTCCCGATGGGTTTGAGAGAGGGGACTGGGGAAAAAAAAAATAGGGAAGAAAGGCATTTGAGCATCCTCGGGCAGCGCCTGCCGAGCGCTGCTGCGGATGCTGCCCTGTGTTGGAGCTGCGCGGGCTGGGGGTCCCTTTAATTCCTCATCAGGAAACTAAAAATAATTAAAAAAAAAAGTAAAAATCCAGCTCTTACCATTATTAAGTTTAAGCAAAACACTTCACTTGTGATTTCCTTCTCAGGGCACTGCCAGGGACGTGGGGAGCGAGGGGGGTGCCGGGGCCATGCGGGATGCGGCAGCAGGAGAGGAGGCGCAGCCGTCCCCGCAGCCACCGGCCAGCGCTCCGTTTGCAAATCTCAGTATTCTGGGTTTCCCCCACTTTTTTCCAGTCCCAGAGCTGGTGGTTTCTCCTTGTGCATCCCCTTAGAAACAAGCGCAGGCGGGACGCGGGGGAGCGTGGCCGGCCCCATCAGCTGCAACTCTGCGTTTGCCAAAGCCATTTACTCGCTAAACGCAAGTTTTCGGTGATCCCTGTGCCTGGTTTCCCCCGTCGGGCAGGCAGTTTCCCCCGACTAGCTGATCTCTGGCTACAGTAGTTAGAAAGAATTTGAAGATTTACATCCGCACGCACACAAATTGCTCTAAATACCTGATGAAATTTTGGCAAAGCTGCTTCGTCCCCTCCGGCTGGCAGGAGGAGAGCAGTGGCAGGACCCCGCAAACCCCGCGCTGGCAGCGGGGAGCCCTCCACGGCTCTGCTGGCAGCCCCCCGACCCCGGGGAGAGAGGACCCACTCCCTCCTCAGTTGTTTTCTATCTGCTCGATATCTATCTCGCCGTCCAGCTGGAAGAGGCTCTCGGCGCCCGTCCCGCCGCTCCGCCATGCCGCCCCGTCCTCCTCCTTCCCGCCGCCCTCCTCCTCCTCCTCGCAGGAGAGGTCATCCCTGCTGGCTCGGCGCTCGTCGGCCCGCGAGCGCGGCGGCTCTGGCACCGGGGTGCAGGCGGGGGTCCTGCCCGGCATCACCTCCGGGGAGCGGGGGGCCGCGGTCCATGGCTGGGGGCCGGGGAGGCGCTGGGAGCCGTCCTCGGCCGCGGTGCTAAGGCAGGTAAGGCTGTTGAAAGTCTGGCGGTTCTGCAAAGGCAAGGGGAAAGAGGCAGCTGAGAGAGGCGTGGGGACAGGGACCGGGGGGAATCCTGAAGCTGTGCTGGGCTAGAAGTTACAGCAGGTGAGCTGGGAGTCCCCTGGCCCCCAAACCTGCGAGCCCCCCCATCCCAGCAGAAAGCAAGCGGATCAGCTGCAATGCCCAGCTCGTGGCCGCCTGCTCCCCGGGAGCTGGGCAGCCGCTGCAAACCCCCACCTCCCCACCCAGGGCAGCTCCTGCGCCTTTCCCGTCCCTGCAACGGGCGATGGCATCAAAAACACCCCCACCCCGGTCCGGATCAGCCCCATCACCACCTCCACCCCGCGCACCTCCCAGTCGCACATGTAAGGCAGTACAGAGCTGTTCCACCAAAAATAAATGAATGTTTCCAACAACTCCATTTATTGAACTAGCTAAGAGAAACTTCAGCCCCCTCTTCTAGCAGCTGGAGCTTGTGTGCTGCTAAACCCTCCGCCGTGACGGCTCATGGCCGTCCTCCCTTGTTGAAGACCATGCGAGGTCAGTTCTCTGTCCCTTGTCTAACGAAGAGGCTCCATGGCTGGTTGCCTTGGCCAGAAACTTGGTTTAGTTTACGTACTGTCATGTCTTCAAAACAGTTTCAAACTCCAGCAACGACAAGGAGCTCACGGGCATTCAAAACCCTTCACAGCGGAGCACAGACAACCTCTCGGAGATGCCGTCTGCCCACAGACGTGCTCACCTGACAGGGCATGCCTTTTACCCAGGTTGTTTTTTAAAGGAGCAAACTAAATCCTAATTAGTGAACGGCAACGAAAATAACGCGGCCATCCCGCCGGCTGCGGGGCAGAGGCCATGCTCGGAGCAGGAGAAGACCGTGGAGCACCTCAACAGCTTGTGCAAACCTCTCGCAAGAGCCAGCGTGCAAAGCAAGCGTGCGACAGCGCGTTCGCTTCACAGGCACCCGGCCCGGCCACGTCCCGCCCGATGGGCTGGATGTGCCCCCAACAAATACCCGGGGGGAAGGCAGCCCCCTCGCTCGCTGAAGATGCTCACCTCATCTATGGTCCCCAAATCCTCAGAAACCACACCGATAAATAGGTATGAGCACCTGAGCGTCCAGCACTCCCCTCCGCCTTACGTTTGCCTTTCCTGACGTGGGATTTACGTGCAGTAGGAAACCTGAAGCAAATTTGCAATGAAGCAGGGCTCCGGGTTAGGAGATCCCTCGCTTTTAAAGATCCCTATCTCAGGGAAGGCTTTTTTTAGCGTCAACTGAAACCTCCATGATGAGAAGACCGCGGCATGGGTACATGGCTTATATTTTGTCTACAGGTTGTAGGAGATGGGCACATGAAGCAAAACTATAAAGGAGAAAAACTACACTCCATGATAAGTTATGGGTAGCTCATGTCTCGGTGGAGATACGGATCAGGTGGGATTCCCCAGAGGCTCCACCAGTGCCTGGCATGAGTCAGTATTTTCTTGAACAAGCTGTCTGGTGGGGTTAAATCTGCAAAGACGAACGCTGGCAGCTCTCTCAGAGTCCAGAGCAGCAAGGAGTTGGTGAGTCCAGACAAGGTGACCTCCGAGGACGAGTTTAGGAAAAGCGGGGTTTAGGCTGGAGACAGCAAGCAGGAGGTGTAGGAGGGTGTGTTGTTTTTCCAACAGTAAAGAACCTGGAGCACTGCTAAAGATGTCCGAAAGCTGTGAAACCTCATCACCACAACCTGTTACTATAGGTTAGACAAAACGTCGTTAAACTAGCATGGATGTTGGGTTGCCTGGGGATAGCAAGAGGGTGTAGGAGAGCTCTTTGGGTCTCTTGCACTCATTTATCCGGGGGAAGGCCAACACCATGCTGTTTCCATCACACCCTCTCTCCAAGAGCCTGGGCCAGCATGAAGCTGGAGTAACCAGGAGAGCGTTGGTACCCGGGCAGAGTCTGCCGCCGCAGGGCTCGTGACCAAACACACAGCCTGAAGACAGAGCCTTGCTCCAAACATCCCCACTGACGTTCCCAGGGAATTTATGCACGTTTGCTTGTGGTTTTTTTTCTTTCAAATCCAGGTAAGCCGCGAGTAACTCCACCAAAATAACTTACCCCAGGCTCTAAATGAAGCAAAATCATCCCTTTACGTATCCCCTGAGGGATGCAGGTCAAAGCCCCACCTGCTTCACACTCCAATCATTTCTTAAGAAACCCAAGGTACTTGTGCTGGATTCGTACCCACTGACCACGTGCTGCTGAGAGGCTTTGGGCGCTGCACTAAATGGCACACCACGGTAAAACGAGTCGTTGCAGGAGATGACGCAGAGGCTGTTGTATCTGAAAGCAGAAGTTCCTGCTAGCCCAAGGAAGAGTTGGCCGCTGCCCAAGCTTTGGGGGCTACATTTCACATGGCCTTCAGTCTCTGAAACCTTCCAAAAGCCCACAAGCCCCAAGCCCATGTGAAAAAACAGGCATTTGTCCTCTAAAAACCCAATGCGCCCAGTCCCAACGTCATCCTTCTCCTATTTTTTAAATAAAAGCCATGCCTCTCCACGCGGTCTGTCTTCTAGGTGCTGAATGCGTAACAGCTTCAAGCAGAGATCTGCACGTTGTGGTTAATGGACAACCTGTAATTACCACTGCGCTTGGAGAAGGCCTGAGGACACAGGAGAAATATTTTCTAAAGCACTTACTTACAAAAATTTGCAAGCATATTTCCAAAAGTGATTTAGGTACTTGAAAGCCTAAGTCTCCTGAAAGTCAACAGCCCTCTCAGAAGTGCAAATCCTTTCTACAAACAAAACCCTGGCACTTCTGAGAACCTTAATTTTTCTCCTGCTAATCGAGCTCATCTCCTGGCTCCGACACTTCCCTGGGCTTGGTACCCAGGCGCGGGAGTGCCGGGCTGCTGTGGGTGGTCTAGGGCATCCTGCGAGGATGGAAGATGCTTTACGGAGCTTCAGAGAAGATGGGTGATGCCTGTAATGATGAATGAAGTAGGATGCAACCTGGAGGGCAACTAAACGGGTCCACAGCTTACTCTTCCCATCCAAATGAAAAGTGTTTCCAAGCTCGGACACGTCTCAGAGAACAGCCAAGAATGTACTTGACTTTCAGGGAAATTTTGCATTTTATTGGACTTTGGCAAGATAATCAAGCCAACAGCCTCATTTTCCCTACTCAAATCCACGCATGCTGCAACCCAACATTTTCCACAAACAGCCTTGAGTCGTTCCAGGCCATATTGTTACCTTCCCTGTAAAAGGATGGAAAAACCCTTCCGACGGTCCCACTGCTTCCAGCGCTGAGCGACTGCTCGTGGAGGAAGGCCACGTGTGGGTGCCGGGCGGAGGCACTCCCTCTGACGCAGGTTTGCCGGCGCTCGGCTCGGAAAGCAAGTTTTCACAGGCACCGGCTGCCGCGAAATCCCACGCCTCACCTTCCCAGCGGCGGGGGGGGACGGCCACCGCGCAGCCGGGGTCGGCGTTGCAAGGGTGTGGGGATGAACGTTTTGGGGAAGGGTCCCCCCAAGATGGTGATAAGCGAGCCGGCGACGCCTGCGCTGGCCGCAGAGCAGTGGTGGATCCAGCCACCACCGTCAATGCAGCATCTGTTCTCAGCCCATCGGGAGTTTTTTGCTCTTTTTTTATTTATTGGGTGAATTTAGTGCGTGCTGAAGTGCTGAGCTGGCAAAACCGGGCAGTCAAGTCCTCTATTGATACCGGCCAAAGAGCAGTTTTGGTGGCACAATGCGGCGCTTGTTCCCCATGGCCAGGCAGCCCTGGGCCCCGGCCGAGCCTCTCCACGACCTTGTCCTTCAGCGCCAGACCGAAAGGGGTAGCAGGCGTCCCAACTGCTGTTGATCTCAAGGAAACCATGGGAATCCACACACCCTCCTGGATCCGACACAGGCGGCTTTTGGGAGATGCTTGTGGCCACGCTGACTTCACCCAGCGAACATCTGTAATGTACCTTCCACCCAAAACACTTTCTGCGCACAACCACAATAACCGTTTCCGACCATTTGAGGTGCCCATTTATCTTCCCCCACCTCTCCCTGAAGCTGCAGCAATCCTGCTGCCCGAGGAGCGTGCCGGGCAATCCCTCAGGGAGAGGAAGAAAATGAGACGTTACTAAAGCAAGCACCTGAAAAATCATTTTAAAATACAAATAAGAAACCCTTGGCCACTCGGAACGAGCCACAGGGCTGTCAGCCGACCTCCAGAGCAAAGCCCTTCTCCCACGGTGGTGACCAAGCTCCGGCTACGTCTCCTTCCCGCAGCGCCCTCGCGATGCTCCGCACAGTGCGGGGACCAAGGCTAAGAGCCGGGAAGGCTGCAGGAGCTGACCCACCCCGCACATCCCTCCCTTTCCACAGGTTTTTCCTCCCCTTGAGCATGTGTCCCCACGGGGGACAGGGGCTGGAGGCTGGCAGCCCCGGCAGCGAGCAAGCTGGAGAAATCCCTCAGCCACATTTCTTCGTGTAACTCTTCCCCTCGTAAAATACCCAGCTGTGAGCTTTTCCCTGAAACACGTCTCTGCAAACACGGTGGATCTGCTAGAACAAATATTAGCAGGACCGTGATCCCCGCGGTGATGGCGGCTTTTGCGCAAACGCTGTTTTTCCCCCACCCCGCCAGGTGATCGCCGCGATTTTCCTGGGGAAGGTGTAACGCTACAAGCTGTCGGCACCACCGGCCCTACCTACCGAGCTGTCATCACCTCCCGTCAGCACACTGGCTTACAGTTGCTTCATAAGCTGAAAATAACCCGCTGCCAGAAGGAAAATGGGAAGCGGGCGGCGAGCGGTGCTGCTCCGTGCGGGGACGATGCGGCTCTGCCCGCCCTCCCCGGCCAGCACCGAAGTCACCTCCGCTGGGGGCTTCTCTGCCCGGCTCGGGTTTAAATCACTCTCAGAGGCAAACATCTCCTGTAAAACACCTTCAACCTGGGTTGTTACCCGCTGCGTTGGTCGTTTGCAGCACGGCGAAGTCCTGCCTGGCGTTCGTGTCATGGGAAGCGCTCATCCGTGCTGCCATTTCCCCTTGGGACGGGAAGATGGGTTCCCTTTGGTTCTAAAGCTCTGCAGAACTGCGTTGTAACAGCCGCCGTTACCCAGGCCAAGCACATACACACACATACATTGCTCTCCCCCACTTTTAAGGCACCCACAATCTTCTCCAACTCCATCCCCAGGCTGATGCTCCCAAGGCTGGATTCCCGGTGAGCGGGAAGGGGAGGAAGGGAGATGGGGAGGGAGCTGCGCCAGGCACAGCAAGGAGATCCGTTCGGGGACTGCTCGGCCCGAAGGCTGGAATAACCAACCTCTCCTCTTTATAAGCACAAGGAGCAGCTCAGGAGCTTTGCCAACAGCCCCGGGCTGCAGCACAGGCGCCGGGGCCGTATGCCGGCCGTGCACGCTACCGGCTCGGCGGATAACCCCAGACAGGTCTCACCAGCACCTCGCTTGCGGCTGTTTGGCCTCCCCAAAAAGCGGGAGACGTGGCCGTCTCGCCCCGAGCAGCGCTGGCGACCGCTGCCGCATGCGGCTCAGCAGCACCGGCTTCCAAAATCAACATTGCCATTGCAGGCGGGGGGGGGCCGTGGGTCTTACACCGACCCCGTCCTCCCACAGAAAAAGCCTCTGAGTGATGAATGAAGTGTCAGGAAAGAAATGACTGAAATACCTGAGGAAGGAAAACACAGGAGGCAGTTATGGGGTATATGAAACGCAAACGGAGCTCGTGTGCCTGGTGCGGAGCCGGAGCTGGGTTATACGCAGTGGTGCCACGTCAGGGAGCTCAAACTCATCCCCTATTTTATTTTTTTTTAAATTTTATCTATGGAGGCATTGAGTAATTTGCAGGCACCCCTGTACCCTTGTCAAGCTGACGTGCTGCAGAGCACGCCCGCAGCAGCATCCCTCATACAGAGGGGATGGCTCCCGGCGCTGCTCCCGGCGGGTACCGCGATGCTGCCCTTGTTTTCAGGGTCTGCCTTCCCAGCTCATCCCTTCTCATCTGCTAAAATGAAGAGAAATACTTACATAGCCCCAATCCTAATTCTGCAAAAATCAGGCACCGGCGCTTACATGGTGCCTTGGAAGTCTACAGCTTTAGCAGATAATTTTGCTTTTATTCTGTTTGGTGTGAAAAACAGCTTTCACGAGCAGGCTCAGAAATATCTATTATCCTACCAAGTCGCTTCACACCACAGTATTAAACAAACAAACAAAAAAAACCAGAAGGAGGCTTTAAGTAATTAATAATTAATACTAGTGCTGCATTTGGATCCAGTAGAGTTAATCTGGTTTTAGTTGCAGTTTTGCTCTTGTCTTTGGAGCTCTCCGGCTGCCCTGATGGCAGCGAGGATGTTTAGTGGGTTACCCCAAACGCAAAAGAAAAAAGCTGTTACATGACCCACCGATGGGACCCCCCTGGTGCTACAGAGCCCCAGGGAGATGCTGGAGAGACGAATCCCAGAAATCACGGAGAAATACAGCAGGCACGGCTATGGATGGAATCAGAGAGCAGCGGATGCTCTCCGGGGCTCGACTGTCCCACCCGTGCGCAGCATCCCGCAGCATTCTGCACGCGGGGACTCGGTCCCAGCGCAGCCTCCCAGCCCATTCCCATTCATAATGATAATTGGAGGAAATCCTCATTTCCTGCCAAGAACAACTATTTTCCCTAACAAGACACTGAACCCTTTGCTATGAGCTGGAGAAATCCATTTGCTCAGACAGGTCACTAGGCAACCTCACGAGTGATTACTGTGCATTTATTTATTTCCAGGTTGCCCATCCCTCCTGCGCCCAGCCTTTTGCAGCCTCCCCGGCTTCTCCTCTGCATCCCGGGAGGCCAGAGGCTGGTCCCTGCCACGGCAGAGCATCCCTGGAGCACCGCAGGGCGCTCACACCGACACGCTGGGTGCTGCTGAGAGCCTAGCAGAGACGGTGGCATCGGGGCCGGGCCACTTTCCCGATGATGCTATTGCAATGCCACGGATTTAACTGGAGTGGTTCTGGCATGAGCAATGGTGAGCCTGAACCCGGCCCGGCAAAACCTCAGGGTCTGGAGGGGCTCATCTCTGGGGAAATTCAGAGATGCTGGTCTTGCGACTTGTCCCAGGTTAGGATGAAACATCACTAATATGGAATTATTTTTTTTAAACCACGTTTTTTGAGAATCTCAGCCCTATTCCATTTTCATATTATTTGCATCATTTTCAGTACAGAAATAATATTTCTATTCTACTATTGCGGTCTCACTTCATGCCTAAATTATAAGGCAATACCTTACAGAAATTAAAACCAAACTTCCAAAAATCTCTCATTCAATTCCTTTAGCAAAATGCTTTCTGAAACTCTCTCAATTCACCGAATCAGCCCATTTCAGTGGAAACCTGCTCCAGCTGAACACTTCCACCGGACTTCTCCTGCTATAATACCCGTAGCGGTACCAGCAGATGCCCAGCATCACGTCCCACACCATTCTTGTCACCAGCACAGGGACAGTGTCACCTCATTGACACCGCCTCCCTGGCAGTGACATGGAACCTTTGTTCGCACCGGTACTTTGATTAAAATATGCCTGAAAGTGCTTGAGACAAATAGGTGAATCCCTGTCTGGATACCATAAATGCAGCAGAACGCTGTGTCCTTTGGGCTGAGGAGGTGCGGAGCGGGACAGACCGCAGCGATGAAGATTTGGGATGGCTGCAGGTGTGGAGCATCTCATAGCTTCAGCGGCGCCGTTAAAGGAACTACCAGCAAGTAAAGGGATAAAATCATATCATGGATGACCATAAATCCAGAATTTACGGAAAGGCAGTGCTGCGGTGTGTGAACCTGGGACAAGGAACGCGAGGCAGGAGGTGCAAGGGTGCACCTAATCCCAAACAGTCCCCCGTGCCAGCGTCTCACCTCCCGCAACACATAGGGAGCAGGCTTAGCACACAGTGACTGATTTAAGGTGCTAATGGTAGCCTGCCGTTCTCCAGGCATCGAATTAACGCTGGGTTGGATTAAAGATGCGAGGGAACTAAGTAATCTGCAGTCATGTACCCGTAACAGCTCCTAGGGAATAACTTGCTAACTGGGTGCCCTATAGCTGGGATCGCCCCGTCTCATCTTGGTGGGGAAAACCCACTGAGCACCTCCCCAGCCTGGGCACGGCCTCCGGCTCGGCTTTTCCAAGCTCAAGCTGGGACCTGGGGTACCTCCCTCCAGAGAGGGGACCTGCGACGAGCGATGGCTCGCGTGGTGATTTACGGTGCGCAGGCGGCACGTGGCAAGTCACCATCCTCCAAATAACAGCCTTAAAGCGCTGAGCAGACACCGACTGACCCCCACGCCTCGAATGCGACGAGGCGGCAGCCCCAGGATGAAAACAGGCAGAAAACCCAGGGAGAAGGCGATAAAACCACCCGAGCTGGACACACCGAGTGCAGGGCAGACCCCCTGTACGATGCATGGGTGCTACCCGGGGCAGCTGAGGCCACCTCCCATCGTGGGCACCCACCCTCGCACCCAGCACCGTGGCCTCTTGCAAATTAAATGCAGACTTGAAGTACACACCATTTTTCTGACACAGTCTCCATTTCAGGCTAACCCTGAGCATCTTTCTCTTGGAAAGAAAACTGAACTGCCCTCCTGGGTTATTCCGTGCTTTCTGAAATGCTTTGGGAGAGTTTTGCAAGGCAAGAGTTACTCCCAAGTCACTTCTGACCATCACTACTAAAATTTTGCATTGAAAATCTATTTTCTACAAAGCCAGCTGCCCAGGAGGCCACGGCCACGTTTCCCTGTGCCCAAAGGAGCCGTTCCCACTGCTGCGCTGCGCTTAGCCACAGAGCCAAAACCTGCACCCTGCTCCATCCTTTGAATGCCTCCGACATCCTCTGGCAGAAAACGTGAGCGATGAAGCACCTTCAGGGGAGAAAAACCCGACCACCGTCCGCAAATCCTGCTGCCACTGCATCCCCCCGAACAGTGGGAGGGAGCAGCAAGCCTGGAAATCTCCTGGAGCGCTGGGGTTTGGGTGGTGTTTTTTAAAAACAGAGTGAAAAACCACCTTTGGCCGCCGCTTTTGAGCACATCAGTTCACTCAAGGATGAATCTCTGCTTTATCAAAGCCATTCTTTGGGTCCACGCAGCACGCGAGCCCAGGCACCGGAGGGTTAAACAGCATGTGGTGAATCAGATGCGCAACTTCGGGATACAATCAGATTTTGTCTGTGTTTGGGACAGACACTGCCAAGCTTTGTTTGTGCTTCCAGCCCTGTCCTCCCATGTGAGTGCGAACATGGGTGCAACACCCGACCCTGCATCCCCAGACCCCGCGGTGGGATGGAGCCGGGAGCAGGGGATGGAGCCGGGAGCAGGGGATGGAGTCGGGAGCAGGGGATGGAGCTGGGAGCAGGGGGTGGCAGAGCATGGTCCCTGGGTACCACGGGGACCTTGGGCTCTCGGACCCCCCTCTCCTGGGCAAGGGATGCTGCCGGAGGAGCCTGTCCACGTGCACAAGTCCCAGTCCATGCTGGAAAAGTGATTTCACGGCAGAAACTCCCACATCCCTGGGCACAGCCCGTTTCTGCTTCCACGGCTGAATTTATTTTCAGCCCATTGTGTTTGGTGAGTCACAAATTTATAACTGGGGCAGACGGGACCATTTCGACTGTAAAAGCAAAACAATGGATGTCACTGCATTACACGTTATTGCTATTAAAAGCTCTGTTGGGTAACTAAAATAGAGCCTGCTACAATAAATCACTTCCTACGAGCGTCCTCTGATTATACCGAAGTACCTTGCCTGAAATGGTCACTGCAGAGCTGCACCAAAAAATCAGCCTTTTATAGGGAAATGGATCTTTTTTTGCGTGCTACTTCTGGCAGCGATATGAGCCGGTACCTAAGAGCAAGGTTTTATTGCTGTGGGTAGCACCCAAATTACATCCCACCCAAGCCGCCACGGCCTCAGGATCTTATGGACAGGGGTAGGTAAAAAAATGCATTGCCTTCACTTTCCCATTTGGGAAACTGAGGCAGGGAAAGTCTGCTTGAAGGATGTTTGCAGAGGAGGCAGGAATGGAGCTGATGCATATGAGGTCCAGTCCAGTGCCATAACTTCAAAAGCATCCATTCCTCCTAACATGTTGCCCTCTATACGTTAAAAGTATATGCACTTGGACGCGGTAAAACTCTTAGACCGGGCCAATCTATGATGCCCAACAAAAGCTTTTATTTTTAGCCCAGCATAGGGAAAAACTGATGCAAAACATCTCTGAAAGCAACGGAAATATTTCAGGGGTGAAGTTTCTCGCAGCGTACAAGCATCCTCCCTGGCATCGCAGGTGGGAGGACGTGAGCACCATGGGCTTGCACCAGTAGGCAACCTTAACAAGTACCACTTGCTCTACCCTGCCCTGGGGACACCAGCTGAGACGAAATCTGCTATACTTCAACAAATACGGAGACTTGTTTGTCAAAGGAACAGGGAGGGGGAAAAACCCATTAAGAGTTCATGCCAGCAGTAAACATCATTATGAACCTAATTTCCAATACTGACTTGAGTTTTTTTCAACTGCTTGTGTTTTTAAATAAAAAAATACCAGGGCAATGAATAATGATGGCGGCATGTGTAATAGTCTGACCAAAGTTAAAACCAGCCGGCCTCCAAGGTCCTCTGCACCCTCCGAACCGAGTCATTTTCTTTTGATCCTGAACCGAAGGCTTTTTCCCACCAAGCCACAAATTGACCTTTGCAGGCTCTCATTCGTGTTTATTTGAAAAACACTGGGGCTTGGAAGTTGGAATCTGTCTCAGAAGTTACATCAATAGCAAACTATTTCCTGGGATACGTCTGGAATTTAAAACCTCCAGTTTTTTTGCCTGTGTCTACCTTTTGGCAATATTTGCCACTGGCTTGAGTGGGTGCTGACGCTGACTGAGATCGGTGCCGCCACTCCTGCCCCCACCAGCAAGCCTGAAAGCTGCCAAAACTTAAACAGAAAATCTTCTTACATGAAAATGTAGAGAATTTTACCCCTCGAGGAAAGAACTGGGTGGTCGGAGAGGAGAGGTCACTTCTCCCATCCTGCAGTTTGAAAATTCTCCCCATTCACTGTCAAGACCAGCCTGATACATTTCCAAGTTGGTGGGCTGTTTACAGAATCACAGAATCACTAAGGTTGGAAAAGACCTGTGAGATCATCAAGTCCAACCATCAACCCAACCCCACCATGCCCACTAAACCATGTCCTGCAGTGCCACGTCCACACGTTCCTTGAACACCTCCAGTGATGGTGACTCCACCACCTCCCTGGGCAGCCTGTTCCAGTGTCTCACCACTCTCTCAGTAAAGAAATTTTTCCTAATATCCAGCCTGAACCTCCCCTGGCACAACTTGAGGCCATTTCCACTTGCCCTATCACTTGTCACTTGGGAGAAGAGACCAACACCCACCTCACCACAACCCCCTTTCAGGCAGTTGCAGAGAGCGATGAGGTCTCCCCTCAGCCTCCTCTTCTCCAGACTGAACAACCCCAGCTCCCTCAGCCGCTCCTCATCAGACTTGTGCTCCAGACCCCTCACCAGCTCCGTCGCCCTTCTCTGGACACGCTCCAGCACCTCAATGTCCTTCTTGGAGTGAGGGGCCCAAAACCGAACACAGCATTCGAGGTGCGGCCTCACCAGCGCCGAGTACAGGGGCACGATCCCCTCCCTACTCCCGCTGCCCACACCATTTCTGATACAGGCCAGGATGCCGTTGGCCTTCTTGGCCACCTGGGCACACTGCCGGCTCACATTCAGCCGGTTGTCGACCAACACCCCCAGGTCCTTTTCTGTGGGGCAGCTTTCCAGCCACTCGTCCCCACGCCTGGAGCGTTGCATGGGATTGTTGTGACCCAAGTGCAGGACCCGGCACTTGGCCTTGTTGAACCTCATACAATTGGCCTCGGCTTACTTCAGCTTTGGGAGCGTACGAGCTCCTTTGTGCATGGATCCTCATGGAAACTGCCATTATTCCTTAGTTTGGAAGGGAAAACAAGGCAGGGGACAGCCTGCGTACCAGCCATCAGGAGAGCCCCAATACACACCCCACTCCTCTGGATCTCCAGCCCAGGCTGAAGCTGATTTTAATCCTGAAAAACACAAGAACCACCCATCCACATTTCAGGAGGACGCTCTTGTGATTCCTGGTGCAGATGACTCAATCCTGCGAAGGCACGTGCTCCTCAGAGGACAGTGAAGTCACCCCGTGAATGGCGCTGTCTGTCTACGGCAGCCAGCGAGCAACATGAATAGCCCCGTTGTACCCGGCTCCAACATCTCAGCACCCTTCCCCTAACAGGCGTCTTTCAGGCACAAAGTCTTCTCTAGAACTCTTCCTTATCAAGCACAGCCAGTGCTTCATCCTCACCACCTTCTACGCTGGTGTCCACTGCTGCCAGTACCCTCTCAGCCATCCCTCACAGCCCACCCGCACGGCAGACAGCTCTTCATGGTGAATTCATAACCACGGGAAGCTCTCCATAACCCCAGGGAGATCCAAGGGCATATGGTATTTTCATTGCCTTATTTGTTCTATAGCAACCACTCTCTGTCCCATATCCTATACGCCGTACGATACAATAAGGAGCTTCACGGGATGTAACAAGGAGCTTCATGGAGGAGAAGTCATTTGCCAGGTGTCTGGACTCCTCAGTGTTCATGGGTACAACCCTTGCAGGAAAGTAAAAGGATGTTAGAGAAAACTCAGGAGAAGACATCAGTAGTACAGTATTTGTTACGAGAGATGTGGCTCTTCAAACTGCAAATGCTTTGAAGGCTCACAGAGAAGCCAAAATCTTGTGGAACCATCAGAAATGGGGCACATGTGCCACCCCCAAGTCTTCATTTATTATCAGTCCGCAGATGCTAGCAGGGCACTTACAACTGGCAGGAACCATTATCTCTCATCGGATCTGACAATCATTGCCAGCGGTGCTATGGCTTACATGCCACAAAGACGTTTGTGCCTTTCTTTACACGGCAAATCGTATTTCCTAACACTACAAGACCATCCTCCATTTCCAGCCAGGGCTACCCCTGCTTGGAGTTAGTGCTGCAGGGAACATGGCTGGGGTTGAACAAATATATATATATATATATAAAAAATTTTTTATATACATATAAAAATTATTCACTTAAAAAAACATCTGTTGAAAGGATAGCTGTGTTTGGAAATGTGTTAACACAAATTAAAATCTCTCAGTAACAACCATATCAAAATTTTACAAGGCAGGAAACAGAATGGGCAAGAGATAGCGAGGGCTCGTTTTGCCATTGCCGGGGATGATCGCAAATTCTCATTCGGAGCGGCCGTCGTCGGTGTGGCAGACATGTTACGTCGCCTTTGCAGCTCCCCAGAGCCTGTGTGAAGGAAAGCAATCTGCTCAGCCAGCACCCACACGCCAACATCAGGGTTGGCCCATGGCTTGGTTTCCCGTAGACAACTCAGACAAGCCACCGAACCCAGTGCTCATACTGCCACGAGGCGTTTCGGCACACAACACCCCAAATCCTGCAGGAAATAGTGACACATAGATGTCGGAAAGCGGCTGACGTGGAGGTGGGAGATGGCAAGTCCCCAGGTCACCACACAGCAAGATGCCCTTTGGAGAAGAATTGCACCAGACCATGGGAGAGGAAAACCAAGCAGGTGTCTCTCCACCACACAGTATCTCTGGCAGACTCCAGGTTTTTTAGAAAATCCATTTTTCTCACCTAATATGCCCAGCCAGCTTCTCCTAGAGCCTTGCAAAGGGTGAAACCACCCGTTCCTGCCAAAATCAGCCCAGCTGGGAGGACAGCCGGGGTTCAAGCCACCTCCTGCCACCTTTGCAACATTGCTCATCTCCCCTACTTTTTAGGCACACCCACATCAGAAGAAGAAAACCAGCTCTTTGAGAAACATCCCAATTCATGGAAAAATCTGATCCTGACCATTTTTCATCACAGCCTACCAGTACAGACACGGTCCCCGGCGCTGCGAGACCAAGAGCACTGCGCCTAGGAAGGGGACCACATTGCCACAAGATTAATTAACACGCTGTCAGAACAACTGCTGGGATTTGGGAGGTTGGATGTTATCCTCCTTGGGCTTGTGCTTCATGTGGAAAGGGGGAATAAAAGCTGAAGTTGGAAAGCAAGCCCTGCTCCGAAGGGCTGGTTGATGGTTGATGGTTGAGAGGATGGTTGATGTCCTCATTTTAAGGAGAACAAGGGTGGTCACAGAAGTCAGGCAGATCCCCTGGTACCCAAACCTTCCTTGCTTGGGGTGAAGGATAGAGACCTGCCTCCGGACACCGGGGATAATTAAATGACACATCATCGTCACCCACTCGCCTGAGTGCATCCCACCGGGTTTATACCCGGTTTGAAGGCGAAGGGGCACAAAGTGGAATGTTGGCATGCATTTAAAAAGAGTAGAAGGATTTTGGCGGTGCTGTGGCTTTTAAAAACTGTTGCTATTTCAACAACAACTGTGTTCACGGTTTGGTTTCTGCCTGAAGTTGAAGCCTCTCTGCTTTGGTGCCATTTGAGTAAGTAAGAAGGGGAGCGATATGGGCTCACCGCCCCTCTCTGAGCTACGGGAACTGCAGAGAGAAGAGACAAAAACAGGATTTTGAGGAACTAAAGGCAATCTTTTCCCAAGTATTTTCCCTCCCAGAAGAACTTTAACATTTAGGTCTCTTTCTTAATTAGCCCAGTTATGTGGCCATGTAATTGCTTCCAGGAGCAGCTCCTTCCGCTCCTGCCTGGCCTAAATATTGCTCCTGTTATGAAGAAAACATTTCTTTCAGGTCAAATTATTTTTATTTTGATTACGGTACCGGGTTTCAGGCTTATAAACACATGTGGTTACAGCATAAGCAAAAAATTAACCGATCTAGTGCCAGAGCCGGATGCTGATCCGGCACTTGGCACCCCAGCTTGGTTCCCAGCTCTGCCATTAGTGCCCAGGGACTCACAGTGTGCCCCGTGCCTCAGTTTCCCCATCTGTAAAGTAAATGCCTTCAGGTCTACTGGGAAGCCCAGTCTAGACACTTTGGCTTTCCTTTGCTTTGACTCACAAAGACCATTGCACAGAAGCCATTTCTACCCCGTACAAAGCCGGGCTAGAGGACACGTCCAGCCACGGGGACACCTTGCCATTATTTCAGCTCTTCATCTGAAGAGCTACCTACTTTCCAGCCTTGTTCCTAGAGAGGCTTTTAAAAGCAGTCTGAGGGAATACCCAAACCTGCAGGGTCTTCTCGAGCACGCTTATCCCCTGTCTCCCACTGCCCACAAGGAATTAGCTGGTTTTCACGGCGTTCCCATCCCGGGGAGGGCTCTGACCGTGCCCCACGCCCCGAAAGCCCGCCCCACCAAAGGCAAGAATGCTCACCGTAACTTGCCTAATCCTGCTCGTCCCTCCGTGCCAGTCCTCCCACGCGGCGAGCAGCCTGCCAGCGCTGCTTTTCGTAACTGAATAGCTACGAAAACCCTGGCCCTTGCACGGCTCCTGCTCGGCTTTCTTCCCATTCTGCTACAGCCCCGCTGCCCCAAACCCAGCAGCACGTCCCCGCCTCGGGGATCCACCCGCTGCCACAGGCACCCCAACCCGGCTGGGTTTCCTCCCTGCAAACCGGGGATGCTCCACGGGATGTGCCTTGGGCGGGATCCCAGTCGCGGAGTTCCTTGGTGACAGTGTTGGTGCTAGCAACCGCCGGGTGTTCGGCAGCGGCCCCGGCCACCCAGCCTGGACCGGCGGGCGAGGAGGGGATGGGAGAGGGGGTGCCCATCGCTCTCGCTGCCACCGTAACGGGGGGAGATGCTGCACCCAGGCAATCCCTTCCTCGTTCCTACAGCACGCATGCCTCGCAGCACAGGGCTTCGGGACCCTTCCGTTATCGTATCGGTTCTTGCAGAGCATGAACCACCTCGACAACTATTTTTGTCTAATCTCATGCTTGATGGTAGCTGAGTAACACAGGGTGCTCAGGCGTCACTGTCTCGCTTTGGGGAATTTTTTGATGCATAGGACAGTAGCCAGGGAAAAACACCACTATTCCTCAAGCTGAAGGTTTTCCAGGAACATGGACTGAGCTGCTTTCAGACATATGAGTGATTAGGTTTTTGTCATCCTTGGGTCACTTGCCTGTACCAAAGCCATGGCTATCCAAATTATAAATGTGTGCCTGGGCTCAGCACCCACCGGAGGGAAAGGGAAGCTCCCGCTGACCCCCTGGCATCTCCCCGGCCAAGCCCTCTGTTTCCCATCCGACAAACTCTCCCCCTTGGTCTGACGCGATGGAGGAGCTGTCTTTGCCCCATGGCATCCTCAGAGGGCAAGGAAGGTCAGTGCTGCACCGGGAGCGCCCGTGCCGCTGCCGGGCTTCGGTGCCCTGCGGGCAGGGCCAGCAGCTCGCGGCTGCCCCAAGGATCCCACCTGGCGAAATATTTTTGGTCAGATTTGCCATCTGATACAGTTGGGTTTTGCAAAACTTATTGCACAGGCTTAGCCTAACTGCTGAAGTGCTCAGCCGGTCCCGCTGGGATAATTAAATTAGTTAACTCTGCAGCTGTAAGCCAGCCATGTCAGGGACATTTACTGCAAGGGAAATGCATGTGTGTGTCTCGCGTCTCTGGGTGAAGGTGTCCATCCGTGTCCTCCAAGAGCCTCACCGGAGCCTTGAGGGAGCCGCCGAAGGACAGAGGTGCTGGAAAACACTGATCCAGCCCAGCCGTGAGCTCTGCTTCAAGCCTCAAGGTCCCGCTGTCTCCTCGTCGTGTCCCCTGTCCTGCACGGGGCTGGGATGCAAGTTTGGGGAGGGACCGAGGAGGGAGTCGAGGACTGCACCGTGTGCGGCTCCTCACCCACCGCCGCGGCTCTGTGCCACCCATCAGACTTTTTCCCCCCGAAAGGTGAAAACCAGAGCCCAGACACTCCCCTCCCTCCCTATCCATCGCATGAGCCTTCTACATCAGCACAAAAAGCACCCGCAGGCGCCCTTCCCGGAGGCGGTGACCTCCTGCAGAGAGCCCAGGCAGCACCAGGAGTGCTGGGTGGAGAGGAGGGTCTGCACCTCTCTCCTGCCAAACAGCTACTGCCACGCAGCCCACCGCCCTTCTCCTGAAATTCCATTACCAAACACATCTGCTCTGGTGACACGCTGCTGCTGTTAGCATCCTGGCTATTTCATAGCCGCGAGCATTTGCTCGTGCTGTCCCCGCTTCTCACCCCGTTTCCGTTTACTGCTTCTCTTCCACGTTTCCACTGACGGCTAAAAATCATGAAGCTCACTTCGGACTAACCTGCTGAGCAGGATTTAAGAATGGCTTGCAAATGCTTAGGGATTTGGGGAAGAGAAGACACCCCGAGGCTGCCGAAGGGGGGGTCTAGCCCTCGCAGGGACAGAAAGCAAGACCCCATTCTGAGGGCACGGTCTGTGGGAGCCGGTGGCCCAGCTCCCGATGGTTCAGAGCAGTTTCCAGGCAGGATCCAAGCCTTCTGTGCTGCCTGAGGATGCTCGAGGAGGGCAACCTGCCGGACCTCGCTGTGCCTTCATCCTCCTGAACCTGGGTCTTAGGCGGGTTTGTGTCAGTCCTTCTTTACCCATGTATTAGCCCCTAATACACAAGTCCAACATACAAGTTTGACAGCCAGATGCTGAGTTTTGTTAGATCCTTCAGCCGCGTCCTCCGCCTGTGCCGGGGGCACCCCTGTCCCCACAGGGTCCCCACCGTGGGGATGTGGGATGGAGAGCCGCCCAACCCAGGAGCCAATCTGGGGGTCTCGGCCGTTGGGGTTGCTCTCATTTAGACTCTGTGTTTCGCTGGGGCCAAGGCCAACCCAAAGAGGTGGGCTAAGAGGTGCAGGATGCAATCCCAGCCTGCGGTTCAGTTCCTCAGAGAACGGACTGAGCCAAGTGCACAGGCATGCTGAGCCTGCAAAGCCTCGCAGACCTCGGCAGGGACCGGGAAGGGCTCAAGATAAGCTACAGCCGGTGTTAAACCCCCGATGGGCACCAAGGGAGCCAGGAAGGAGCATCCGTGGGCTCGCAAGGCTGGAAGAACAGCTACAAAGAGACTTTTCAGGCCCCGGCACAAACCTTTTATTCCCTGAAGTCCATAGAGCGCAGCACTGGCAGCAAAATCAGCTGGATGTGATGCCCCATCCACTCGGTGCTGTGCCGGGGCTGCGTCCCTACCAGCGGGGTCTGTTTGGGGGTCTGCCCTACCTGCCACACCGCCTCCGTGCCCTTCGTTTGCAAAGGCTGGCAATTAAAGAGCAGAAAATCGCAAGGAGCCTTTGGAAAAAAAGGAAAAAAAAAGGCTTCGTTGGCATTTGCAAAGGTAAACTCATTAATTCTTTTAATGAGGGATCAAAGCCTCGGAGCCTGCCATGGCTGCGGCCATGGGAAGATTGCTCCCCGCTCCTCTGTGCTCTCCTTTGGTGCCCCTGCGAGCTGGCCCAGCACAAAGAGATGAGCAAAGAAGAGCAGATGACTTCTACTCTGCCCTCCCAGACCTTCCAAAATGCTCATCTTACCACGGCGCATGCACCACTCGGAGACGGTAACCGTCGCGCAGGCTCTCAGAATAGCCAGGCGAATAAAAATAGTCCCGTCCCTTTGATCTCTTCCCTTTGTTCAGCTGTGAGCACTCCAGCAGATGCAGCTGGGGCACACGTGCATCATACAGAGGCTTTGCAACTCATTCAACATTTGGGTCTCATTCTACAAGGTCTTGACGATCACCTCCACCTCCTCTCGAGGTCCTGAGCAGCTTGAGGGGTACAATGGGCACATTCAGCCTTGCAAGAACAAACCACTGGTCACGGCAAGCAGATACCCCAGTGGGCAACCAAACCAAGGTGCTCGTTGGCACGTGCACAACCAGCTCCGCGTGCACAGGTATCGCATCGGATTTTGCTACCCACGCAACCACACGGGCTACTAACGTGCCTCCATGCCAAATTGCCCTGATGCAACAAAAGCCTGTGATATGCCAACGTGACCCTTCGCAGGGCTCCTTGTCAACCCCTGCACACACACCTGTGTGTGTACACAACCCCCCCACGCAAAATATAAACGCAAGTTACGCTTTGCATTTCCAAATACAGCCCCAGAAAGCGCCATCGGAGGAGGAAATGTGGATGAGGAGGATTATTCCAGCTGCTGTTGGGCACACCGTGAGAGGAGCAGCCCATTTCTCAGCCCCGGTGCCTGTGCTCAGGGCCACAGCATAGAATGGTTTGGGTTGGAAGGGACCTTTGAAGGTCATCTGGTCCAACCCCCCCTGCCATGAGCAGGGACATCTTCAACCAGATCAGGTTGCTCAGAGCCCCGTCCAACCTGACCTTGAACGTTTCCAGGGATGGGGCATCTACCACCTTTCTGGGCAACCTGGGCCAGGGTTTCACCACCCTCAGCGTAAAAACTGTCTTCCTTCCCCCTCTTTCCCCCGGCCACTCTGTGCCGTGGGCTTTCAGCCTGGTCAGCCCATTTCCACAGCTGTGGACCTCCTCCCACACCGGCGGGTTATTGACGGAGCCTTGAGGAATGCTGCGGTCGTCAGCGTGCACTGGCGAAGGCGGTTTTAACGTGCTGGTTTTAAAGCGAGGAGCTGCCTGGGAACAAGCAGCGAAGCCGCTTTCTGAGCGAGCTGCGGGGACACGGCCATCCCTTCGCATTGCTCCCTGCGGGACTGATGCCGATTTGGGGACAGTCATCTTTGTCCCCTCCCCACGGCAGCAGCTCGTGGGGCTCCGTGCCTGGGGGCTCCAGGCAGGGTGGGAAGGCAGGCAGTGAAGGGGCAGCCTCACCCTCCCCGACGTTGGTTTTGAGGCAGTTTGGGTCTTTTGCAGGCTTTGGTTTGCTGAGAAACTCCCGCACGGGCTTGCGGGACATCCTGCCCCACACATACTGGCGAAGCAATGAGTGGCTGCTTCTACAGAGAGAATTAGGGGGGGGCAATTGTGCTATTCCAACCTGCAGCTAGTGAAATATAATAAGACACGTAAGTTGTTTTTACTGCCCATCCAGCTTAATAAAATAAGCTTAGCATATTAGATGTTGCCAGTGTGGTTTATCAAAAGACGAGAGCAACCCTCATGGTTTTCCTCTGCTATCACCCAAATATCTGATTCCCTCACCCTTTTTATCCTCTACGCTCCTCTGGAGGAGGAGAATCCAATCTCTTCCTCCAACACCACTGCACTCCTTCAAACACCCTCTGCACTGCCAAGCACGAAACGCCATAAAATACCGCGTTCTTGTAAGAGGGGAAAACGCACGTGCAGCGTCGGAGGTCACCCCGCTGGGGAACGGCAAGGGGAGAAACCCCACGGCTCTTTCTCCAACCCACCCCATGAACCGCTGCCAGCAGTTTCCCTGCGAACACCACAGAGATGCCTTGCACCGGGCGGGCTTTGCCGGCCGCGGCCGCACCAAGAAATCAAGGCAGATGCTCCCGACACGGTTGCCTCTGGGATGAAGCGCAGCAGCACCGCACAGCAGACGACCGCATCAAACCAAAACCAGGGGGGAAGTTTTCTGGCCGGCAGAAGGTGACAGCCCACCCCGGGAGGCGGCCGGGGCAAGGCCCCTGCTCCCGCAGCAGGAGCCCTGGGGTCTTCAAACCCCCCGCTATCTCCATCCCACACAGAGCCGGTGGTGTCATTGACTCTACGACTATAAATTATTGACGTGGGAAATGTCAAATCATAAAACTGCAGAAAAAGAAACGTTACGAGTGCGAAATGGAAACGCTCCTTGCACTGTCCTTCGACACAGCCTCTCACTTTGGCTCTCGCCGAAGTCCAGTCGCTTGGTCTTGCAGGGAGAGGACCCGGGAGCAAAATCCTCCCCGATTCGCATTTCAGATCTGTTATCTGGCTTTGCGTGGCAGATTGAAGAGGGAGGTTGTGCTCTGTGTTTGCAACTGAAAATGAAACGTGATAACATCTCCAGGGTGGAAAATTACAGAGGCTAAGAGGAGGAAACAACGAGACGGTGGGCTTGGCGTGCAAAAATCAGCGCAGAAGAGAAATGCAGGGATTTATTAAAGACATGCTTTTGCAGGGGAACGGCTTTTCTGCTGGGACAGAAGGATGCCCTTCCCCATAACGCCCATGTTACTCTGCGCACCACAGTCCCACCTCAGGAGGATGCTAAAGCATTTTTAGCAAAGCAGAGAACAGCATCACCTCGCTGCTGAGCCCCAGCTGCAGGGCCCTCGCAGGGACGGCACCGCCGCCTCTTACCTGGGTCATCTTGGCGAGGTCCAGCGAGGGCCGTTGCTCCTGAACCTCCTCCGGTCTCCGTCGCTTGACCCCAACCTTTTTGTCGTTCAGGACGCAGGGCTGCGAGCGGCTTCGGGAGAGCCCGCCGGCCCGTCGCCCCAGCTCCGGCGTGGAGGCGGGCGTGCTGCTTGCCGAGGGCGGGCAGTACTCCGAGGAGGAGAAACGGTCGTGCGAGCAGGAGAGGGACCTCTGCATGTCCGCCCGGTCTCCTCCGTGCCCGCCGGTGGCCGATTTCCTCGGCTGGCATCCCAGCCGGCTGCTGAGGGCGGGATGCTCGCAGGAGAGCGGGTTGGACCGCGAGGGCAGGCTGAAGCTGGAGCTCCTCTGCATGGTGGCAAAGCCGTTGGAGTAGCGTTGCACGCTCCCCCCGCTGTAACACCGCCGTTTCTCGACCGGGGTCCAAACCTTCGAGCCTAAGGGTCTCCACGAGGTCCCGCAGCTTGACATTTCATCCGAAAATGAGAGCGAGCGGCACTGGCGCTTGCTGGGGGGGGCAGAGGCGTTGCCGTGGGGGTCGCTGAGGCTGAGGTCTTTGATCAGGTTGGTGACGGAGCAGGTGCTGGCCGTCTCCCTCGGCCAGCGCGAGCCCTCCTCGCCCTTGTCCGACAAGCAGTCCCAGATGCTGGCGCCCGGCTGCTCGAGCTGAAGTGGACATTTCCTGCTGAGATCTCTCCATCTGTCATTTTCTGGTTCAGAATGGAGAGACAAAAAAAAAAAACACACACGCACAGGCATTAGCGTTAATTAATTCCGCGATTTGCTTTCTACATCTATAAACAAAAAGAGTAGCATATGGGACGTTCTCCAGTACAAATTAATTAACTCTTGGAATACGGTTTTCCGAACTACCAGCAGAGCGGTTGCTGCGATGTAGACGGAGAGAGAGACAAAGTGATAATCGCAGCAGGAGCGAAACTGCTAGAAGACGATAAAAGCATGCCTTTGAATATCCAGATTGCACTAGCTAAGGGAAATTCAGCAATATAAAATGGTATGGCCATTGCCTTATCTCCATGCTAAATCATGTCTCAGGTGCGTGCGGTTTGTTTTGGGCTCCACAATCAATAATTGCCTGAGAGGGTCACAAAAACTGGAAGTGAAGAGGACAAAGCTGTACCATGCTGGGGGCGAGATGGACCTCGGGGGACAAAACACCAGGAAGGAGATGAGACAGCAGTTGGGATGGTCCTAACAGAAAGAGGAGTGCCCCCCGGGCATCGAGCTGCCTGTCATAGCACAGAAATCCCAACAAGGTCATCAGAGCCTACGGGAAACCAAAAGCCATCCCGACACCCATCGGGCTGTCCTGCTCTCAGCCGCTGCTAAAACAGCATTGCTCCAAGGAAACCAACTTATCCCCACTAAGGCTCTGAGCATCTCTCCCAAACCGACTCAAAGATACTGCCTCTAACAAAAGTCAGTGCATGTAATAAGCCCTAAGACAGCTGATGCTGTAACAGATGCACGATAAACCTCCAGCAGTTCTTCGTTCCTAGGTCCCTGTTGTGAGGCTCATCGTCCATCTCCCCTCCGTCCCCCAAATCTGGGGCCACCTGGGTGCTCTGGCCCAGGTGCCCCCCTGCCCGGTTACCCGCACGGAGCGGGAAGGTGCTAGGGAAACGGGGTACCCGCACCCTCTACTCTTCTGCAGCAACCTGGGCTTAGCATCTCTTTGGGCTTGCCTTGAAAACCCCATTTGTACCTAGCACAGCCATTTGTTTGCATTTCTGTGACAAACATAACGCTGAAGAATTTATTTGAAGGAACAAATCGCTTAATGGGTTCACTTCTTTTTTTTATATACACTTTTTTGACGTTTTCTCCCTCTCTCTTTCATTCAGCTTGTTTACACGGGAATTTGTTCCTCCTGCAAATTTGGCTTGCATTAACAGTCTTCCAACGCAGCACGGCAAAAGATGGTAGCGACGTGTTGCATGGTTTTGGGCTCAGCATAAAGATATTCCTTTGATCAGATGGGTTTTGCGATGCCTGGGTACAGCTCCGAGAAACCTGCGCCTCCAAAGTCCGCGGGCTGAAACGCATATGGCTACGGAAGACTGCAAACCCGGCTACAGCTGTATTCAGAAATCCCACTGTTGACCGTGTCGAAAGAGAGGATTAAGGGGGATGATCTCATTCCCACACATGGTCCCGTTGATGATAAAAGAAGCGAGCAAAGTATCATCAAGGTCTGGCTCCCCAGTGCAGAACGGGGCTCTCTGCAAATACGCCGTTGACGCTCAACAGGAAAACCGTGGTAGGACAACCCCATCGGTTGCTGCAATGGAAAAAAGTAATCACCCGACAGACCTTCTCCGGTGACTGTTTTTGTTGTCGGCTGCTGCAAACAGAGGCAAACGGTGCTAGCTAACCGTCGCTGCGAAGTTTCATATGATCGTATCTAAATCATGCAATATTTTTGAGGGGTTTTGGGGTTTTTCCACTCAGGCAACTGAAGGATGAATTAAAAGCCGTACCCAGCCCACAGCTGCAGGTACCAGCCTGATAGGGAAGATGCAGCAGTGCAGAACGCTTCCGACTAGGTCTCAGTTTCAAGTCGGGAGGTCACATATGGGGCCCCTTACACCACTCTTGGCCAGTTTTCCCATTTCTCCCTGCATCCAGCTGCCGCCGTAACAGCTCCAGCCACAAAGAGCCTGGCTCTGCCCTCAATAACCGCGCAGCATTTCAACTGTCGCTGCCCTCATTTTAATAAACACAATGAAAAGTGAAAAACCTGCGCTAAACAACGACATCTATGTTTAGATCTTTATTATTTTCCCCCCGTATGATGCTGCCAACAGAGAGGTTTCTTAGGTCAGGTCAGCAGACAAAAGAAACAGAAATAGAAGCCGATTTTTCATGGCAAGCTGCCACGATCCTCTGGCCGGAGACGTCACGCTGTACAAAAGGCCTTGGGGAGGAGGATACGGGACACCTTCCTCTTTCACCCCTGCCTCGGCACAAACAGCTATAAATCTTCCAAACCTTGCAAAGAGACCGGTAATCGCACCGTTATCCCCAGCACCAGCCTGGGGTTATTTGCTTTTCCCCTTGTACAGTGGGAGCTGTACAGAGGAGACCCTGGCACAGCCTGCCCCCCCCAGCACCACTGACCGGTCCCAAACTACCGGATAACCCGGAAAATGGTTTTTTCAGTGCGAACAAAAAATTCTTCACCCTGAAACAAATTGAAAATGGGGTGGTCGAAGGGCTGAGGGCGTAATTAAAGGACTCGGGAAAGCCTTATTGAGGAAAACCGGCTGGTTTTCTGTTCAATTTTTTAAGAGTAAGATTCACGTCCTGAGCACGCTGATAACGACAATTGCAGTGGAGCCATTCATACTGCTGCAGTTAAGCGTGTATTAGTTTTCTTACATCACAATCCTCAACTCGGTTTACCTCGAGGCAGTAATTTGTTCCAGGATAAAACCCACCATGAGAACCACTCGGTTCGCAAGTGAGCCGCTTCGCTGGAAAACTCTCCTTTGCCTATTGGGAAGACGATAGGAAAACATTTACAACCTGAGCACGATGTAAGTGTGGCACGAGGGGCTCTTCCCCTGGTTAAACAGGTCCTTCTTGGCTGTTAGTGTCCTTGGATGAAACAGCATCTTACTTTTGCATTTTAACTTAAAACTGCAAAAATAAACACTTCAAGTCACTTAAGGAGCATATCCAGCAAATTTCTTTCGAGATGTTTTGATCCGCAAATCTGCATTTCCAGGGTGAGGCAACACAAAGTGAATTTTCTGGCATCTCTTTGTGGTTGTGAAATAGCTTTCCAGCTCCCAAGACACAGAGGTGAGGAGGACTGAATTTCTCGTCCTGTCCTCTCCGGTCGTGGCAGCAGGAGCCTGAGTTCTCCTACAGACCACGCACGAAGCAGCAAGAAATTCAGGTTACAGCTGCAAGCTCCCAGGCCTCAGGGGGACCCAAAACCAAACTATTTCTGCTTTCCAAAGCAAGGCCGTGGTAGTTAGCTCTGATTCAGCCCTGGGAAGAGCGATCTGAGCCCTGGCCCCCGTGTTGTCCCCCCAGCCTGCACACCTTCCCACCACCCTGCCCGGTCTCCCGGAGAGTTTGGTGGCAGAGCCATTGACCCCGGGGTGGCAGGGAGCAGCCCGGCCAGGGATGCTCCGGGAGGGAGATCACAGAATCACTAAGGTTGGAAAAGATCTGTAAGATCATTAAGCCCAACCATCAACCAACAAACCCCACCATGCCCACTAAACCATGTCCCACAGTGCCACGTCCACACGTTCCTTGAACACCTCCAGGGATGGTGACTCCACCACCTCCCTGGGCAGCCTGTTCCAACGCTTCACCACTCTCTCAGCAAAGAATTTTTCCTAATATCCAGCCTGAACCTCCCCTGGCGCAACTTGAGGCCATTTCCACTTGCCCTATCACTTGTCACTTGGGAGAAGAGACCAACACCCACCTCACCACAACCCCCTTTCAGGCAGTTGCAGAGAGCGATGAGGTCTCCCCTCAGCCTCCTCTTCTCCAGACTGAACACCCCCAGCTCCCTCAGCCGCTCCTCATAAGACTTGTGCTCCAGACCCCTCACCAGCTCCGTCGCCCTTCTCTGGACACGCTCCAGCACCTCCATGTCCTTCTGGTAGTGAGGGGCCCAAAACTGAACACAGCATTCGAGGTGGAGATGTTGGGTGTCAAACAGCTGGAGTGCTCGGGCTGCAGGTGAAGAGCGGCCATCACCGCAAGCCGCAGCATCTGCTCTCTGCACAAGGCTAGTGCCTCACTGGCACGCGCCGGCAGGGCTTACCGGGATGGGCAAGCGGCAACAAGCCCCGGCAAGACCCGGCACATCCTGGGCTCTGGCTGCTGGGCAATCCTCACCTGGTTTATCTTCCCCCTTCTATTTTCAGAGTCAAGCCAGAAGCCACCTGCGTGCCAGCACGGCCCAACGTGCCCTGGGACCGTCAATAGCGTGCTCAAACACGATCAGCACCGCTACCTATTCCTAAATATCCATTCGGGCAAAACCAAGACATTCACTCTTAAGAATGAACATGAACCCTTACAACATCCATCTGTTCTCCCGTGCAACCTTCTCTGCATCAAATGAGCCCAGTGGTCCAGGGCACGGGGCACTCGCAGACTGAAGTCACGTCCCAAAAATCAAGGAGAGGGGTGCTGTCCTCCAAACGTTCCTGAGGTCTTTGCACAGCCCCGCGGAGAATGGGATCCATCCTCAGAGCATCACAGCCAGGCTTCCAAACGCTGAGCTCCAGGTTTTGCAGGAGCATGCCAGGCACCTTGGAGCTTCGGGATGGTCGCAGGCTTTTTAAACGACTGCCATGCTCCTCTGGTGACACAAAGTAAATTTTAATGACCACGTTCATCATAACCACAGAGAAGGGTGTAAAACTAAAATGCTGACACAACTTTAACTACAGCGACACAAATGTGCTGCTATAATATTTTTACAGTTCCTTTTTATACATAATGCATGATCCTTCTGCTCAAGTTTCCTCTACGTTCTTTTCCTGTGAAATAATTTACATTAATACATAATTTATTACGGCAACTTGTAAGGCAATTATGGGTTTCAATCAATTTTTCTTCTCCTTTTTGGCAGATAAATTCTGTTTGGATCCTAACCCAAACATTTCTCTTCACACGAGTGCACATCCAATTCCTTTTTTTTCCTATGTTGTTCAAGTCGAATTTCAGTCTCCCGGTCCCTGTGCATGGGGGAAAAGGCAGCCTGCATTTTCCACTGCCCCCTGTTTGTGTTCGACAGACGATTTCTAAATGCGGAACAAATTTAATGGTTGTAATTAGCCGATGGCAGTGCCATAGAGCCCTCCCATTGCAGAAATAAGATTAAAATACGATGCACAGAGCTGTGCTTCAATGGGAAATGAAAACAACAGCCCCCAAATCTGCCACTGGAGAACAAACACACAAGCAGGCTGTGGGCTCCTCGTGCCAACAGCCTGCATGCGGGAGGGAAATTCCCCACCTTGACGGCGAAACGTGCCCTGCTCTTCAATGCGATCCTCTGGCGAGGTGTCCCCGCTCCAGCTACGTCTCGTTGGCTTTCCCTGCACGGCTTTTTCTCTTTGTGGATTTACTATGCTTGAACGTGCACCAAGATGCTGCTCTACACTGATGTCTTTCCAAAAAAAACCTCGAAATCCCAAGAAATCCTGCTTCAGAAACAGGAGGTGTGCAAGCCCTGCATCGGGAGGCAGAGCGGCGGCGGGCGCTTTCGGGATGCGATGAAGGGGCATCACCCTCCAGCTGGACTTCCTTCTGGCTTCTTGGCTTTCCTCCATCACCCGTGAGGCGTGAAAAGTGATTTCCAGGTAAGAGGTGTGCAATGACGAGACCCAAGGCTGCAGTCCCCCCGGCACGCTCCCCTCTCAGACCGCTGGCGTTGCCAAACCGTGCCGGTGGAGGAGCGTGCCGAAGGACGGATGAGCTGACCTGCGCGCTTCATTCACCACCCCGCCCTGCAAGGACAAATTCTGGGGGTGCTTTCCAGGGGGGAAAGCAAATGACAGTTACTTTTAAAAGAGCATTTCACAGACGTATGCAGGATCCATCCCTGATGGGCTCAAACCCATCCTCCCCTTTCCTTTTACAAGCAGGGCTGTGCATGCAACGCCCACCGTGCCGGGACTCTGATCCTGTGGCCAGGGTGACTGCACTCGCGAGCACCTTGTCACAGCCTCAATAAAACTCTGCCTGCAGTTTGCCTCAAAGATAATTTCTTGCTTACACAGAAAACGGGAAAACACGGCTGTCGGCACACGCCCACTGAGTTTCTCTTAGAATGCTGGACTAGTGCAGCCTCTGGTGCTACCGATTTAGATTAGTTAAGCACTGCTTATATGCCTGCTAGGGAAAAGTTAGGCAATGATCCCAATGCCTTGTTAAAATATCGTAAATTTTCTTCTGCCATCCACCCAAAGACAGAAAAATTTCAATGTAGGAAGTCAAAAGTAATGCCCGAACTTTCTAATATGCCGCCTTCTTTCTCTAGCACAGTCACTGACATTTTCACTGGGGGCATGTGATGGAGACTGCAAGGGAAGGAAAGGGAAAAAAGGAGAAAAAAACCCTATCCAACAACAGGACAATTCCTATACTCCCAGGTGTTTCAAGGACCCATCAAGGAGAAGGGAAAAAAGAAATTGTTGAATTTATAGTTTTAGGCATTTCACCTTTAATCTTCCTCCCAGCAAAGGGCTATGTAAAGATAAAACCCAATCTTTTTAGTAATATTATTGTCACACTGGCAGGAGTATTTCTTACAAATCTAAAAAACAGAAGATTACTTAGGTCACCTTGAGAAGTGGATCTAACATTGCATCATCCGACATACCAAGTCTTCAATAATGTTTACACGTATATTGAGTTAATTACAATCCATAATCGATTTTCAGATTCTCACAGTGTTTAGTACCTTACGAGCTACCTACATCTAAAACACGTGGGCTTTACTTTACTCTTTTTCCCCACATTATGGCACAGGTAAGCAGGACCCCAGCCTCGCCATCCTGGGCCAGCTGGGTTTCTTGGTCACGGTGCATTATGCACCCCTTGGGGCTTTGACCCAACTTCTTCCTTCTCCTTCCTGGAGATAAACACTCCTGAGCCGATGCCTGTGGGAAGCTCCAGGGTTTGGATGATGCTCTCCCTGGCAGCCTGGACAAGGCTGGGCTTCCCTCTGCCCTGCTGTCCCATGGCCACCGGCACCAGCCACAAGCTGCCTTCCTGCCCAAAGCTGCCCTTGCCCCCAAAGGCAAGCGGGAAGACCCTGCGCTAAGAGCCTCAGCCTCTTCTGGCTAAAAACCCAGAAAATTCAGCCAACTTCCCTCCATCCTCCCAACACAGTGCATGGGACTATGAGTCTTTGCCTCCCGTTGGCTGCGCTGCCAGTCCAAACTTCACTGTGTTTATTTATCTCAGTGTTTTCCGCTGACAGGGACTTGGCCCTTTGACCTGAAACATTCCCCCAGTTTTGCATTTGGAGCTGTTATAACCATGGGACTCATTTAAAAAGTCAAGAAAGTTTTGACATTGGATTAGTCTGTGATCGTGGCCCATGTTTGGAGACATCAAGAAGAACGCTCAGGGAAGATGCCTAAAATTAAACCCAAGCCAACCGATGCCCTTGCATGCTGGAGAGACTGGCTCCTCTTAATTGGGCACGATGAAGACCATTACATGGCAAGCTGTGGTCAAGGAGGTGACATTCGTTTCTCTCAGAAAGAGGTTGATTTGGCAGCCAAGGAAGACAAGCGCAGCACTACGAAGATGCAGAAGGCTTTTGTAAAGGCTTTTAAAGACAAGCTGCTTTTCAATTAGGTGCAGACTCTTCATATCTGTGGAAGAGCCTGCCAGTGCCACAACGCAAGACAAAACCATCTGATTGGGTTTCTTTGTTCCTCACTCATGTTTGACAGGCAGGAGAAAGGGGATGGGGAGCTACCCCTTCTTGACTTTGAAGCTTGTGACTTTCATCTGAAAAAATCCAAATGCTTTCCATCTTTCCCCACCCCCCCAAATGACTGGAGTTATCAGAGAGCTTGGGAAATATCTCCCCTCAATGCATGTGCTCGGCTCCCATTAACGCTAATGAGAGTTGCGTCCATGAAGAAAAGGGGCAGCCTCTTTGTCTGTAAAGTATTGGCTTTCATAGCAAGTAGCTTGGCTCAAACTTGACCTACAATTTTAATTGGGTTTTGAGACTTCGCCTAGTGACTGGCTCCCCACTACAAAACCCGAAGAGCACAATATAATGGCACATCCTCCAGCACTATCAGTTTTTCAGGATCGCCAGCTAAGGCACCGATCCTCCATCAATTTTGGTGGCTGTTCAGCATAAAAATTGATAGCAAGCTCTGACAGGAAAGGTATTAAACATCCTATACCGTGGTTATTGTCAAAGGCAAAAATAAGACATTTTCCTTACTGTTTGAGGCCTGTCCAAACACTTTGTGCCAAGCGGTGGAATATTTTAGTGATAATACTGATATTTATTACTTGCATTGTGCAAACAGTCAAGAGCCATGGTTGTGGGCTGGATACTCAAACACAATCTCAGACCCAAAATGCTTATAATCTCAATCATAGCAGTTACTCTAAAAATAAGCAGATATGTCAAAGGGGAGGGGAAAGGAGATAAGCAATTCACTCAGCAATGGCAACAGGGCAGGACAACCACCCTGGGAAGGAGGGTGGCACAGGCGCGATGGCCACCACTAGTGGGTGGTGGGGTGGATGCCGCTCCAGCCCAGCTGCATGGGGCAGGCGGGTGGCTGCCCGCCCCAGGGTCTGCAGGGGAGCATTTTTTGGAGAGATCCAGCCAGTCAGGACATCTTCCTGCCCATCGCTATAAGGAAGCGGGAGCAGAGGTGGAGTAAATACAGACAGAAGTTTCTGTTACTTACCCATCACGCCACAAGAGAAGAGAGTAGGTCCTTGACTCATCTTTGGAGTGTGCTGCAAACAACCAGAAAAACTATTCACTTCTCGCAGACTCGACCAGGGCACCAGAAACCACCCTGCCTCCAGCCTTGGCAAAGCCACGCAGCACCCGGCAGGGAGGAGAGCCTCGGGTGCCCGCGATGGCCCCGTTTCAGCAGGGACCAGGGGACAGACCCAGTCATCTTCCCTAAGTGAAATCAGATTTAATTAAACGCTGCAGAGAGTCATGTCAAGGCCTGAGCTTGCAGATCATGGCCCCTGCACCTAGTCCTTACCCACGGCAATAGCTGCAGTGAGGTCCCCAGCTCCGGGACCCAAAACACCTCAGAAACTAAACCGGGAGCTGCAATTCAGCAGTAATTCTGGATTGGGCACGAAAGCAGCAGCTGTGGTATCTGAACCCCATCCAGGCCCATTAAGACCTCCCTTCTAGGTACAAAGCAGCTATTTGGATTTTTTTAAACATCTAGTGTGTTTCTAAGGCAAGGCATCCTCACCCCGGCACTTCTCCTGAGGAGTCTGTGTTCTGATTGTGCTGACTTGCACTAAAAATAGGGAAAAAACACCACTATATGGGTACAAAATAATCCTGGATGCTTTTTACACACTTTTTTTCCAAGAATTTTGCTCTTGACAGCGTAAGAGACATCATCAGACTTCTAAAAATGGGCATGGACAGTTTTACATACTATAAATCAGTATGTCATCTGCAGCTACATGCCATTTCAGCTATGTCTGCAAAAACACACTTTCATACTAATTGTTCTTTTATTATCCCCAAAAATATCCATATTCTGCTTCTGAAGTGTCTGTCTTGGCAACACCATCCCATCTGACTGAGGCTTTACATCATCTGAGGGAAGCACCAGCGTGACCTCCCCATTCATCCGTGCTGCTATAGTTGCGTTTTATCTGGTGTTAGGCCACCGCATTCGCAACTTCTCTCCTGATCCATGTTTTACACGTTGCCTGCTCACATCATCATCATCATCATCATATATTAATAATAATAATTATTATTATTATGGACCAACTGCTGGCACCTGCCTGTACAGAGCAATCCAATAAAAGGATCTCACTTCATATATAGAATATTGTAAATATTGACTATAGAGGGATGTGGAGGCAGAAAACAATGATGGGGTGCGGATGGGGAGAAGGTAAATAAGGGTTGGTCACCTTCTTTGGAGCGTGTGCCACTTTTCTAGGTGAAGTAAGGCTATTTCTATCTGTCAGGCCCCACCTCACGAAGCGGCAGGTAGAATTAAGCAGGAGACCGTGAGGACAGGCAGCTGTCTCCAAAGAGTAGCCAAAACAGAGCAGCGATGGAAGTGCGACAAGCCCCAAAGAAGGCAGCGGTTGTGCCAGCACCCATCTGTGTGCCAGCCCCAGAGACCAGCCAACGCGGGAGGGAGAGGAACATCTTCAGATGACGTACGTCTCATATTGAGTGTAATTACCATTTTCTAAGAGTTTCATCTAACATCAACTGGGAACTGAACCAAGCGAGCCCATCGGGCGTTGGTGGGTGATACTGCCCCGCTGCTCGGGCATTTATTTCTTTTAGGTTTTGCTTTTTGGCCTTTCCCATGAAGTCAATGGAAAACCTCCTGCTTTCTTTGGTGGATCAGACTTCTTGTAAACAACTGCCCCAATTTAACAGCCCAGACAACCCAGCAACTCAACCTGTGTAAGCAGGACTATCATTGCACTATTGACCCAGCCCCAGAGCTGCGGGAGGCACTCGGCAAACACGCGAGGGCAAAGTTTCGCGTTACAGCTCCGCACCTCCGCTGCCTGCCATCGGACAGCCCGCGTGCCCATCCCTTCCTGCAGCAGTAGAAGAAACTACTTCTCATCCGCAGCAAGTTCCCCTCCACCTGCCCCGCACACCTCCTGGGACACAGCCGGCGTCGGATGCTCAGGCTTCCTCCTCGCCGCCCCGAGAGATGCTGCCTTCCCGGCAGGAGTCAACACTACAGCAAGGATATTTTTTTAATATATCAATATCCTTTCTTCCCAATTTTCACCCTTTTAAGGCAGGATTTAACGCTGCCTCTGGCTTGCTCGCCTTCTCCCCCACCGCGCACTGCCAGGGCAGCCTGCCTTCGCCCCGGCACGCTGTGCTATCTGCCCGGGAAGCCCAGCCGGACAGTTCGTCATCCTCAGCAAACTTAGGCATTTATATTTCTTTCATGCTCAAAATGCCCATTTATGGCCAGTCCTGCCAGATGCTTCCTGCCGTGTTCCTGCACGCCCTTATCTGAGGCTCTCAGCGCACCCTGCGAGGAAATTTCTTATTTCTTCTCAGACTAGAACCTAGGACAGAAGAGCAAACGTCCACTATCAGCCTTGCTCTGGGCTTTCTCAGACAGCTCTCCATCACCCCGCACCTCCTGCCCCTGCTCCCCACCCTTGCTTGCTCTGACACTGCCCCTGGACAACGCGTTGCCCCTCCTCTCCCGCTACCGTAGGTCCGCTCAGCCCCACGGCCTCGCTCGCCCCTTGCAGCGTCATTTAGGCTGTTTGCTGCCCCTAGTTTCTTTTCTTTTGCTGTTGCCTGCTCATTTGCAATGGTTGGATTTGCATCCCTCCAGGCTACCAGTGAGACTGTTAACAACCACAGCACTGCCCTTCGCCATCTCCCACTTAATCCTGCTCCCCACTTGCTCATCCTCCTATTAATGATGAGCATCTGTTCACTGTTGGTGAAGCAACTTCTCGCCTGCGTTATTCACAGCGTTGATTCCATTTTTTCTACTGTTTATTCCATTGCATGCTTACTAAAATTCACATATGCAAAAGCCACAGCACTCCAATCATTTACTAATCGCCTGCTCCTTGGATATTAATGCAGCTCGGTAGAAATCAGTGCTACAAACCAACTAAAGATCCAGCCCTGTAGCACAAAAAACCTTTATTATAAAGCTACAGCAAAGCCCTCGGCAGCAAAAGAATTTTGAACGAAGATTTCACAAAGCTTACCAGCTCAGTCCTGCATGTTACAGAGTCAGCACCTTTGTTTTCCCGACTTTTGGTTAAGAGCATCACCATGGTAATGCAGTCCTGCCTCGGAGTCCATCAGGGTCCAGGCCAAGGGCGCCGGCAGCCGGGGTCTGGCGAAGCTCCTCTTTCAGTGCATGTTCCCTCGGGAAAGGCTCGGCCCCGCCAGCTCCCACCGGCTCCTCGGGGGACGCGCAGGAACAGCCTCCGAGCACGGAAAACTCCCTGTACGCACAGAGAGAGAGAGGAACAGCTTTAAGGGACTTGCTGGGGAGGTGATGGGATGAGGGTGGGTGTGCTGGGCAAGGGGCAAGCACTGCCTGAAAAACACCCCGACGGCAGTTACTCCAGGGGAGCATTTATTTTAGACTCTTAAATATTGTTGGTGTTCCTCCGCACCCCATCAGCGCAGAGGTATTTCGTGGAACGGGCACTCGCACGAGCTGTGGGAAGCACGTGAGTTACACAAGGCGATCCGGAGGGACAGAAGTATTTCAGACAAATGAATAAATAAATAAATAAATCTTCCTCTGAACTCTCTCTTTGAAAAAGGGAACTCATATCCCCTACGTTGAAGATACCGAGGCTTTGATAGAAGGGCTGGTTAAAGCCCCAGGGTTGGTCATGGTTTAGTGGGCATGGTGGGGTTGGGTTGATGGTTGGACTTGATGATCTTACAGGTCTTTTCCAACCTTAATGACTCTGTGATCTCACAGAAGCCCTTGCCCCCAGACCAACTGGTAGAGGATGTCCAGCAGAAAACCCCCCTCCAGCATCATTCAGGCTGTGAACTCCGACGGATGCCCCTATCCCACCCCAGCTACTCCCTGATTCCCAACCCACAGAGCGCCCTTTGGGGAAAAAACAAGGCAAAGAGCTGCTTGCAAGGAAGGAGAAAGCTCCCTGCCCTGAAATCCTATGCCTCTTGATCCTTATCTCTTTCTTAGGTAGTTTTAGGTAGGAAAAGCTAAAGGCTGCACAGCGAGGAGCACATATTAAAAACCAAGCTGCCAACCAGGCTCGTACAGCACTGCGCAGACCTGACCACGAGCAGTTGCCCAGCTCTGCCTCACCTCCTGGCATCCTCTCCGATAAACTTACTCCCATGTAAAAGCAGACAGCTTGCAATTCAAATCTGATTACAGAAACCAGTGGTTTCCCCAAATCACTCCTCTAATCCTGTTTCACTATTTTCTTGCCTTGCAGTTACTGCAAACAAACCAACCCACCATTTGCATGATCTGAACAGCATAAAACTGATCTTGTAACATGCAGTCAAAACCCAACTGCAATATTTAAGGACTATATTTGAGAATACGCCGCTAAGTATTAAACCTCATTACGAACTGATATGGCTCCTCTTCCCAGCTCGTAAATCACCTTTTCCGTGTTTACTTGGATTAGAGCTTGCGATGGTGTTAGGAGCAGCCCACTTGAAGGCCAGCTGGCTGGTAAAGAAAAATCACCTTCTATTATTTTGTGAGGACAAAGTTCATCCAGAGTGCAAAGCCAGGATTGAGAATCAATACGTTTTCCAAAGATTTACTGTTCTCAAGGGCACGTGGTACAGTCTCCAGCTTCTTATGAGACATTGGTGGGCTTATAATATAAAATTTACTGGTAGCTTCATCATAAACCTCTGGGCAACCCAATGGCCAAATGGAAACCGTCAAATAGAAAGGCAAAGCAATTCAGACCATCAAAATAACACATAATTTGCTAAGCCCAGATCGCATTTTTGCACTACGGACAGCCCGGCTTCGTGCAAGGAGAGCATGACCTAAGGGAGGATGGGGTGGCCGGAGGACCAGTTGATGAACACAGCAACGTGCCCCCATCACCATGGGGCTGCAAAGCTCCCGGTGATGCTGGAGGCAGCTCAGACACCTCTGTAACAGCACACGGACCCCCAAGGTTACGCTCGGGAGGCTCCCCGAGCCCTGCGCTGGGGCCAGCTTGGGGACATCAGGCTGTTTTCCAGGAGCAAGCAGAAAGTGTGGCTGTATGGTCATTAATAAGCTCCACGGGAGTTTTACATTTCTGCATTTTGACAGTCCTTGCATCAAATATATTGGTATGCAGCAAAACCCAGAGGTCCTGTTCAGGAGGGATGGCTGCTTACGCCAGGCTCTGAACAAATACAAGAGGAGGGGACGTTCCCCAGAAAGGGCTGCCAGTGTCAGCGCGTAACAAGGAACAGACGGGGACAAATGGGAGATGCACGGAAGTGAGGACCAAGTAACATGGAAACAGTAGTACAGGGGAAAATAAGCAACACTGGCGGTATGCTCGCTGCCGACGCCGCCAGTGTTTCACAGCCGGATCCCCAACGCCGGAACGGGGCCCCAGCAGCACGCTGGCAGCTGCACAGCACCCCATCCTTGATAGCTCATCTCCTTTTCCTTCTTGTGAGTGATCTCCCTGCAATTTTAGCCCCACCAGCAACTGCAGATGAGCTGCAGACCGGGGACAGGGAGCAGGGCAGTGGCTGCCCTTGCCGATGTCCGAGCCGGATCTGCCAGAACAGAGCTCCCATTCCCCAAGGAAAAATCCCCTCCTGCCAAATTTGCAGGGCCATCAGCCTCCCAGAGACCGGCGAGCCAGCCCAGCAGACAAGAAGCGCTTAGACCCCAGTGCGTGCCTGCGAGCCGGGGGAGCTGAGCCAGGTACAAAGCCCCACCAAGGACGAGGAGCAGGAGGCTCTTTGGGAGACTCCAGCCTTCCCCCAGTGCTGGAGAAACCCCTGGAGCAGAGCTGGCGGTGCCCTCCTGCTCCCCTGCGCCGTACCATAGATGGCTAAAGCACGGGGCAGGGACTAAAAACCCCCGAGGTTTATACTTTTATCTGCCACAGTCTCGGTTGTCCCTGATGCCGACGCAGAGATAGCGATGCTTGCCGTGGGGCTGGGCTCTGGGGCCATCGCCGGCACGGCAGCAGCACGGGAAGCAAAGATCAAACAAGCGTTCAGAGCAGCATGAAAGCAGTTAAGCGCAGTTCCTCGTTAACAGGGTATGATTTCTTCACGAATAATTATCTTTCCCTAAGGTAATGATTAATGTTGCTGCAGCAGACTCCTGTGCACACCCAGGCGTGTGGCAGCCAGCAGGCAGGAACGGCGGCAAGTACAGGCAGACGCTCCCTGCCCGAGCCGGACAGGCAGCAGCGCACGCCGCCTCTCCTCTCCCCGCTCCGCTGCATCTCCTGCAATTAACGCAACCCTAACGATAACGCAGCAAACCGCCAGCCGTGCTGCAAGCTGGCGGCTATAACATAACCCCACGTTGGGTCCGAGGCACGCTTTCGGGTCCGGGCTCTTTTAACTACCGCTCGGTTTGGTTTCGAAATCATCCCCCCCGAGAAACTGCAATAAAAAGGAAAGCTTTCCCGTGAAACGTGATCTTTGGCTCCCCATCCTGCTTCACCGGGCTCCTGACGCACGGCGTGACCCAGCGCGGTCCTGCCCCGTCATGTCCTACCGATGCAAACGAGTGCTGTGGTACAGAAACGCTTCTGCAGAGCCGGGATGTTCTCCCTGTTGACTCCGAGGAGGAAACTACTCTCTATTTATAGACCGGAGGCTTTCACACACACACACATGCTAATAAAAAGCTACTCTTCGGGGACCATTAATTATTTTAAGACATGTTTTTCCTCATTTGCAATCAGATAAAGGAACTATCTTCATCCCTCCGTCAAGGTTAAGTTTAGACTCGGGCCATGGCCACTGGGATCGACGCGATCGCCTGAGCTGCATGGAGCACCGATGAGCAGCGCCAGCGCATGGAAACACCCAAATTTTAGCAAACCGTGGTTTTTCCGTGGGTATTGCTTCAAAATACAGGCCGAGCAGAAGCCTCTGTGATCTTTGCAGTTGCAGAGGTGGGAAGAGGTTTCTCTTACATCTGCTTTCTGGACAGTATCACAGCAAAAGCGTTGGTCTTGGAAAAAAATCACACTGCAAAAAGAGTAAGTCGGATGACCCAGCTTTCATCCATAGGCTTGAAAGGTAATGCTTGTGAACAAATACGCTCCTTACAAGGTACAGCAAGGAGCAGAGCCCTAGAACCGCTCACCGTGGGCAAACAGCCCTTCCCTGCAGGGAGGTCCCGCTCCCCGCACCACGACTGCTGCCACCGCCGCAGGCTCCAAGCACCGTGCGGCTGCCGAGTCACCGCCGTACCCCGTTCCCCTGCTACACCGAGATGTATGGAAGAGACCTCGGGATTTAGCAAACTGTCTGTCGGATGCTCTGCCACGGCTGGAGGGAGCCTGAACGGTAACCGGTATCGCACACCCATCCGTCTGACCCCAGCAGTAGTCTTCATGAAGACAACTACGGACCAGCATCGCACAGATTTCCACTTGCTGTGGAGCATCACCCTCCGTACAGAAAACACTCCACCCCCGTCCAGCTCAAATAATCCATCTCCAGACAGACAGACACACACACTGACACAAAACCTATTTACAGGGAGAAAAGGCACGCAGGAACGAGGAGCCGGAGCCATACTTGACATACCGATACACCTTGCAAGCAGCACAGCGGCATTGCTCTTGCAATACAAATCACCTGCCCCTGCTGAATTTTTAAACTCTGCTGCCCAAAGCCTCCAGTGAAAAAACGAGGAGCCACACAGGATCCCGCTTCCCACCCCAGCGCTGTTCCCCGTGCTGTGTCCGGAGTAGTACTCAGACACCCTTTTGACTGCACAGAAAGTTTTCTTAAAGCCCTCCGAGAGGAAAAGGGAAGCGTTCCTGACCTTTACTTTCTGAATGAAACCAAGAGCTGCCCGTCCCTCTCCAGGCGGAGGATTTCCAGCCACTTCCAAATCCCTCCCAAACTCTGTGAAAGAGGAGGAAGGACAAACATCCAAGCCCACCCTTCCTCCTCAGCATAGCTGCGGCTTGGCTCCATTGCCACCAGCAGCGTCATTCCAAAGCCCTACGGTGCAACCGAGAGCACAATTTGGCTCAGCAAAAAACATTCCCATCCCCGCACCACGAACTCCGGCTGTATGGCTCCGGAGAGCCAACGCTGATGCTACACGAAGGCACGAGGTGCTTTGGGAAGCAAGGCTGGAGCAAGCCAAGTCTCCTGGCTCAGCGCATCTTCTGGCAGCCGCTGCCCCGAGGTTTATCCCAGGGCAGGAGGGTTCAGAAGTTGCAAATGCCACCAAAGGAGCAACAAATACAAGCGAGGACAGAGGCAGCAGTTTGATACAAATGGCTCTCCAAGAGGAAAGGCAATAAACACAGCTTGGCAGTGCAAAACACCAACTTCACAGAATCACTACGGGTGGAAAAGACCTGTAAGATCATCAAGTCCAACCATCAACCCAACCCCACCATGCCCACTAAACCATGTCCCGCAGTGCCACGTCCACACATTCCTTGAACACCTCCAATGACAGTGACTCCACCACCTCCCTGGGCAGCCTCTTCCAGTGCTTCACCACCCTCTCAGTAAAGAAATTTTTCCTAATATCCAGCCTGAACCTCCCCTGGCGCAACTTGAGGCCATTTCCTCTTGTCCTGTCAACCTCGCCTCCTCCGAGCAGAAAACAACGGGCAAAGCGAAGAGCTGCCACGACCGCGGAATTTATTTAACACAGTTTAGACCCACACGTTTGAAGAACCGAACCTAACCCCTCCGGGCCAAACTCTGAGTACGTTTCTAAGGCTTAACCACCCTCCCCCTCTCACCAATTCAACAGACGTTCCCCTCCTGCTACGCAGATCCCCGTTTCCCCACGCAGACAGACTGCTGCGGAGCCCGGGACGCGAGCGCACCGCAGCCGGCCAACTCTTCTCCAAACTCTACAAGTGACTTACAAGGAATTTGGGGAAATAGCCAAAACTGGTTACTGCAATTGAAAATGGTGGCGTTTATGGCTTTCTACAGCGCATCGCGTTGCAATTGTTATCCAAACTAAAAATTGTGCCCCCCCCATCCTCCTGCTTCTTAGGAGGGATTCGGGGCTACGTTGACTCTCCTCAATGCACAGCCTGTCTCACCATCACTGCTTTAGAGAACACCAAGAGATACATCTTCAATTCGTTGATTTATTGTGTTATGAATTTGGAAAAATCCTTGAAGCCTATCATTTGCATGTAGCTAAATGTGGGCTCATTTCCTCACTCAGGCAACAATTTGCCTTCTGCACCCCTTTCTCGAGCAGCCTTGCTCAGCATCTCACTCTTCTACATTATTAGCAAATACTGATTTTATTTAGGGGGTAAAATCCTCCAATAAATGTGAAAGACGCCATTCAGGGCCTGAGAAGAAGTCTTTACCCTCTGAAAATGCCCTACAGACTAAGCCTGAGTAAACAGGATCATGAGTCTGCGCACGTGACTTCAAAAGACAGAATTTCCACGGATGCAGCCGCATCAGGATCGTCCCCTGGGACTCCGTTGAGAGGAAAGAGCTGCCCTGGGCTGCCCAGCCTTTGGAGGAGAAGGGCTGCAGCACTGCCCTATCTCGCCCCGAGCCTGCAGTCACCTCCTCCTGCTCCACAGGCTCTTCCCCAGCTCCTGGAAGGACGGGCACCCTCCTGCCAAGAGGCCGGCGAAGGGCTCCAGCGCAGGAGACCGTGCGTCCTGCACGGTGCTCCCCTCGTGCCTGACTTCTGCCTCAGCCTGGCGAGGGCTTGCCACATGCTCCAGGTACTCCGAAATCACCAGCCAAAGAAAAGGAATAAAGAAATGTCCTCCCCTGCCTGCTGCTTGCAGCTAGACTAGACTTTTCCAAGGCTAATGAGATAAAGACACACTTTCACCATTAATTAGTAAGACTTGCCTACACTTGGTATTTTTTGCGGCCGGCACAGCAAAGGGGAAAGCAGTTTAAGGGGAAAACAGGTTGCGTTTAAGAAGAACGTCGCTCCATAGGTCTGCACAGCTTTGAGAACCGCACCATCCCATTGCTTACGACCAACAGCTTCACGCAGGAACAGAGGTTCTCGCCAACGCAGCCCACCACTTGCACGTGCCGCGGAGCTGCCGGCACAGGACAGCCCGGACGGAGCCAACCTCTACAGGCACGCTAACAAAATCCACAGCCAGAAGGAGCCCGAGGTTTACCGCAACAGCACCCTTCTTGAGGGGCTGCATTAGTGACAGAAAATACGACGTGCAGCCACCGTGGATGGCCAGGTACAGCCTGGCTTACGGAGGTCTGAGGTTAACGCTTGCTACCAGGAACAACGGATGTACCGGGCTGCTGCCCACAACCATAAATTCATTACTAAGCAAATAAAAATCGATTATTTCAATCCGATCCCTGGCTCCAAGCGCCTGGGTGCTACCTCAACCTGACACCGAAGTTACACAAGGCAGCGGGTCCCCAGCACCCTGAGCCCCAAAACACGCGTCCAAACACCCCCAGACTCTAGAGAGAGCCCGAAGTCCAAGACCTGCATGTTTGGGTTGGACCTCATCTGCGTGCAAGCTCTCACTGAAAAGAAATAAGAGCAATTAAGGAAAATTACACACCATCTAGTTGAGTAAAACACATCAGGTTTATTGCCCCCGTGCTCTTAGGGAGTAGGAGTGGCAGGGGAAAGACTCCCTTACACACGAGCAGCGGAAGGGGACTGAAAGGACAGGGCAGGGGCAGAGGTGCTTTGTCTCAACATCTTAGCTCGAAGAAAATGGTGCTGGCAGTGACTTTGCCTTTTCCTCCCTGGCAACTGAAAAGGAAAAGAAGAGAGCAAAATTAGTCATTGCAAAACAGCAACCGGCAAGGGAGAGGTGCGAACGAGGAGACTGTTGGTCTCCGGCGGAGAGGTCTAAGGTGGAGAGGTGCTAATTAGACACGCAAAGTGACCACACAGGATGCAGCTCGCTGCACAAAAGCTCACGCATGGTAGTTAAAGAGAAGAGCATACCCATTTGGAGCACTAACACGGGGTCTTCAGTATCTCTTGGTTGCACATCCAGCCTGCACGTAAATTTTCGTGGAGGACCAGCATCAGACCTTCAAAGGGATCACTCCCTAGCTGGCCATGTGCACAGGCTGAGGAGCTGCTCCAGCTTGAGGGTGCATCCCCAGCACATCGCTCTGCAACGTCGGGGCCGGCTTAGCCCAGACCCGCTGTGCAGAGCTCAGCCCCACGAGCCCAGCGCCCCACGGGAACACAGCCCTCCCAGCAGCCACGCCGGCCTGGGGATAGACACCGCCAATGTTTCCACACGGCACCGTGTGGGCCATATAGACATATCCTACAGGATGCTCTTAGTCCCAACAACTGTAGAAATGGCACACTCTCTTTCAGCAAACCTATAATCATGGCCTAATCCGCTCATTAGGGGACGGCTTCTAATTTTGAGTAGTATTTCCAAGGAATATTGGAAATATTGGACCAAGGGTTGCCAAGGAGAAGTGCAGCTGAAGCAGCAGCAGCAGTCCAGCCTGCTGGTCCAACGAACCGTCTCACCTTTCTGCTTTTTTTCCTTCCGCCCCCAATTGTGAAATTTATGACAAGAATTTGCAATGGTCTGTGAGACACTGTGAGTGTTGGCCACGCTCCCAAAAGCTGAGGAATTGCTGAACTGAGAATTGCTTTGGCTGCTTAATCTCAACAACTAGGGATGCTGAACAAGCCAGCAGAGTCCAGGTTTACTTTTAATTACCGCTTGGAGTGAGCTGCTCTAGTAAACAGACACGAAAAACAATTCTTGTTTCTTCCTTATATTCTTTTCCCATATACAACCTGAAACGTCTGAGACTGAGACAGTAAACACAGCCCCACCATGCCATTTTTACAGACTCATTTCTCAAGCATAAACAATTTCAAATAGTATGTAAACCTGTCTTAATACCTACCTCTAACACGGCGTCCACCTACTTACAGCCAGATAATAATGCTCTGAGGGTTAGGGGGGCTTCTTGGCCAGCCCGGGTTTCCTTGCTTGCTCCAGAGCCCTTGGGGTCTCTGCGAGAAGCACGTCTTGGAGCTGCAAAGCGAGCTCAGCGCTGCAACGCCGACTGTAACACCTTCTGCTCATCAGTGACCGCCAAAAGACCACCACACGGACCAAGCGCGAGCAAGACCTGGGACATCTCGTAGCGTGATTGAGGAAAGCTTGCCAAGCATCAGAACACCGTCATCGCTCTCAGAACAGATCTGGATACTGCTTGCAAGTCAGGTTTCTCCCTTTTTCGAGGCTGAGCTGGAGAATCGGTAGAGGCAGACGGCCTCTAAAGAAATATCTGAATTTAAAGCAGGGAAATTCTGGCAGTCGATGCATACATCCAGTCTTCACATCATCTCCTACCACTTCCCCTTGACGGATAAATACCCTAAGATCGCAGAACCCTCGCGTGAAGCCCAGCAAAATGATCACTTAGGACCTTCCAAAAATCAAAATTATCTACCTGAACTAGGCAGGCAACATTTTAAAAGTTGCAAATGCTTTCAGCGGACGGTCTCTGTGCCCACACAGGGTACCATACGCGTCCGCCGTCGCCTGCAAACCCTACGAGACCACTGTTTGCATTAGACCAAAGTACTTCTGCTCTCGGGCAGTCTCTGGGGTTTCATTTTTCAGCTGAGAAATAGCTTTCAAAGAGCTCCTCGTCTCCTGAAAGACGAACCTGGAGCCTTTATTAATCCTCCTAGCGACCGAAAGGCACATTTCCCTGCTGTTTGTCCGTTCGTTGCCATCAACATTGGCAAGAGGAAGGTACAGCAGCGGCACGGCCGCAGAGGGAGGGAAGGAGTCCTCCGGGGCCAGGAAACCTTTGCCCACGCTGCCACCTCCATCTCTCCGGCACGCCGGGAATAAATTTCCGAGCCCTGCATCTTAGATAAATATCTTTAAGGAATGAGGAGCCAAACATCTGTGAGTTGTCTGAATTAGTGTGAATTTGGCAGACGGAACAGCAAACTCGTATCGCCCTGCAGCCTTCAAATTTCTTGTTTTCCTCGGGTTCATTAAATACATAACAATCTGTTACCAGAAGATGGTTCCTACGTGCATGGGCTGCCAAGGAGCTGGTCTTGATAGCTCTGGTGGAGATGAGGGAATGTGCGGGGAGGAGAGGGGGCCCTTCCTAATTCAGCAGGGCAAGGAGACGACGGGTTGCAACTACCCTGCCTCCTTCAGCAACCGCCCGCTGCATGGCAAGGCTCTTCCCAACAAATAAACACGGTGCAGCCAAAGCTGGAGGTGATTTTAGGAAGCTTTGAGGGGAACAGAGCTTAAGAGTGTGGGACAAGCAGGGGGAGATGCCTTCAAAAGCCAAGGATGTCCTGCAGCATCATCCCAGCTGGGTGAGATGACCACGCCGCACCCAGATGGAGAATCACAGAATGGTTGGGGTTGGAAGGGACCTTTGAAGGTCATCTGGTCCAACCCCCCTGCCATGAGCAGGGACATCTTCAACCAGATCAGGTTGCTCAGAGCCCCGTCCAACCTGACCTTGAACGTTTCCAGGGATGGGGCATCTACCACCTCTCCGGGCAACCTGGGCCAGGGTTTCACCACCCTCATCATAAAAAATTTCTTCCTTATCTCTAGTCTGAATCTACCCTCCTTTAGTTTAAAACCGTCACCCCTTGTCCTATCGCTACAGGCCCTGCTAAAAAGTCTATCCCCAAACCCAGGCTCTGCGAGGGTTATTCCTACCCGCGAGCAGAGCCCTGGGCACAAGGCATCCCCACTACCCAGGGAAATCGGGGGGTTCCCACTGCTGCTGGGCAAGCCTGGCAGCACGGAGCCCGGGCACACCGGGAAGGTATCGCCAACGCCAAGCCACGGGCAGAATGGTCTCATGCTGTGATGGGGAATAGTACTGGAGGCTTCACCTTCCCTCAAAGGAAGTCTTTTGCTACAAGGAAGAAGTCAAAGCAAACACCCACTCATCATGTTTACCCATTTAAATCAAAGCCAAAGCAGCACAGAAATGCGCCCGACAGCATTTCCACGGAGTCATTCACTGAGAGTTTGGACTTGGGTTTCAGCTGGTGTTTTTAATATTGCAGGGAGACGCTTGTGAGCCTGAAATAATACAGAATCTGTTGCTATAACACACACGCAGCTCCTGCGAGGTGTCAGCAGCACGTAGAGCCCAAACCTCCTGCGGGTTTGGCTCCTTCGGGGGCTCCCCGAGGGCCGGGCAGCGAAACCTTTCCCGCCGTGCCACTGCGAGCCTGGGGTACAGCTCCAGCGAGCCTGGGGTACAGCTCCAGCGAGCTGGCTCTCACTGCCCCAAAGCCAGGTACCCCACCAGGCAATGACCCAGCTGAAGAAGTAAGACCCGCAAAGGATAATTTTCCCGGCGTTGGGATGCTTCATCCCCTGGAGATGCCCAATTCCCACGCAGCTGGAGCGGGCAGGATGAGCCCCACTACGGCTTGGCACCCATAAGAGCCCAGATTTTGCAGCCCGTCTCAGAGACGAGAAAAAACCAAAACTATCCGACAGTAAGTGGAAATGAAAACAGTCCCCACTTTTATTTGGGCTGGCAGAAACACCGTCCTGCCCAGCCTTCCTCGAGCTCATTTATGACAGTGTGAACATGCAGTAAAAGGGAAAAAAAAAATAAAGAAAATCTGCATTTTCCACCCCGAGAGTCTCCATCTCTGGATACTCTCCAAACATCCCTCTTCCTCCCACCCCACAGGTGAAAAATCAAGAGGAGAAACAGATTCTTTAGTGCCGTGGAAATGGAAAGCCCAAAGGACAGAGGGGTCAGCCCAGGCACCAGCACAGTGTGAACCACGAAGCCCCCTCCCAAAACGGCATCCCAAGGAGAACTGACCTAAATGCTGCATCGCATCCCGGCTCCGAAGCTGCCAGCAGGCTATCGGGAAGGGAATCGCGCCAGGTGTTTTGTCAGTGCACAAACAGGAACGATTGCCCAGTACAAACAGGGCAGCAAAAATGTCCACCTTCATCACATGGGAAAATACATACCAACTCGCTACACTAATGAGCAAAGGAATTAATGAATCCTAGAATTTGTAAATCATGACAAAGTCCCCAAAATCATGACACCACCTTAAAATGCATGAGACTGCAACTTAAACACTGGGCTCTGTTAGAAAACAAGATACAGGGGGTTTTATAGACATTAGGGACAACAAGAAGTCCCACTGACAACACTGAAGTGAGAGAGAACGGCAGCAATGATGCAGAAAAGGAAGAAACGGTCAATACATACTTTAATGCCGTCCTAAGGAGAAAGTTAAACAATACGGTCAAGTTTGTTGTCAAGAGTAATCTAGGATGATATTAAACAGCAGGCACTAACTGTAGACCTTTTTTAAACACCAGCTCCAAATAATTTACACCTTCAACTTTCATAAGATCGTGCCAGAAAGTCTTCTGAGCCATCACCACCGATGCTCCCGGCGGACAGGCACAAGCCGGTGTGGCAAACGTGATGGCCCCGACAAAACGAGCCCTGCGAGGCTCCGGCTTCATTCCAAGGACGGAGAGTCAGGGAGCGCAGCCAACACCAGCGAGAAAAGAGCTCTCATCGCACTTGACGTCCCTGTGCCGGTAAAAGGGAGCGCTGGTAAAAGAGACTCCATTACAGCGCACAGAAAGGGATGACAGTTACCGATAAGTATTTAACTGACACATCTCTAACAGACCCGCAAATAAACTGGCAATATCGGCTTCAACAGAAACTGGACTTTCACCTTATGCCATGTAACATTTCTGGCAGTAATTGGGAAGGAAACAGGAAAATCAGTGCTCTGTAAGCAACTCAAGACTGGCAGAGCACTAAATTCGGAGAAGAACAACTTCACGATACGGAACGGAGAGAAGCAACCAGCAGTTTGTAACTGAGATGTTACGATACGCCTTAAAAAAATAAATTGCTTAAAAGACACTTGCCTCGAAGGCCGGGGCACGTCCCTAGGCTCCTGCGCGGCACAGCGGATTACCAAGGCGTGTGGGAGATACAACCATGGGCTGAATAAATTGGGGATCTCCAGGAGGAGGAGAGCCGGTATTGCCTCTGTGCTCTGCACTCCACGGGGATCTGGAGCCTTCTGCCACATCTGATTAAGGTCTGATGGAGACCATGCGGGTAACTCGAATGCACTCGAATGCTGTGTTCAGTGTTGGGCCCCTCACTCCAAGAAGGACATTGAGGTGCTGGAGCGTGTCCAGAGAAGGGCAACGGAGCTGGTGAGGGGTCTGGAGCACAAGTCTGATGAGGAGCGGCTGAGGGAGCTGGGGGTGTTCAGTCTGGAGAAGAGGAGGCTGAGGGGAGACCTCATCGCTCTCTGCAACTGCCTGAAAGGGGGTTGTGGGGAGGTGGGTGTTGGTCTCTTCTCCCAAGTGACAAGTGATAGGACAAGAGGAAATGGCCTCAAGTTGCGCCAGGGGAGGTTCAGGCTGGATATTAGGAAAAATTTCTTTCCTGAGAGAGTGGTGAAGCATTGGGACAGGCTGCCCAGGGAGGTGGTGGAGTCACCATCACTGGAGGTGTTCAAGGAACGTGTGGACGTGGCACTGCGGGACATGGTTTAGTGGGCATGGTGGGGTTGGGTTGGTGGTTGGACCTGATGATCTTACAGGTCTTTTCCAACCATAGTGATTCTGTGATTCTGTGAACTGAGGGACTTGAAGACACGGGTACAGGGCAAGACTGGGGGAACGCGGAGCGGCAACTGCTCAGGAACGACCTGGCCGCCTTCAGAGAGGGACGGAGATGCTGAGCAGGTCCTTCGGACAGAGCAGACCGGCGGTATACCAGCACCCGGTGCTGTGGGAAGTCGAAACTATGGAGATTCGGAGTAAGGACAAGGTGCGTTCTTTTCCTGAACGGCACAGACAATAACCATTGCGATAAACTACCAGCGTAACAAATGACTCCGGTGGGTTCTCAATCCTCGCTACGTTTTTATCTCTGCACTGGATGGCTTTTCTAAAAGACATGCTCCAGCAAGAATTAATTTGGAAAATTACTAAAACTGGTGATACACAGAGCAGTCTCCAGGAGCCCGGCTCTCCTGGCTCGCTGCCCCACGCCTCGAGCAAGCTGCTGCACCCCCGTGCCCAGCAGCCCCCGTGTCCCGGCACGGTCCCCAGGATGGCTTGTGCCAGGGCCAGGAGGGGGGCTGACTAACCAGCCCCTCCGCGGGCTGACCGGGCCCTTGTTTCAGCTCTAACACGGCTCCTTCCTAACCCGCCACCTCCACGGCGTATCACGGGGGCACGCAAGAGACGGGCACAGGGAGGGCATCGACAGCGCGATCCATCACACTGGGGAGTTGGATTTTTTTTTTTAAACGAAGTTTAAAATACTTAACAATACACCCGAAACCTCTACGGGAAAACTAATCTTCTACCAACAACATAAACCGTGTGCAACCAAAAATGTGGGTGATAGTTTCTAAATGAAGCTATCGGTAACTGTAAATCTTCATTAACCACGATGCTTGCGCTCCGAGAAGTACCACCCATCGCATTGTATTTCAATTAGAACAAAACTGATAGTCCAATAAAGAGATAATCTTTTTCTGAATTAACAGAGAGGCTACAAAACCAAATGTGGGTATTTTTAATACTTTCTGTATCTTTATAATTGTAACCGATCTCCAGCTTTTGCACACAGTTGTAGCTTTTGGCATCTATTTAACAGTATTAGAACTTGTCCTTTCAAAAATATTGTACAATATTCATTTGTAACAGTTGGGACCAAAAAAGCATGCAATAACGGGGTTAATAATATATATATACTTGAAGTAATTTTATAGTATCAACAACTATCACCCAGCACACCAGGAGGCTATTTTCAGTAATGTTAAGGTAAGCACACAAATACAAAACTCAGAGTTATTGTGACTTTCCCACATCGCTTGAAATGAGAAATTGCTACCGACACCTGGCCTAACCGCGCTGCTAGGCTGTCCTAACCAGAGACGAGACTAGTTGTCTTCATTAACGCCATTTTCCTTCCCTAACATCTCCCAGCGGTGCAGAGGAATAGCGATGACGGCGGCTGTACGACCGGGGCAACTGAGGCAGAGGAGCACGAAGGCTTGCCATGGGTCACTGCGAGAGTCGTCACGGGGAAAAGGACAAAAAAGAAGTTCCTTAAATGCAAGTAAGTGCAGAACGTGCTTTAACTCATCCCTGAGGAGACCCTGGATTTAGGAGCAGGATGAGGGGTGCATCTCCTTAACCCCCTCCCAGTCCAGACTGGCCGCTGGGACCAAAGCCAGTTGCTGGTGCCCCACGACAGCAGCGTTCTCCTGCTCCACCACCCCCCGGCCCGCTTCTCCTCTGCCATCGAAAGGCTTTTTGGTCCTTCCTTTCGAGGGCTGGTTTTGAGCAGAGAGGGGGAGGGCAGGTTCTCCAGCTGCCGGATTGAGTTTGCCAGATTTCATTCTTTACAAACCCCAGGAGATGTAACGATATATAAGCACAAAACGGCCACAAAGTAAAACTCTTCTTTCACTACGGTCCCATACCTACCGCACAGCGCGAGCCCTGAACCTTGGCTGCTGAAAGCCAAAGCCATGGCCAGGATCCATAATATAGGGAATGATACAGCCCAAGGGATGCTTCAAATGGACTACGGAGGAGTGACACCAATGATGCTGCTATATTTAATCCTCTAAAAGCAAAAACCATGACCAAGTCTCCCTTGGGCATTTTTTTTAGGGGGGGCGAGTATCGAAACTCAATGCACCAGAACAGATTTTTCGCACTCGTTCAACCAGTCCTTAAACTATGACTCAAATGCAGCGATTACGGAGCCAAACTCACACGGGTGCCCCCCACCCACCTGCATGGGGACCCACCGCCTGCAGTGCTGTGAGCAGCTGTGCTTCGCGCGGGCTTCGGTGCTCCTCCGGGTCAGTCTAACACGGCTTCCTCCTTCCGTGCAGTTTAACAGAAACTTCTAATGTATCAAATCTTATTTATACCTTCCATAGCATGCGTTAGATGCAGAAGATGTGGTTTCTTAGATACCTAACATATCAAACGTCGTAGGCTTCATAACTCACGGATCAACCACCTGAAGCCAGGAGAAATTCCAGGTGTAAATTAATCGCGTGAGGACGCTTTTCAATTTTCAATACCCACTTCACCTGTTGATGACTAAAGGCTCGCGCACCCACAGCTTCTGCTATCAGAGCTCGCACCACCTTGGCGCGGCTTCAGAAATAAGCTCTTGCCTGGGAATTTTTGTCTCTCTAAAAGCAGCCAACTCGTAAAAGTTTGGAAAAACAAAACAGCCCGAGGATCTGCTCTCCGGTTCACTGTACCAGAGCCACGTTCTGCATTGCTTCTCTAAGCAAATAGCTGGGTCGCAGGCAGCCGGGCTGCGACTGCGGACGCATAGCGTGACCTTGGAAAAGTCCTTTTTCGTAATTATAACACGGCCGCTGTTCTTAGGGACACTTGAGTGCAGAACCGGAGCTCCAGGGCTCAGGTCTGCCGCCGCCCCGACCACTTTCGAGGGATTTATGGAAGGTTTGATTTCTAAAGAGAGCGGTGGCACTTAATGCCGTGCCGGGGTCGGTGGGAGCACCCGGGCAGGGAGGGCTCCTCGGGGCGGGGAGCAGCCCATCAGGCTTAATGACCCGGCAGGCTCGCCAGCATGAGTAGCATGGTGGAAAATTCCCTTCTCTTCGCCCGATTAGTTTATATTTAGCTCTCCGGGGAGCAGACGCGCCGGAGGAGCTGTTGTTTTGGTGATATTTTTGCACAGCCCCGCGGGGACCCCTGCAATGCGAACTGCGGCGTGCCGGGGGAGGCTGCCAAGAAACGGCTATCGGCACCTCGCTCCACCGCCGCATCAGACCAGGCACGTGAGACCGCCGACAGTCACAGCCCTCCGCTACCCGTTAGACCTCCTTCTTTTTTTTTGTTCTGTTTCCCTGAGTCAGCAGGCTTGCTTCCTCTTCCTCCTCCTCCCCATTTTGGGAGAGAAAGGACCAAAAGCCAAAAAAAAAGTCGGCCACGGAGAGAGTTTGCTTGAGGAGCTACAGAAGAACAACCTCCCCGGCTCCTCTGCTGGCCTGGTCCCCCACGGCCACGGGGAAAAAATTTGGGCTTGTCTTTCTGGAGGTATTTTCAACTATTTCAACCCTAGTTTTAGGGAGGGCAGCCCTGATGCAAAGGCTCTGCTTCCCCTCTCCCTCCCCTGGGAGACGGGAAGGAGACCTGACCCCTCCGGGCTGAGCTCTCCCAAGAGCTATGAGCATCTCTGGCACCTCGCCCTGCCCCAGCCCGTTGGTCCAAAGTCTGCTCTGCCCCAGATTAATGTTCACGAGGACTATTTCCCAGCAAAATCATTCTGCAAGCCATGCGACAGGGGAGGGGGAAGGGAACAAAACCAAAATCAGCCCTTTTGACCTGGGGTGTCCTCTTTTCTACCTGAGATTTGACAAGGAAAGCACAAACTACCTCCGTCCCGCTGGAGATCAAGAAAAGAAACTCTATACAACATCCCAAGAAAGAAAAAAAGAACAGCCCCAAACCACGCAGCTGCCGTTCGAGAAATCAGAAGTCGACCAGTAATAATGAAATGGAAAAATGGGAGAAACCTCGTTCCCCTCCATCCCCCTCCAGGACACGGTCCCCCGTGCCTGTTCTGCACAGAAATAGAGGGGTTTCCGCAAAAAGCTGTATGTCTTGTGCTACCCATCCCTTTGCTGAAAGCGAAGCAAGCCTTTGATACCAAAAATGATCGATTACATAAAATTTACCAAAGCAGATTTGGGAATTTATATTGGTATATGTTTACCTATTTGCACGCGTGCATATTTACGCACGTGTATTTTATTTACGCAGGTATCCGGACCTGAAAACTAGCCCACATCGGTGCTGGCTCTGTCCCCCAGCCTGCTTGATCTCCTTATGTAAAAATTTGGATCTCGCTCACAGAAATCAATTACCTACTGAATCGATTTGCCCTGATTTTACACGCAAAGTTTCGCATTCAACAGCCTGAGCTCTTACTCATCTTCCTCCCAAAGGCCATCTGCTTTCTGTAACTGAAGCGGTTCTCGCAGACCTTGGCCCTGCGCAGAGCTGGAAGTCACAAAAGTTTCCCTCCCTCCTTCTGGGTTTAACCTGGAAGTGAGAACGCCTGGATCCAGGGAAAACCGCCGGCACGCGCGGCCGCGCTTGGCGGGGCGTCCCTCTCTCCTTTGAAGCGGAGAGAAGGAAACAATTCCAAGGCGGGTTGTTGTGGTTGGATTTTTCTGGTGGGGGTTTTTCCCCCCCGCACATTTGAAAGCGGGGAAGCCGTGTCCTTCTCTAAGGAAAGTGCCTCCAGCATGGGGTGAACAGCCCTAACCCCGCACCCCTGAGTCCGGCCGCGCCAGAGCCGCGTCTAACGCGCCCACCGCCACAAGCATCCTCAGGCTCCGGAGAGTTTTAAAAACGAAGAAATAAATCAGAAGCTCTCTTCAAACCTACAGTGAGCCACGACAGGTAAGGACAGAGCAAACCGCTCTGAAATGCAGGTTTTTTATTATCACTCTAATTAATCTGTTTCGTGACCCACCCTAAATATTTTCTCTAGAAACATTACCCACATCGTTTTGGGGTTTCTTTCTTTTTCCAGCCCTCGGCCAAGCCCTGGTAAATATTTCTGCCCGCGTCAGAGGCGGGCCGAGGGAATCCGTGCCTTGCGATCGCAGGGAACGCAGCAGCAGCCTCCTGCGCTCGGAGATACCCGATATTGGCGAGAGGCGGGCAGCGATGCTCGCAGCCTTCCGTGGTTTTACAGCGTTATTGCAAGACCCCGCTACCTCCGCGATTCACAAGTAGTTTTTAATCTGTCAAAATAGACTTTTATTATTGTTTGAGGATTCAAAAGGAAAATATGCACATCTGGTTTCAATCGCAAACTGAAGTTTGGTCTATCAGCCTATTTCATAACAAATTATGCTTACTTTCTACTCCAGAGGATTTCCTAAGGAGGGGGTGCGCTGCCAAGGTACACGAGCGGCTGCGGAGACCGCGCGGCACAGAGGGAGACGGCGGCACTACCCAGCGACAGGCACCACGCTGTTAAAAACTCACTCTCTCGGTCAAGTAGATGTAAATCTTAAAGCTGTTGAGGGAGAAACCCCTTATTCGTGAAATCTTCGCGTACGTCTACACGTGCAATCTTCACCTACAACCTGACATCACCGAATGGAGAAACAAGACTGGGGGACTTCCTAGGACAACCCCGCTGCCAGGGCGCTTTGCACAGCAAGGAGCTGCCGTCTCTCGCCGCGGCAGCGTTCGGCGCCGGAGACCCTCGCGGGGGGCACGGGCCTGCACCCCTGCCTCGCCGCCGTCCGCCACCTCGCACGTGCCGGGCGCGAAAACCGTGGCGGGGCACTGTGGGAAGGGCGTGCGAGGGCCCGGAGGGGCTGGAGAGCATCTCCGCGGTGACGCTCAGCCACGTCCGCTGCTCCCCTGGGCTGCAGCCCCCGGCGGAGCCCGAGCCTGGGGAGCCGGGCAGCGAGCCCGCCGACAGCCGAGGTTCAGCCCCGCTGAGCATCGCTCTCGGCCCGCAGGGAGCAAAGCACGTGTCGATGCGTTTGGAGGAAGAAATTGCAGCGGCAAAGGCAGAGCAATCTGGAGAGGAACGCTCGCTCCCCGCACGCCAAACTTTGGCGAGGCGACCTTCCCCCCGCACGCCGGCCCGGCCACCGGAGCTCGTCCTGGAAGGGGTTTTCCCCGGCGGCGAGCGCTCAGCACCAGCGCTCGGCACCGCCGCACGCGACCCACGCCGCTCTCCGGCACATGCCGGGAGCCGTCCCGGCTGCGCCCCGCTCCCTCTGGACGCTCGAAGCGGCTCCTCCGCGGCCGAACCGCGCGGGACCGGGGAGCCCCGAGCCCCGGCACCGCTCACCCCACGGCGAGCTGCGCGTCCCCGGGGCCGAGAGCCGGGGGAGCGCGGAGCCGGCGGCACAAAGGCGGGCAGCCCCCAGCCCGCTCCGCCCGGGCGCAGGCAGGCGAGCGGAGCACGCCGCCGCTCCCGCGGGGCGAGGATGCGCGGCGGCCGGCGCGGGGAGGGGGGTGTGGGGTGTGCCACCCTTCCGGGGGGCCGCCGCTGCCCTCCGCCCCCTCCGCGCCGCCCCGTCCCGGGCAGGGGAGGGCGCACCGCCGCCCTTTGTCCGGCACCCACCCCCCGGGAGGGCACGGCGGGACCCCCCAGGCGCGCAGACGCCGCGAGTGACAGCGCGGCGCGGCCCCGCTCCGCGCACGGCCCCGCCCGGGCGCTTACCGTGGTGGCGGCGGCGCGGCCCGGCCGGGCCGGCTGTGGGCGCCGCTCCGAGCCGCGCTCCCTCTGCCGCCGCCGCCGCCGTGCTGCGGGCGGGGCGGGCGGAGGGAGGGAGGGAGGGAGGAGGAAATGCGCTTGTCACTTCCTGAGCGGGGCCGGCGGAGGCAGGGCCCGGCCCGCACCTGCGGAGCCCAGCGGAGCCCCCGCCCCGGGCGGTGCGGCGGGGCGGGAGGCACCGGCGGGGACGCGCGCACCGGGGGTGCCGGTGCGAGGTAAGGGGGAGCGGAGAGCCCCGGCCGCCGCCCTGAACGGGCGTCCCCGGGGTTGAACATCGCCCAGAAAGAGCGTGGGAGGGGGAACCCCCCCAAATAATAGAAAGAAGCGGGTCCGGGCAGCGAGCAGGTGCCCAGCGCCGGGGGCGCCAAGGCTGGGCGGCAGGCGCTGCCCTCACAGCAGCCCCGCGGCCCGGCCTGGAGCGGTGCGGACGCGCGTGGGGCTCCGCGGCCCCGTTGGGAGGCCGAGAGTGACTCCTGGCGGCACGGCCGGCCGGAGCAGCGGGCTCCAGCCGAGGCCCGGGGCGGCTCCCCGGCAAGAGGTGGCCCCGAAGTTTTAGTACATGACAGACGGACACCACCCGCCGCTGGGATTCGGCAAAAAACCCCACTCCTTAATTTTCCTCCATTTTTCCAGCGTTTCTCTTGGGAAGAGGCATTTGACAGAACACACGCTGAGCGAAATACTGCCAGGCTGAAGGTGGCCGCGGGTCCTCTGCAGTATTCAAGATTCCGCCTGGCTTCACTGGGGAGATGGCCTTTAGAAGCGATCTGCTCCAGCAACAACATTTTCCATCCATCCCAGCTGAACCGCGCACAGCACGTAGGCTTCTTCCAAGAGCGAGCGTAATTAGTGAACAAGGAAACTACATGACAGCTAAAAGGAAGATTTAGAACTCAGTACAAAACAGAGCCTAAACATTAATCTTGAACATATGCAAGCAGACAACACAGATGTCATCAGGAATGAATTCTGGGGCTAAATTTCATCTACCCGGCTGGATGGCCAGGCCCACTGCTGGGGATGGCAAGCAGGAACGAGTAAGGGCGTGTGCGCACGGAACGGCACGGGAGGCTTCAGCATGGCTTCCGACATCCTGCCCCGCTGATGCGCGGCCCAAGATACCAAATAAATGTCGAGGAAGACTGTCAGTATTTAATGGAATAAAGAAAAAAGGAGTTAAGTAAGAAGCAGTGGGAGAAAATTCAAGGGAGCAGCTCCCGCCAATGTAGCAAGGACTGATCTCAACAAAAGCAGCTCCATACTCAGTACATATGAAATTAGGCAGGAGCGGCCGGTACAAGTGGGCTACGAACAGGAAGAAGGGCTTGATGATGTGAAGGGGTTTTGCATCAAGCTGCTCCATCCCACTCAGTATTTGCTTTTTTTTATCGCGTGTTGAGACTGGTAGCAATAAAGCACTTGCAAACTCCTTTTCCAGAACTTTGGGAATCAACTTTGAAAATGTTTTCTTATGGTTTCCCAGCTGAATATTTCAGTAATAAAGCTTGCAGTGTAATTGAATCCATTCCCGTGGCAGCCTTGCGCAGTGCAGGCTTGGTCTCCAAGAACCACACAGAACGTTGCATTCTGTCTGCTTCTGCAGCTCGGTCCAAACCCAGCATTTTCTACCTCTCGTCCTCCGTGCTTTCCGACAGATGAGTTGGCTGTGGAGTGTTACCAGCATGCATGCAAACCTGTTGCCAAAGCATAAACCTGTTTTCCACAGATAGTATTTTCAGTAACGTTTAAATGTAAAGGCTGGCCAGAGGCCCCTGCTCTGGTGACAGTGCAGATCTTTGTCAGAAGGGGGAAAGACAGAAATCCTTTTCAAGCTTTAAAGATCTGGGCATGAGAGTTTAGTCATTATGGGCAGAAAATTCATTCAGTTAAATTCTGAGCTGATTTAGTTTGTGTTTTTGTCTCGGATGTCAGCGCCTTTGCTACCCACTGACTAGGAGCCTTCCTTACGGAGATGGAAACTCTGTGGGTAGGAAAAAAGCTAATGATCCCCATGGTCCTTCTGAAATTATACTGGGGTCCAAGTCATTAAAACATTTAGAGGTAAGAGTGCTAAGCCCTGTGGACAGACACGATTTCCTTCACTTCCAGTGCACAGGATTTGGCTGCTCAGTTACAATCTGCTGTCTGTGTAGCTTTTCTAATGCCTCACTACCTACTCCAGTTTGTTGTTATTCAAGTCATATGCACCATGGTTGCTAATAATTTCAGAAGTGTCCTTTTCACGATGACCTGCAACTCTGCGCTGTTCTGAGCACCTGAGCATTCCCTGTTACTTATGGTTTTATCCTTCTGCTTCTCCTGCCAGGCAAGGACACAGGTAAGGGACTCGCCCAAGGCCAAGCAGAGAGTCAGAGCGTCCCCATCGCAGGCGGATGTCCCAGCCACCCGGCTCTGCTGGGTACCATGTTCTCGCAGGGACATCCTGGCTCCACCAAAGGTCTCCAACAGCACAAAACGGAGACCAGTTTCAGAAGCCGCACTCCACTTTCAGGGGAAATCCTGAAATTCACAGAATCTAAATAACAGCGAACAGAAGTATTTTTAACAAATATTTCATACCCGGGGAACAAGCACATCTCTGTAATACGATCCATGTGTTCTGGGTCAGAGACTACCTGAATCAAGGAGACCTGATACCGTAAACAAGTGAAGCGTTGCTGTGCAGAGAGGGTTGTAATGGGGAGTGTAGTTCTTACTACATTTGGCGTATGATGGGATTTGCACCAAACCTAAAACTCCTTCTTTTATTTCACAGGTTATTTGCTGCACACATGCAACAGCTTTGTGTTTCGGCTCCCCACTTCGCTTGCTGCCTCCCTCCCTGCCGTGGCAGAGGGCATGACTGCTGAGCTACAGGCTGTCCCAGACTAGGTGCAATGGAAACAGTTGACGGATAAAATAAATAGACCATGAAATATATATGCGAACCCTCCTCTCACTTGAATGTGCTAATCACTTTGTCAGCCATGTTTGCGCCTGAATCGGCTTAAGATAAGCCAAGAGTTAGTTGCCCATCATTCACAAAAACCGAGGCAGCTGTGGACATGGCCAAAAGCAGCACGCTACGTTGGATAAGCAGAAATGCAGTACTCGAGGAGTTCAGGTGCCCTAGGGTAGGGCAGCAGTCAGCGAGGCTAATTACTACTGCAAATTGGGGTGAAAGAGCCTAGATCCTTCTGCGTGAAACACCAACTCGTTTTTTAGAGGAAGCATTAGAGAAAAACCTGACGAACCTTCAGCTTGCCTTCTCTTGGTCAGTGTTTCAGGCTGGATGCACGCTTATCACACCATGTGTGCATATCCCTGTGCTGCTAATGAGAGGTTTCAGTTCACAACCCTATCAACATTTCAAATTACTCAATAAATGCACATTCTTCCCACCTCTGCTTGACATGTGACACTGTCCATGAATACTTGGCTGCTGGAGTGACTGTGCTGAGGTTCGTTTCTGTTCCCTCGCTAGTGTTTATTAGCTCTGGCTCTCCAGCATGGGCTTATGTACTTGCAATTATCCAGAATTTATATGCTACCTTGCGGCTACATCATTTGTTTGCCTGACAGCACTCAGTTTAATTTCCAGTAACCTAGAAATGGGCTCATTTCAAGCTATACTGTTACCTAACAAATGGAAATTAAGCCACAGGTTGGCTTTTCCCTTATTTGTGTCAAATAAAACACACCAGCATTCCTTTTCCTCCTTTGTCTTGAGGCTGTAACACCTCATCCCCTTTCACTGAAAGCTCTAGGTATCCATTAATTGCTCCTCAATGTAGCTGCTACCCACAAGGGTTAGGTCATGCTCAATGTACTTCCAGCCAAGGCATAGGATAGAGCTGTCCCCTCCGCAGGCATCCGTACCACCCATTCAGCCGAGGGGTAGGTAACGCTGCACAGCGCAGTCTTCCTCTCCTCTTACCCCAGAAAAAGCAGCGAGCAATGGGAATGCAAAGGCAGGCCTCCTTACGGCAATGCAAAGCCCTGGCCCGTTTATTTTCTGTGTTCTCCACATATTTTACAGGAGACGATTTGATACGTTAAAATGCTTAGAGGGCCTATAAAATAAAGCAGTTATTGTTGTAGCAAGTCGTGTTCTTTACCTTTCGGCATGCCAAGATTAGGAAAGCAATCCGAGTGCCAAAACACTGAAAATTTTGCTGTATGTTGCTAAATACCATACTTAAAGATTTTGTCTGGTATGAAATAACATAAATTTTGGCAGTCTTTTAACAGGCACCCTGGAACACAGTAGAACGGACATAGCAGAGTATATATACGCAGATTTTCCTTACAATGGCTACAGTGCTGCCAGTGCATTCTTGGAACGTGGAAATAGATGGAAGCCAGTGTCAGCGACGAAGAAAAGCTTGCTGTGCTTAATGTACCAGAAAAGCTATTCAAGAACTCATCCTTACATAAAAATAACTCCAAAGAAGCTGCCAAGATCAGTGTCAGCCCAGCTTCGTAGCTTCACAGTTATCTATGTAGCTTGCACACGTGGCTTCACCTTGTACACCTGGACACAAAGCCCAGTTGTTCTAAGTGAGCGGTTTCAGTTCATCACCTCATTCGTCCATTCAGGCCTTTGACCCTTCAGCCCCACAAACGTCACGGCCTGCACCAGAAACCTGTGCAGAACTGAAATAATTTGGATGCAAATTATATGAGAGAACAGCTCCATTTCTAGCCACAGACATGTTCCCTCAGACAAGAATCTTGTTCATTGCTTAAAGACAAGGATAATGCAAACCCTCTGAAGACGTCAGCCCAATCTCTGAGTTCACTGTGGTTCTGTATAGCAAATCCTGTACCACAGGCACAGCTTCCGTATTGGTATCCTCTGGTCAGTCTTTGAAACACCTTATTATTATACTGAAGGTATGCGGCAGTCTGCTCACACCACTGTTTATTGCACGCCTTACTTGCTCTCCTGAGACGCACACCTGAGACCTGTGTGATGGGACACGTACTTCTTAACTCAGGTATAACCAGCTGTCATGTAGATAGCAATGGCAGGATGAAAAAGCCAAGTGTCTGAAAGCTCCTTTTTAAAATTGTTTTGAAAAGTAAAAAGTAAAAAAAGCTGAGACTCCCCTTTCGCTATAGGTGTCCAATACCCCAAATCCTGTGATACAATCCAGGCGGCTGGCCGTTCCTGGTTTTCAGAAATGGTGCTGCAACATTGGTTTTGAAATCGAAAGGGTGAGCCCATAATGCAAACAGTTATTTCAGCCTGATGCTCTCGATAATGATTTGAAGAAATACTCTCCTGATGGGACACAAAGCCTGTAATTACATGCTTCAACATTGCTGGCCCTGTCTGGAAGAGCAGCTGCCATAATTCTGTTAGCATTGCTGATGCAACCCAACAGCTCTTCAAAAAAAATTGTAGCTCCCAGAAATTCTTCATTTTAGACCACAGAATTATACTGAAGTTCAAGAACAGAATATTAATTCCATATCTTCTAAGCCTTCCAAAAAAAATTAACATTTAAAAACCAGCCTACAGACAGCACTGCAGTTGACTATTCCTGCTCCTTAAGGACCATTAAATAAACATACTTTCTTATAAATAACAAGTTGGTCACCAAAAGGGAAGTCAAGGAGTAAGGGAACATTATCCTTCCCTCTGAACTTGCTGTGTTCATTCAATTGTGTCATGCTTTTCACGCCCAGTATTTATCACTTTTTGATTTATATAAACATGATTATAGAAGTATTTACTTCAAGAAGTAAAAGCTGATGCCGAAAGGACAAAGGCTTTTTGTCTTGAGAACCTATTTACCTCACACTCTAGCACAGTTCCACGTGTAGAAACTCCCCTAGATCTGACATCTCAAATCAATACTTATTTCATTAATTTCACTTTGTTTCCTCTTTCAGATATTTCATCCTGACAGTTCACTTCCCTGATACACCCCATAAAAACGCAGGGTAAAACGCTCCAAGATCTTTCAGTAGTACAAGCCCCACCACAAATACAATGGCCTCTCCCAGTAAATACCTCAAAAGAGAATCCCTAAATGCAGTTTGCTTGGCAATAGCTGGTATCAGGAGTCAGGTTATCGGATGTCTGAGCTGCGCCAAACACAGATGTTGGTGGAGGTGCTGCTTATTAGGGCTTATATACTTACATATTACTCCATCTTCCTGGAAGAAAAGGTCAGGACAGAGAGAGAGCCTACCACGATCCGCACAGCCCAGCTTCCAACTACCGGTTCCACTTAGTTCATCTATCACTGGACTTGCACATACTACCACTGAAAACACCTGGCTTAGAAGATGAGATCTAGTTTGCATCCTGGTCTTGAGGATTAACTGCTTAGGGAGAAAGGGAGAGACTTCATTTCAAGGCTCTGGATCCCTCTGGAGGACACTGGCTAACACCTCTCTTCCCTTTCCAGTCTCTCTAGGCATCACATCGAGTTTGGCATCTGGCTCATGACACCAGGTGCAAAGCCCACGGGCACTGAGAGAATTTCATCCTTCAGCATGTTGTCGATCAACAAGGAAACATAAACCCTTTCTGTTCTGCCTACGTTTTATGCAAAACTATACCCAGATGCAGAAAGGTATAGCAGCTCTGCAGCGTCATCCAACCTAAACTCGGTACTGCAGGAAAAGCCTGTGGGCTCAACCACTGTTGTGATCCGTGGAAGATGTTAGTTTTACTACCCACAAACCTCATATTTGACAGTGAAATCACATACACAGTCTTCAGATAGCAAAACAATAGGAGTAAAACGTATTTCAAATGCTGCATTTATTCTCCTGTAGTCTGGTGTTGCAGCTGAAACCGAGTCACACAACTGTGCCGTCATGAAGACACCAGCCTTCATGAACTACCATGAAGCCCTCCCTAAACTACAAGGAAAGACTCTCTCCTCCTAACTCACTGCTTATTCCTCTGTCTCTCTCTCTCTCTCTTTTTTTTTTTTTTTTAAAAGAGGTTTGTCACTGAAAAGCATCAACATTTAGAGATCACACCTTCATGAAGAACCAGCTAGCAAGATGAACTGCCCCACATGCAGGACATTCTTTGACACGCCATTTGCAAATCCTACCACTCAGAAAAAAGCCATTGCTTAAGTCAGTATTAGAGCTGCTACTTAGACTCCATTATTCGTAAACCACCAGGTTTCCAACAGAGCAGATTTTAAATAGTAAGCCTTTGGTTATTATTGCCTTTAAAATAAATCCCCTAAAACATGTTTTACAGGCATTGTTCTACTCTCCAGTGATACTTGAAAGTGCTTGGGCCTGTGAAAGAATATGCAAACTAGAAATCAGATGCAGAAATCCTTCGTTTCAAGCAACAGCTTGTGTGCTCATTTGAGACTAAAGAGGGGCCATGACAAATTTAGGAATCAAAACCTTTCCACGTGTGAGGGCCACTCCATTTTTCCACTCCCTACCCATCCTCCCTGTAAAGGCACCTATCTGCAGGCTTGCTCTTTTCAGCTTTCTTGAGCATGTTACTAGAAAACTTTTATACGGACCTGAGAAGCAGATAGACACTTGAAATTCTGCCCCCAAACAACACTGAGACAGGAAGACGACAGCCTATGGACAAAGCCCAGAGTCTCATCCATGGGAAAAACACATTCCTGACCCAAACTCCTTCAGACAACCAGCATTTAAGGCTCCTAACAATAGGCCCATGACACCTTCGGTCAGCAGGATGACATTTTAGCAATGACGTTAGTGTGTATAGCTCCACCTCACGACTGGACACCATAATGCCAAAGGTAAAGCAAAGGAACCGCATCTCTGAAGGCTTGCTGCCTGTGGAGCTGTATGTAGCCCAAAAGTGGTAGGGAAACGCCTGAAGTGGAAGCCCTCAATAATCCATGACCCTGGGCAAATAATGAGGTAGGCTGGAAGAGGAGACTGGTTCTCAGCCTTTCCCCACCACTAAGAAGCCTCCCTCGTAGAAAATTTATCCATATAGGAGAAAATAATTACAAAAAGAAATAAAATTTGTCCAGAACGTTTGAAAAACAGCAACATGATAGCAAGAGAAAATAGTGAATTACTTTCATTGCTTCCAAATGCCTTGCTAAAAATACTAATTGAAAGTGGTTGATCATACAACTTGCATGACACACATGATTTCTGATGCTAACGTTTTTGTGTAACCATTTTAGGAAGCTTATTTTTAGCTTCACAAATGATATAAAAATATTACCTACAGAACAAAATCTAATAATATCAGTCCTACGAAGAGGAGAAAACAATACTTGCCCTGAACCTTACATATCTTATGGAGTGTGAATCTATAGTTAAATTCCTCCTAATTGATTAAAAGAAAATCCGTAACAGCCATGAATTTATTTTCATTCCATGATTAAATACATATCATGCCTTCATTAGCAAAGAATACAGATGGGAATAAAACAGATGCCCTAAACACATCCTACCAGAGTACTTGCCAATTAAAATTTGCTTGTATTAACTCTACCTGATGCCAAATTGGCTACAAAAATGTCATAGTCTTTTTATTGAGGTTGTTATCAGCAGTGTACACTTTGTACTACTCCATCAAAAAAATCCCCTGTCTGAATTATCACTTACATTTCATAGCACTCCTGTTGGCTGCTGGAAGCCTGCTGGGCAGATGCAGTACATAGTACGACAATAGTTACCAAATGATAACAAGACCTTGGTTTTGGCACTCAAGTTAGGAACCCAAGCTTGACCAAATATGCAAGGAGCTATTCACTGGGACTAAACTTTCTCAACACTGCTGATAGGCCATTCTTCCAATGGAACCAGTATAACCCGTTTTGCAAAAAGATGTAGAATTTAGGATTCCTACCTTGAAGACATCACCAGATGGATCACAGAGGGAGGACTCATCACTGTGCAAATAATGCCGTATTTCCTATCCTGGGAAAGGACTAGAAGTATTTCTTGACCCTTAAAGATCTCCTGAACCCTGGGAACTAGGAGAAGTCTGGAAACTAGGAGAAGCAATTCTCTGATAAGCAAACATGATCTTGCCTGTGAAACAAAACCTGATTGCCTAATAGGGCCTCCTTGATGTTTGAAAGAGCAAGTTCACTGCCACCTGCAAATGTGTTTGTCAAGGCATAAAGAAATCTCATTTTCCTACCTTTCAAGCACTGGTAGTATTCTGAAAATATAAAACAACAGAAGAAATAAAGGCAAAGAAATTAAGAAAAAGGATCACACACAGAAGTTTAATAAATAAAAAGAATGGATAGTTATGCTTTGAATTCTTCTGGATTTATGCAGCTAAAATCTGTCCTGAGAAATTCACTGGAAAACATACGGTCACTGTTGGCTCTTAAGACATTACTATATAGCAAATTAATAATGAAAGAGGCATATGTCACATACTAGTGAGACTGTAACATCACACCTTTATATATTTATGGGATCTGTGGAAATAACTGACGAAGCATGCACGCAGTCAGGCAAGTGAGATTTTCAGGAACACTCAATAGCCTCCCTCTGTGGGAAAAGAGTTGAGCTGTTGCAGTGGAGATAGAGCTACGCTGAGTCTGAGAACCTCTGAAAGCCTGAATTTAAAGCACGTAACTGGCCCTTTTTTCTAAGTGCTACGGTTTTTATATTCACTTCCCTCCTTAAAAGCTACATTCAAGTTCACCTAAGAAAAAACCAAAAGATCCAGCACATTGCAAAAGCTTGTTCCGTATTACACCGCACAACAAAGAAATTAGGTTTTTGCTTTGCAGAATACCTTTACCTCTATTGCTCACTGATTACCGATGCAGAAATTAAATACCAGATAATCTTAATGTTCCAAACACAAATATCATTCAGTTTTACTAGTCTCTGTATTTAGAATGCCTTATTGCTCTCTCACTTACAAACCTGCAGCTTCCATAAAACAAGTGAGGTTGTAGCAAGGACAAAATTTACAGGCAAGTTATGCAAAGCTGCAATGTTTCTAGGGCAATGTTTTATAGTCCCTTAGAGTTCCATACATAGTATTTTACTGTGTACTCAAAAAGCATTTATTTACACACATGTCCAAGGTTTTCTGTCAGGTTTAAAGTTCAGACTTTTCTCAACTAATCTAATTTGTCCAAGATGGATGGCCTCACTTTTTTCCTTTGGAAAACCAATGTTGTTACACTGTTTCCAATTCTTCCTCCAAAGCAAAACCTGGGTGTTGGCAGCTCCTCCAGAATTTCAAATCCTGCCAGACAGAAATTAAAATACTTTTATTAGAAGGAAGTAATTTTATTCTCCTCTTGGATAACCCTTTGCAAACCACTCTTTATTCGTCTGGAAAACTTGCAAGTCAGTTACTCTGTAAGTTTATAGGACTGTATTGTTACACTGCATGGCTGCTTTATACAGCTGAAACCCTTCCATGGATAATAAAAATCTTAGCTGGCTGACTCACACAAATTAATGGCAGAAAAGATGATAACTTGCCAGTAATTTTAGTTCCCCAGAAGGGACGGTTGTTTTAGATCCACACTGAGTTTCAAGCCTCAGGCACGAGATTCAAGAGCTAACCAGCATGTAAAAAACACCCTTTCCAGTGGATCAGAAGGTCACTGAGGAGGTGACATAAAAGGTCACAGTCACAGACTTGCCAGTTCCTCTAAATATGGGTAACAACGTTACCCCAATTTCAAAGCAACCAGATAGGTGAACTGGATCTGGTAATAAAGGACCAAAAGAGAGAAAGTATCACCCAGGTATAGAACCCCTCCTTTCCCAGTGCCACGAGACTGAAAGCCTCATCCTCCAAAGTATAACAAAACCTGTCCTCCCTTGGCACGTTGGCACTGGCAAACGCAGAAGCTGTAATTCCTGAGGAAAACAGAGGGAAAATAGGCTGAAGCATTTACTAGTCGCTTTACCTTGTCTAATCCTGATCTGAGAAAGCCAATAAGCTAACACAGACATTAAAATTCACCCATCGCACCCTTGAACAACCATAACTTGGCAGATGGTTGTGTTCAACTGCTTACCTTCTCTGAACTCGTTCAACAGCTCCTCCTTGGTCCAGTTGCAAGATGTTATGAGGAAAAAGCCCTCTGGTGTCAATACACTGCAGAGAGATCTCACGTACTGCTTCCTCTTTCCCACCGCATTCTCAGGATTAAGGCTTATGGCATCAAAAGTCCCCTTGTCAATACAAATCTCAAATCCTGACAGGTCAGCTGATGGAGCCAGGAAGTCTTCTACCTAAACCAGAAGTCTACAACTGTGAAAACAATCTTCTACTCAGGAGCTCCCGAATCTTTAATGCAAACCAATACTTTAAAATAAAAAGCCTCAAACCTGACAATAGGTGTGCTTAGGAAAGGGTAACTCACAGGCTTTTCACACTTACAATGTCATGCCAGCTTCTTTCTTCTCCACCTATTATGTGATGATCTATTTGCTGTAAAGCCCGTGTATATACCTATCCATCTAAAGCTCAAACTAACATACTCGAAGTTCATTCTTTAAATCATTATTTGTTCTTTGATCCCTGGTTTCCTAGGTGCTGAGTGCTAGGCACTGTACAAATACCGAAGAACAGACAGTGCCTGCCACAAAGAGATTACAATTGACACACAAGAACAGAGACACCATACAGGTACAGAGCTGGAGGAGAAAACAACATAGCAGGGAGAGCGAGCTAAGAATGAAAGGCAATCACAGGATGGCTGAGGTTGGAAGGGACCTCTGGAGGTCATCTAGTCCTACCCCCTGCTCCAGCAGGGCCTCTCAAACTTCCTGCTGCTCAGCTATGGGTAGGGATTCTATCACTTAATGATTTCATCTTCTATCTCAGATCTGAAATTCAGAATGTGGCAGCTAAAATACAGAACTCACCACATGGCGAACCACTATTCTGCTCCCTGCTAGAAGCAGGGAAATCTTGTTAGCCCTAATGACTAATTACAAACAGAAAAAAAGATAAGACCAAAAATCTTCTCGTAAACACAGATTTGTTTGGTTAGAGTTCTCTCACAAATGAATGTCAAAAGACATCATTAATATAGTACACTGAGTACATCTGAATATCCATTAGGTCATTTAATCTTGGGTTCAATTGCTTTCCATTTCCTCAATAAACTTTCTCTCAAAACTTACCTTTAATTTAATGTTAGACATCCCTTCTTTCTCTCTTATTTTTTCTGAAAGTTGTATTGCAGAAGGAGAGTAATCAATCCCAGTGAGATTTGTGTAGCCAGACTTTGCCTAGACAGAAGCAGAGAATCTTAATCAGTGTGCTAGCAATTTTTTTTATCCAACAAGTGTACTCCCTTTCTATAATCCACCTCATCTCTCCTCCTCTTAATGAGAGGAAAAAAGACATTTTACTGATTTTTATTCCTGTTACCATTACACGAGCTAAATAGCTGGGGGAATGAGCTGAAATAACTCCATTCTGCCTAATACCTCATCAAAGGAACTGTTGACTGAAAGCTGGTTTATGTCAACAAGTGGAAAACTGAGCAGAACTGTGAAAAGTAATACCCTGGAGGGGAATAGGCTCTCTTATCTACACCAAAAGTAACCTAGAAACCGGGAATTTTCAGTGATGAGAACATGTGCCAATGCCAGATGCTTCAAAATAAGAGGAAAACCTCTCTGACGCTTACATAACATTTGAGACTGAGCAATTATTTGGTTTATAACCCAAACTGTAAGAGCCAAAATATGTAATACATTTTATTAGTATAGAAATCCACTGCAAAACTTACATTTTTCTAATTATTCGTGCTAATGTCTATTTGAATGCAATTATTTGCATGCTACAAGGTCTTTGTAGCAGCAATTTTCAGGCAGGTTATGCACCACACAAAAGAGCACACAGAAACTTTCCGTTAATCAAACTTTGGAGTAGATAACAATAACCCAGTTCAGCCAACTCAGGCAGTGAGGTCCTAGCAACCCTTTTGCAAAGCAGGTGGGCACCCTGCATCACCTGGAGTTCGGCACGTGGGAGGGGGACAGTGACACTTTTTCACTCCGAGGTGGAAGCTGAAGTGACCAGATCACAGTATCACGTGTGTCAGTTGGTCTGGCTAGATCCAAACCTAACAGGAAGGAAGAGCTATGATCTTATGGCTAGCTGCAGGCAGTGACAGCAGAGAGCGGGAGGAGGCTTGGGTTTGTTTTCATTTTGAACAATAGACTTCAACTAGCATTAAGCAATCAGCTGCATATCTACTTTTTCCGAAAGCTGATACCTTGACAGTGAGGAAAACTACAATGAGAATTTTTTAAAACAGTCCTTCCTCCTTCCAGCAGCCCTTCAGCCCGTGTGAGCTCAGTGCTAGACAGCTGTTCTTAATTGAGGACTAATTTCAGCTAAACACAAAGACCGGGTTGTTTGCATTTGATGAAGAACAGTATTGCTGAGGCTTCTGCCCACGTTCCTCCCCAGAGCAAACCAAGCTTCCTGAGATGCCTGTGCTGAAGACTCGGGGGTGGAAGAGTAGTTCCCACAACAGCTCTGTTTGGAAAGGAAGAGCTTGAGTCACTTCAGGGAGTTCCCATTCACTCCTATAGTCTCCGGGGCAGAGAAGGAAAGTTTAAGGATAAACAACATTAAATGCTGCTAAACCTGTACAGCCTGACTACATACAGTCAGGAAGGGATCGTTCACTCAAGTGCCAAAAAATCTGACTGCACTGCATCCTGCAACTGGTCTCCTGTCCTGAAGGTGGTATTTATAAGCACTCTTCTGCTGCTTCTTGAAAAAGCAGATTAAATAGCAGAAGGTAGTTTGCAATGTTATCAGCACTGCACCATGTCTGGGTTTCTGGTGCTGCCAGGTAGACACCCACACTTGGCTGGTGAATACACTTCACTTCTGAGAAGTTTTTCAATACTGTTGGCTCCCACAATACTCAGAGGGAAAAAAAAAAAAGAAAAAGAGAAGGTCAGAGCTCTGTGTGGCAGCAACATTTCCTTAGAAGAGCTGGAATTTTTGGAAGGCGAAAGAATTAGGTCATCAATGCAGCCTACCAGACTCCTGAAGTTAGCAGGAGTAGGACAATGGTCTACTGCACATATAAAAACAGCAAGGGGTCCCACTTATGTATCCGAGATCCTCAAAGCAAGCAGAGAGAAGAAAGGAGCCTCTAGCAGCATTTCTCTTGGCGCTTACAGACAGGCAGATTCCTGCAGTGTGTGTGTAGAAGACATTCAGCAGCATGCTGGATGTTTTGCCTTCTAGCTGGGTAGCGGGGCCAGTTTACACACAATACAGCAGTCTTTCTTGTTTTCACTTTATTTATTACCTGCTTTTCAGATGGCTATTCTGCCTCCCTTTTGTGCAATGTTCCCTGCTGGAACTGATAATGTCTCACTTAAACCTAGCTGCATTTAAGACTAATTTTCTTACTGTACTCCCATTTACTATTCTTTACTGCTACTGACATGCCAGGGCTCAATATTCCCCAATGAACTGTACTCTGCGGCACCTCTTCCTGTTCTGACGACGGTCCAATACGTACCCTCAGCAGCTACCTTTTACAGCAGCACTACTGATTTCCTACATGACTGAAGTCTGTGCTTGCCAAAAGAATCCTAACTTGATTTTCAAAGCCTAGCAGCTAACACAAAAAAAAATTCATTTACATCAAGTAAGCAAGTGAGATCCTTATGATTTAGAAACAATAAACAATGTAATTTTTGAAGTCACTTTTCAAAGGGGAACTGGACTGAAAATTTCCTATTGAAGCAACCACAGTACTTTGAGGTGCTTAATGTAAGGGGGGAGGGTGCTCTTACAGCAGTTCAATAGTTTTTAAAAGCTAACAGGCTGTTGTTTTCCCATTACCGAATGAAAGTCAGTTTCAGATTTGTAAGTGGTGCCAGTATAAAACTGAAGTCTTATTTATAAGATTTTTCTGTTGGATGTTTCAACAATGATAGAGCTAGCTAGCATTGCATTTAACAATCATCATTATTAGTCTTCAAAATTAATTTATCTTAATGAGATGAGCAATTTCTACTTTTGATTATATGACTTCTCCTGTGCTGCAGCGTAGCAGCCAGTCCCCATAAAGGCTTTAAACTCTTGTAAACTCAAAGTCCATGTTAAAAAAAAATTCCATTATAAATCTGACTTTGACTTCCAGCCCTTTCAATTTCTACAGTAACTAATCGAGCCAATGGAGAACGTAGAACAATAGAAACCGTGACAGCTCCTTTCTTTACCAACTCTCCTGTATTCCATAAAACCCGGGTAAAAAAATACTGCAGCTCCTAAAGATCTTCTATCACTGTACAACAACAACATTGTAAGACTTCAGAACATATCCAGTAAGGGGTTTCCACCCTGACAGAAATGGATACTTCTTGAGAAGAAATGTTAACAACTTTTTAAGTAATTTACACAAAAAACTTAGTTTTAACCACTTTTTACATCGATAATGAGTATTATTAGCAGAACTGAGTATGGAGAAAGGTTTTGCACATGGGAGTATTTTGTGTATTACTCCTTTCCTTACCTGGAGGTGTTTTGCACAACAATGGGAGGAAAAGCATTTTTATACAGGAAATATAGGAAAACAGAAAGGTAAAGTTAAAATAAGGGATATTCAGGCTGACTGATTTAAAGAAATAGTGTAAATTTCAAAATCTGAAGTGCTGACAATCTGGGTAATACGAAAAAAGTAGAAGTTTGAGCATGTCTAGCAAAAAAGTAGGTATTTCTGTTTGGTAGAACATCACGCACATTCCATTGCTAGGTTTGCACTTTTAAAACCCATAACAGCATTGCTGGTTCAAGGAGTTATATAAAACCTGATGCACAGTAACCAGCGTTCTGTTGACGGAAAAAAACCACAATAAAAGTTTTAATTTAGGTTGCTTGCTTTTTGTCTTCCACATAAGTCATAGCTTGCCATGGTTACTATTGTCACTTGTGAGAACTGTATTTAAACTACTGCATTGGGAGCATTGATTCTGTACCAAAAGCACAAACTTTGCAATATACCAACCAATTCAATCAGTAAAACACCATTTCCAGTTCCAATGTCAAGCACAGAGCTGTCAAGGGGAACCTTTTGTTTTTCCAACCACCTGATTATGCGAACCATGCTTTCTTCTCCAAACCTATGAAAAACAAGGGCTCGGGTAATTAAGACAGGAAAAATGTACAAAAGGCACAGCAAATTTATTTCATCGCTCCCTCTCTCCAGCTTTTGCAAAGCGCCTCTTACTGAAGCCCTTGGGTAACAACTAACGTAGTTCATATTCCACGTTTGCTTTTTTTAAATTAAAATGGATCACGTGGCCTTAAAATTAATCAAATTCACCAATTCCAGGAGACGAAGCCCTCCATATATTAAAAAAGGCGGCAGCACCGGCAACTTGTGAAGTTAAACCCGAGCTCACGGATAAAATGCACATTTATTAGTAACAGACACAACTACTAGCTCACTTTCTGTGTAATGACAGTTGTCCAAGAGCAACTTAGAAATCTGCATTGCAAAATTGGGCAAGAAAGGAACTGATGGCTTCAAGATTAAAACTTCCCATTATTTTGCCAACATCCAGAACTAATCAGTAACCCACCGAATCACTGGCTGTGTTTTTGCAACGTCTGCTTTAAAAACATCATAGAAACACTCCGGTGGAGTTACTTTATTTACCAAATTTCCCCAGCATCTCCAATGTCTTGAAAAGTTTGCAGTTCTCTGTCATATGCAGCATCCCAGCTAAAGTCGGGGGGAAAGGACAGGATTTTGCAATTAATACTGGAAAAGATTTAGATTACAGAGCGAGGGGAAGAAAGGGCGGGAAGGCTGTAGCTATGCAGCAGTGCCACTTTATGTCCCCTGCATCAGCTAGACTGACAAACTGCTCGGGAACACGTAGTCCGCCCGGCACCGAGCTGGCGATGCCCAGAGAGGGAAGGCTGAGCGTTAACAGACGAGTGTATCTGGGGCACAGCACGGGCCTCCCGCTCCCCGGGCAGCGCCACCGGAGAGCTGCCGGGAGGAACCCCGCCTGGCCCACCGCCCCGGGCCCGCCACGCCGCGGCCCATCACCACCCCTCGCCCCCGCCGCCACTCACTGCTCTCTGGTGCCCAGCACCGACGGGCTGAAGGGCTCCTCCCCGCGCCCCGGGCCCGGCCCCGCGGCGCGCCCGGGCCGCTCCCCCGCCACCGCCATGGCCGGCCCGGAAGCACCGCGGTACCATAGAGCGCAGCTGCGAGAGGGCCCGCGGCCGCCGCTCTGGCGCGTGGAGGACTCTCGCTCGCTGCCCGCTGGGAGCGCGGCCCCCGCAGGGCGGGAGGTCAAGTCCCTCAGGCGAATCCCAGTGCTCCACAGCTCCCTTGGTAAGGAACGGTAACGCTGCACATGGCCGGGTTTCCATCATCGCAATCCACGTGGATCACCTAGAATCGGCGCAGTCTTTTAAAAAAGGATTGATGCTCTTCACTCTTTGTGAACTTCCCATTTCACAAAGGCGTTTGCTTTCACAGGGCTTCCCGCGAGGCCTCTGGACGCTACGGCCTGTGATTTATTTCCAAAGCGGAAACAATTCCGGCTCCAGGAGCAGGCAAGGGGGGTGCAGGCGTGCCACGCCGCTGCTGGGCCGTCAACAGGGCGCTCTTGGCAAAATCAGAGCCGAAACTTTTTTGCTTTGCGAAGCAAAAGGAGGGCAGGGTTTTCCGGAAGAATCCTGGGGGTTTAGTAAGTGTGAAACATCCCATAACGCTGTGCCCAAACCGAAAAAACCCAACAAAGGGGAGGGACAAACGGCACCGCTCAGCCAGATCCTGCTCTGCTCCACCTGCCCGTGCTCTGCAGCACCTCGCCCAGCCCTTCAAAAGCTGCACAAAATACCGAGCTACCTTTAAGGACTCGTCTCCCGGCGATGCTCACTCCTCCCAGCTCACCTCCCCGCTGCCGCCCGCAGGCCCACCGGCACTGGGCGCGCATCCCGCCGCGGGGCTCGGCTCGGCTCGGCTGAAGGGTGGCCAGCCGGCCCACCCGGCAGGAGGCCGCAGCGCCCGGCCCAAACAGCGCAGCTCGCTCCCTGCCGCATGGAGCTGTGCCCCGGCCCCGCCACCGGCCCGCGACGGCGCCGGTGCCCCTCCCGAGGGGCAGCGACCCGGCCCGGACCCCGCTGTGGGACGGGACTACACTTCCCAGGAGCCCCCGCGCCGCTGCCGGAAGTGGGCGGGCCGCGCGTGCGCAGTGACTTGTGGGCTCGGCGGCGGCGGCGGTGGTCTCCATCATGGCGGCTTCCATCTCGGGCTACACGTTCAGTTCCGTCTGCTACTACAGCGCCAATAGCAGCGCCGACCACGTAGGTGCCTGGGGCCGCCGCCTCCCGGCGCGGCGAGGCGGGGCGTCTCTCGGGTTCCGGGGCTCGCCCCCCTCCCCGAGCAGCGGCCGGGCTGGGCCGCCGCAGCGGTGCCGCTGGCCCGCGCCGCCGCCGGTCGGGCCCCGGCGGCGGGTAACGGCCGGCGGTAGCGGCCCCGCTTGGCATCTGCCGGCGACACTGAGGTGCCTCTCGCCGGCAGAGGCGGCCGCAGGGTGCCGCCCGGTCCCGGCCTGGGAGGGGGTGGCTTGCAGAGCCGCTGGGTCCCGCTGCTGGCGGCGCCGTCGGCCGCCCTGCGCGTCTGGGGTGGGCCGGGCTGGACGTGGGGCGCCGGGGGCTGCACCCCGCCGCTGCGGGGTCCCCGTGGCCTGCAGGAAATCGGCTGTAGGCAGCAAACGCGGATGTAAAAGCTGCCTGTGTTTGCGTGCGCGTTGCAGTAACGCTGGTTTTCCAGCACCGGTGCCTAACCCCGGTTACAGTGCAGAACCGGGGTGTTTCTAAATCCCTCTGTTCTGTTGACAAACTCCTAGTCTGAGCTTGTCCCTTATCTCCGCACCTGGAAACCATGCACCGCCGTTCCAGTGCTTATGCCAAAAGCACCCGATTCCCGTGTATCCTCCTTCTTAATTTTGGGTGGGGATGGAGAGTAAAAGATGACTTTAAGTTACTTTCTGAGTTTTGTGCTCCCTGGTATTGTTCAGGCTCCAGCCCAATCTCCGTATGTAAATTTGAGTAAGCCTCTGCAGATGTAAACTCCACTTCCCCTTAGCTTTGAAGGAACAGAGCAGCAGTGGTGCGGTGCGCCATGCTTGGGCCTCCTCATCCACGGTGTGCCTGCGTAGCTGGGACTGGAGACAGAGCGCTCCTTTACGTAATCTGGGTTTGTCTTATGTAAGTTGTACGTTACCTACGGAAGCTTTTGGTAGAATACTATTTTTGGACAACCTGTTCCTATAGCATTGTGAAAGGATGTTGTTAAATAAGAAAATCAGCCTTGGTAAACCTAAGGATGGGTTATACCTACTGCAGCTCAGATTTCAAACTAAATCTTTGTTTTAATTCTTCCATTTAATTCTGAGAAAGTTTCAGTAAATGGCTGTATATAGTGGGTTTTTTTCTATTTTTAGTCTTTTTTTTTTTTCCTTTAAAATTGTAGGAAGGATTTCTGCTAGGAGAGGTGAGACAAGAAGAGACCTTTAGCATTAGTGATTCACAGATCAGCAACACTGAATTTCTACAAGTGATTGGTAAGTAACTGAACTTTGAGATATTCTGAAAGAAGCACTGTTCAGTTTTTCAATTGTCAGTACAATAATTCAGTAAGAATTACTTCACTTGTGAGACCAGCACAAGACATTCCAGTCTTTCAGAATAGCATTTGCTACAGTATTTGTGTGTTTGTGGTTGAGATGTGAGGAAAGAAAACAGTCCTTTGCTAGATACGGGGGTTTTGTGCATCTTTTTTTGTGGAGAAAAGATCGTTCATTGAAGACATCTATCTCTGTTTCATGATGGAGAAATTACTTATTTGGCTTTTGGTCCTGCAGGGAGTTTCCTCCTTGGTGCGGTTGCCTAAATAGAAGCATGGGCTCAAAATAAAATAAATGCATTGCTTGGTTTACTAATACTGAAAGGGGGCAAATTTCCAGTAGAGGGTTTGGATGGGTGGATGGTAGCTGATGACATCATAAACTGTCACAGCAAGATTTGCCAAGGAATATTTGTCAAACAATTTACTTTATTGATAAGCACAAGGATTGTACAGCTGATTTGTTGTTGTGAAAAGGGAAAGAAGATGTAAGATCTTGCTGTTAAGTGTTGTTGGTTGAAGTAAATCTTTCATGCATGAGTGAGTAGCTGTTGCGTGATTTTTAGCTCTGTGGCTTATAGAAAATAGGAAACCCTTGAAAGAAAATGTCTTTTTTGTTTACATATATATAACCTGATGTTAAAATACATCTAAAACTTCTTTAAAAACCCGAATGTGCACATACCTGGCTTTGTGGATCTGATTCCAGATAACACAGCAGGGTCTGCGTAAAGCTTAGCTAATATGCAAACATCTTGCAATTGACTCTCAAATGTTAATTCTGATACAGAACTAATGATTTGTGAAAGTGTGTATTATGTTAACGTTGCTTCTCAGGATACTTGCCACCTTAAAGTAGTGATGGTTGTGTGTACAAGAATCCAGAAGGTTAAGTAGTTTCCTGTTCCGGTTGTTCCTAAGGAAACATGGGTGATACATTGGCTGTGTGAAGTGTCAATTAATTACAATTAATTAATTGAGCTAAGTTACAGAAAACGAAGGCATAGGATTTTTTGTGTGTGTATGTAATCACTATCGAAGTATTGTATGAAGGAAGGCAGCTGATAGCTATGTCTGTTAAGACAAAACTAGACACGACTATTCAGTGATAACCGATCTTAGTTATTGTTGACAGTGTAATACAGTAACGTCACCAACTGCAGCCTCAGCGTGGTTTCATAAACCAAGTGTTTGTGGTGTTAAAAATTATCCCCTTTTTGACTCTTTTGTCACATTTTTGGTTACAGTTATTTTCTGAAAAGGGAAATTACCCACCCCTGGAGATCTTCTGGTTTGTTTTTTTGTTTACCAAATCTTTACTTCAAGATTTATTCATCGACATTAACTGTTGAACTCCCAATTCAACTCATGAACTGAGATTGACAGTTTTGTGGCACTGTTGTCACAGATGAGTTTTAGCATTCTTACGTGTCTGCTGTCTCAAAGCTTAATGGTGGTGTTTGAGTAGATAAAGTGTGTATATATAGTACATATATCTATAGATACAGTAAGTCAATGTATAAAACTCAAATTTAGAATGATGGCTGCTTCATGCGTTCTGAGCAGTAGGCTTGTTGCTTCCTGTTTTTCAAAAGTCAAGGTCCACGTAGCAACACAGTAACACGGGAATCAAGTATGTATTCTCAGTAGTTGTAATCAATATATTTGCTGGAAGGAATTGGTCTAAGCTGGAATAATTAAACTTACTGACTTTTAGCAAATTGCTTCCACAAATTCCTGTATGCCAGTGTAAAAATATGGTGTTGATACGCTTTTAAACAATTCCAAATAAAGGAAGTCCAGATGTATTCCAAGTAAAGTAACTAACAGCAGCATCACAAGCAGTTCTTGCTAGTGAAAATGTACGGTTTCTCAGGCAGTACGCCTGCCATGGATGTTCAGGGCCTTGTTTTGATAGCGGCTAAATATGCTGAGATGCTAATGTGTGTAGTCTGTTGTTCTTGGGAATTATGATCTGATTCTGACTCTGCTGAGGCTGCAATCATAGGCAGCCTGTGACTTTCAGAACAGCAGGTGGTGAGTCACTCTCCAGGAAGGAAGAGTCTAAACAAAGTTGTTGCTAAACACTCCAGCTAATATAGGAGCTTGACATACTATTGCTACATAAGTGCTGTTCAGTCTGAGCAAATACAGTTTCAGACAAAAGTTATGTGATCAAGGTATAATAATGTGAATAAATGATAAACTGTATTTGGTAAAAAGTCGGAGTAGAGGAGAACTTTAAAGAAGTACTAAACGCTGCAAAAAACTAAATGGTGCTTGGTGTTAGAGAGATAATGTGAATGGGATTTTTGCTCTTTTCTCGCTCTTCTCTGAGATTACTGACATGTTACAACCTTTGCTGCTTAAATAAGCGTCTTAGCATTTATTACAGCCTCTTCAATGGAAAAAAAATACTGCTGTGACTTTTTAATACTTTATATAACAGAATTATAAATTGCAGCTAACCATTTTGGAGTGGCGTTTAACCCCTTTTCTCGTCATAGATTCCATTTGCCTTGCCTGGTTAAATAGTCCAATGTATAACATTTCAGTGATTCCTCTCCCCATCCCTTTTTTTTATTCATTGCTGCTGTAATAAACAGTATATATGAATGCAAGCAAACTGTTGTGGAAAGGTGTATGAAAAAGAAAAAAAAATAATTGCCTTTGTGAGGAGGTTACAACTATAAAATAGTATCAAAAGTGTGTATTTGGGGCTCAGCTATATCTGTGTGTATCTGAGCAAGTGTATGTCTTGCTTATTGTTAAAATATTTCCCTCTGTAAAATGGCAGATCAGGAAGAGAAGCTAGTTTTCCGGTTATGGCGCTGTGTCATCAGGTGATGTTGAGACATTAAGGGCAGTGTGTGGTCTGACACAAATGTTTATTTGCTCAGTAGCTGTGATGTGGAAAGTTTATGCAAGATATGCCACTGTAATTTCTCTTTACCTTGAGCAGTTGGACATATGTCTCTTTTTTGTTTGTTTGTTTGTTGTTGCAGAAATCCATAACCATGAGCCTTGTTCAAAACTCTTTAGGTAAGCATTTTCTGTTGTCTTCCTGTGTTGGCTGCAGAATATAAAAATAGGTAGCTCACTGAAATATATTAGCGTTTCAAATGTACCTACCAACATTTGCATTGTTTGCTTGTCTGATGATATTTAAAGAATATGTGTGAATGGCACCAGCCATGACAATGAAAGTATGAGTTTACAGTTTTAGTAGCACTTACCTTAGGTTAGAAAGGGTGCTGAGGTAGCTAGGCTTATTTCTCTATCTCTTTGAATTTGCACCTTGTGTAGTGGAGGAGGGATAGCAGTCAGACAAATCATATCACTCTGATAATTAGGAGGAATGTCAAAACATTGTAGTCTTAGGTTAGCTCTGCTTGGAGCTGGTGGGTCACAGGACGACTTGTGTGCCCTAACCTTAGTAACTTGCTGGATTAACAAGTTGTTTTGTAGTTAGTCGTACTGACTTGCACCAACTATTCTGAAACTTTCAGCTTACTAGGTTTTTTTGCCTTCTGATCTCCTGTACTCCAGAATTTAAATTAAATATAGGTCTAATATATTCTATTTAGCAGCTTCCATCTATTTATATGTAGCTTTTCTCTATAGTCTTCACTTGTTATACAGTGATGGTTTCTAAATTGCTGTCTAGAAATTCTTTTTAGAAGGAATTCCCAATTAATCTCCTCTTGTCTTGAGATTTCCAGCCAATTAAGAAGACACAGTACCTTAGATATTATGATTGACATTAGTTACATTAGAAAGAAAAGCTGCAGTCTGTCATTTGCTATCTGATCATTACAGAGAGGGTACTCTTAACCCAGTGATTTAAATGCTACAGACTCTACATGTCAAGATAATATCTCAGTGTCTAGTAGACTCTTTCTGATTCCTAGTGATGCTTTGTGCAGCACATATCAAAACCGATCACGTTTGCTGCCTCTCCCTAGTCAAGAAATTGGTTGTTAGTAACCAAGCAGATGGAGGAGGGGGAAGAAGTCTGTATTCCACTGCATGCTTTCTGCACAACAAAACTGATGAATTTATTTACTTCAGAGCACAGAGGAAACTCTCACAGCTCATATAGCCTTTATCAGTACCAGAGCATGCTGTTGGTTTCTCTGTTCCGTTAGCTGTAGCAGATGCTGATTTTGGGGCATTCTACCTTATCCTTTTGACTTAAGTGTAGCCAGTCTGAGGAGGCCTATCGCTCATTCACTCTCGATTCTTGTAAGCTGACACTGCTGATGTTGAGTATAACAGGCTTGGTTCCAGTGCTTTTACCAACATGTGGGAACTGAATAAGAAGCAAGGATTTTAAAAGGACCGATTTCACTGTCTGTGCAGTTTTCAAATGAAGGTGTTTCGTTACGTGCTAGTTACTCATCCCATAAGATGAGCAAGTTCTTATAAAGCAAGAGAAAGAATTGGATATCTGCTACTTAAAAGAATGTATAATTATTGTGAACATGAATTGAAAAGATTATGCAAATACTATGTAGTAACTCAAATTAGTAATGAGTTGTAGTCCTAATATTCACAATAACTTGCATCTTGAAGCAAATTTTATTTCCGCCCTTATTTACCAGCCAAGTACTGAGCTCAGGATTTTCTGTTGTGGTTTTTTTTTATTCACACACACAAGAGCTGAGATCATAGACCTCTAAAACAGAGTGTTTTCCTGCACTGCTTTAGGTGTTAGTGATATCAGCTCTTGAAAGAGGCTAAGGACTTGGCAGGTAAGTCAAGGAGGAATCTATTTTCAAATGTTTTTCCTTTTGTCATGAAGTGTGATCTACTTGAATTTATAAACCTGTCTGTGTCGAAAGAATTTATAAATTCTTACATCTGTCATGTCCTCAGAATAACAACCTGTCAGGGTTTGGGCCTCAGTTCTGTTAAGCAGAGCCATATGGAAAGACCATGATACTTTGGATTCTTGCTAACCTCAATATAACTGTTCTGGCTTCAAGGGTCCGATCATATGAGTCTAATTGCAGGACTGGAGCTCAAGAAATTGACTTTTAGTTGCATGTAAAATGGCCCTGCTTTCCTTTCTTCTTTGGCAGGTAGGCCTCTTATTATCAAAGCAGGGTTTTACAGAATGCTGGTCCAAATAAAATTACACAGTCCATTTATGTACGTACCTCTTGTTGTAGGGGCTGGCAGTGAAATACTAGGCATCAAACTAAGGTGTGCAATGAAAGCATTTTAAAACTAGTAATTACAGGCATCTTGTATTTCATTACTAGTGGTTTAAAAGGGGTTAGAGTTTTCACACCAGCTAGTCTTATGCATCTAACTTAAATGCTCTTCATCTTCCTCTGTGAGCAACTGCATCTGTCTATGAGCTGTGCAGTCAACCTAGGCTTCTAACTGCTCTGTATAGCACCCTAGTTGGATATCTTAAGTAGGTGGTGTGAGTACTGACCTATGTTGGTAAAGGTAAAACTATAGAAGTTGCTTTGTAATGTATAGAATGCCATCTATTTGAAGAACACTCACTCAAAAGTATAAATTATTTATTTTCATGTATAATGTATGTGTGTAAACTGTGTACCTACCTTTCTCTCTTCCTTTTTGGTTCAAGCTTCTATGACTATGCAGGCAAGGTTAATGAGGAGAGTTTGGACAGGATTCTTAAAGACCGAAGAAAAGTAAGTTTTCTATCTTTTCCTCCTGTTGTAGTTGTTAGAGCCTATAATTAGAAAGAGCGGGTTTGGAAAACAAACAAAAAAAGGTAGTTAACTAGAAGAAATATTTTCATTCACAAATCTGATGGTTTGTTTTGACCCAAGGCTTATCCTGCTCAGAAGCTGGTGGATTTGTGGTACTTAGGTTAAATTGGGGGCAATGTCTAAATTCCTTGAAGAAACGCAAAGGATTTAAGTTTAGGTCTCCAAAAGTGAAGGGCTAGTATTAACCCACTCAAATTTCTGAGCTAAACACATAGCATAAAAATTTTGCTGCTGAAACCAGCAAAAATATAACTGATCTGAAAATCTGTTCTGAAAAGTTAATTTAAAAGAGTTGTAATGATATAGCCTTGTAATTGCAATTTTTGCACTGTCAGTTTTAACTGATAGAGCAGTTTTTCCAGTTTATGTCAGATGTTGTCGTAGCTTTATGTCACGTGTATGTTGTTAGTAGCACAACTAGTATTCGGAAGATTAAATTTTAGTAGTCATCTGGAGAAGAGTCAAACCTTTTTTCAGTGTTTCCATCTCATTCCATACTTGTAGTGCACCATCTTTCCAATTATCGAATAATTGATTCAGAAGTTCTCATGAGCTGATACATCAAAGAACAGAGCTGAAGGTGTGGTTCCTTATGTAGTGAAGTGAATCCACCAGTCAGCTTGCTCTGGCAAAAAGACGGATGACTGACTTGCGGGGTTCAATTTGTGGCAACTGTGGACCTTGTTAGACCTAGGAGGAAAGCATCACTAGTACATGAATTTGGCTCACGAGGTCTGGTTAGTGCCAGAGCTAGTACAAGGTGTAGGGGTGGTTAAAACAAGACCTTTTTTTCTTGTTTGACTTATTTTTACAAAGCAGCAGCAAACCGATGTCGCTCCAGCTGCTTGTAGCACTGCTGGATGCATTTCACTAGTAGCAGAGCTGACTGTCAAGGCATGGCCTGTTGGGCTTTTGGGATTTCTGTCTTCTACAGGTGACTCAAGTGTAACTTTCACTGCTTTGAGTAAGAATGCCTGCTGTGTGAATTGGTCACTTATGCAAAGTGTGTGATGACACTTGCTCAATTGCTAATTGAATTTGCAGTCTTTACTTTCTGTTCGCCTTAGGCACCTGAACTGACTTTTGCTTACAGGCAAGGCTTAGAGGGAGGGGGGATCTTTAGGGAAGCGAGTCCTAAATCTGTGCAACTTCTGCAACACTGATGATTGTAATGCTTGTTTCTTGTCTGTTTCTTCCAGCAAATGCTCTCAGAATAAACTCCTCTGTATATACTAATGTATTTATGCTGAGTACATAGGTGTTTTGTGTGTATATTTATGCATACAGACATGTACATCTTTATGCTCATGATGGAGAGAGTTTCCAGTCTCAGATCCTGAATTCTGTAACTCTACTCTAGAACACTACAGAGTGTATTAAGTTCCCCTTCAGGAGACAAGGCAAAAAACATAATTAAAAAATGTTTGTCTCCCGGTAGTTGTCAGTTGAGTTTTATTTCGTTAGAACCTACTTTGCAGGGAAACTCAGGCAAGATGCATTGTCTGTGGTGAGAAAGCAGACAGAACTGGAGAAATTAAAACTTGCAAGCATCATGTGAGTAAAGCACCACAGATGTAATGACATTAATTGTCATAATGTCAAAAAAGAAAGAAATACTGCTCTCTGGGAACCAAGACAGTCTTGTGTTCTCTTTTGTTAGCAAACTAAGCACACTTTATTACATTCAGACTAAGTAATTGTACAGATCTACTATAAAAAGTTAAAAACAGTGCTTCCAATTTTTTTTATTTAACACGGGAGTCGTGTTGTTTAATATGTAGAATATGCCATGCTCCACTGAATATATACATGCAGTCTTAATGCATCACTACATGATAGTGCCTATTCCTGGGACTCTTCCTAAACCAAATTGTTAATGATGTGTCCTTTTTCATTAATCTCTTAAATTTAATGTTAGTTTACGGGAAGTAAAGGAGTTTAAAGCATGTTTTATTCAAAATAATAATTGAATTAGAAGGGGTATTATCTGATGTGGGTACAAATCTTTCACAGTTCAGTACACAACGAGATAATTTTATTGTTGTACACAGCAGATTAGTCCCAGATGTCTCATGAACAGACATGAATTTGCAAATATGTTTGTGAAGCACTGGAAGTGTCTTACAAATCAATACAAGGGAATAGGCAATTGAAATTTTTAGGGTAAAGAAAACCCATGTCTGCTGTCTTTGAAAACAGCTCAAGTCTAATAATTTGAAGATGCTCCAAGGTTTGTTGCTAAAATTAAACAATTGAAGTATATTAGAAGTGGGATCTTGAGTGCCACTGAGGACATACAGGTATTTATAGCACAATAAGGTTGAGCAGTTAATAGTCGTGTTGCAACAGGATGTCACTTGTTTCGGGTTATTTAATAGGTGCAACCTCTAGTAATTCAGTCCAATTTTGTTGTAATAAAGCTATCAGCTAATTCACAAGATACCACACTTTTAGTAACTTTATTATCAGAAGGTAAATCTGCATCTCTCAGTTAATACATTGTTTTTTTCTGATATACTTTGATTACAGAACGTTATTGGATGGTACAGATTTAGGAGAAACACTCAGCAGCAAATGTCATATAGAGAGCACATCATTCATAAACAGCTGACACACATTCTTGGAGTGCCTGATCTTGTCTTCCTTCTCTTCAGCTTCATTTCCACTGCAAATAACTCAACACATGCTTTAGAATATGTGCTTTTTAGACCAAACCGAAGGTAAGCAATCTCTCTATATGAACCAATCTTTATTTTCTGTTCTGCTTCTTAGTGCTGTTCTTTATACTCTAAACTATTTTGAAGTTCGTACGATTACATGTAAAGAAGGCTTTGTGTTTGTCAAATGATGTCTTGGCGTACAATTGTTAGTGATGACAGGTTGGGGTTTTTTCTGTGCAAGTAATTTATAAATTAAAGTTTTGGGGTGAGCAAAAGTTCTTTTTAGTCTTTAAATCTTCAGACAACAACAAAAAATATTTTAAAAGAAATCAGATGTCAGTACCGTGTTTCTCATAATCGACCTGAATGTAGCTTCACCCTTGTATCTGTGGTAGTTTGAATGCACGATTAAAAGGTTCTAAGAGGTACGGAGGTAGGTCCACCCCAAGGGAGTTTTTGATTATGCATTTATTTTGAGCACGACTTCTCATATTTAGCAGCTTTTATAATAAACCTAATGCAGAAGCTTTAAAATTAGATGAGTTGTGATCATTGGAGAGATGGGATAATAGCAAGGCTATTGTAAATAATCTTTTGAATATGTATTAAGAAGTCTTTCTAAACTTTCTCTACAGGTATAATCAAAGGGTGTCCCTTACTATTCCTAATCTAGGCAACACTAGTCAACAGGAATACAAAGTTTCTTCAGTGCCAAATACTTCTCAGAATTATGCCAAAGTTATTAAGGAACACGGGTAAGGATTTTTCCTTTGCAAAGGAAGTATAGTCACCAAGCTCTATGCTCTGTACCTTCCAAAGGATGCTACAAATATGCATTTAAAGCAGGAAAAAATTAGTTCTGGAGGAGAATGGTCAGTCCCTAGTGCGCTTTTTTGCTGCTTAGAATTGAATCTTTCAGAAGAACAAAGGGGACTTGGTGCACTAATCAGAAAAGTAGAGTTGGTATGACCAGTTGGTGCTGTGGGCCTTCTGGCTGGAAGTTTCTTACTTGATTTCCACCCACCTCCCACCCCCCCAAGGAATTCTGTGTGCAAGCTTGATTTAAAACTTGAACTCTGACTTGGAAGATTTGAAGTCTTACTGTTTTTCTTAAGTAATTTTAATTAAATGCTCTAAATGCAAAGTAGCTCTTCTGACTGTTAACAACGAAATTATACAAGCTTAAAGGTTTCTGCACAAGTTTAATCTCGTTCAAATGGGACTTCATTGTTCCAGAAGGAATTTTGGTATTCAATATGCTGCTGTCCAAATTTCCATTCTTGAGAGTATGGTATGCTTTTAGCAATATAAAATAAAAGACATTTTAGAAATGTAGTGAGAGACTGCCTAACAGCAATTCAAAGACAGCATAAGGTAGAAATTTGTGTTGTGTTTTCTAACTAATACTTCTGCTTTTCTTTTTTTTTTTAGTACTGATTTTTTTGACAAAGATGGAGTGATGAAGGACATCAGGGCTATATATCAGGTTTATAATGCACTTCAGGAAAAAGTACAGGTAACTTCCTTTACTTAATATTGGTCAGTATGTATGTGGCATCTTTTGTTTGTCCTTTAGTTAAACCAGGAGTGGAGATAGAGATTTTTTTTTTTTTAGCGCTAATAAACAATTTATCATGAACTGTGGGAAAAGAAGTCTGACTTTAATAACAAAACGTGCCAGTCTCTATTTAACATCTGCATTTGCAGTGGCTGCTGTAAAAGTGGTTGATACAAATATACAAATGATTTAATGCTTAGTGATTTCTGGTAGATGTTAGCTATTTTTAAGAGTTCGCGTTGAAGAAAAGCCTTGCTGAAGGTTATGGGGATTTGCACAGGTTTAAAGGCTTGCCTGTGTGAGTTTAAAAATGACTCCTGGCTCTTGGTATGTAGTGTGCAGCAAAGAGCTCCATCTGTTAGTTAAAACTTGTGAATGTTTTGTGCGGAGCATGAGTGAATCCTGCTCCAAATGTGGCAAAGCATCTGAAAGTGCCTTGAGTGTCAAATCTGCTAAATGTAAGCTTGTCAATTCACAGCTTGTCCTGTGTGAACAGCAGCGTAGCTGTGCTGCCTCAGGAGCACGCGCATCTGCTAATTGTGCTGTAGTCACAGCTTATTTCCAGGCTTTTCCCTTACATCTGCCCTGGAGGGATTTGTGTCTCTGCTCCAGCTTAGCTTTGCTGCTTGGCACCTATAGCAGAGAACAAGGCAGTAATTGCTCCAACCATCCCCTGACCCTGCTTGCACAGAACTACTACCACTTGGTGAAAGTTTCTACTTTCTAACCTGCCTTGTAAAGTGGGTAGCTCACAAGGAGAAGGCAGACAGCTTTCCTGTCTGCTTCAGGAGACATGAAAATTTTTATTTTCAGAGGTCTGTCCCATTAGCTAATGGTGTTATTCTGTAACGCTGTTTTTGCCAAGAGTGCATATGTCCTTTTGTGCTCTTGCTGTTGTTTGAATTAGTGTCTGGCAAGATGGAAAATGTAACATCATCAGGGAGTTGTCTTCCTACCTGTTAGAACTATGAGTTTGTTGTATTTCACCGTGTGAATCATGCTGCTGTACATTGTTTACAGAGCTTAAAAGTAACTTAGGTGTTAGCTAACTTGAGGAACTTCTGTCTTTAAAGTGACTGTTTCACCGAGAATGTTACAGGACTGGAAATAAGTTTACTGGTAAAGCAGCTGAGACGTGTATTTGCATTATTTGCCAATTAGTTGGGAGGGGAGGATTTAAACTTCACAAACTTCTAAAAATTAGATATAGAACTGAAAGCATAGTTGATGTTTTTCAACTCTGTAGGTAAGACCACTAATAGTAACCTTTTGGAGACGATACCGTAAATGGCTAGTGACTTACTATTTAAGACTCATCAGTGCTTTTAGAGCTGTGTACTCTTCAAAACTGATCATGTTTAATGATCATGACCAATACTTATTTTCTGAAGAAGTAAACAATATCTAGTATAACATGTTTAGATTAAAAAAAGAAATCAATATTATCCAGAACTGTTTTTAAACTTAGATCCTATATTATCATTATTGTGCTAACTGTGTATTCAAAAGTCAAGTCTCCTCCACCGAGTAGGAAGAACTAACTGTGGATCTTACTACAAATCTTCCTGTAACAATGAATTATTTGGAAATACTTTTCCTATCATGCAGCAGTTGGGAATTGGCAACAGCCAGTAAAGAAAATGATCTTCAGGTTGAATATTATGCTCTGTTATAGTTAACTCCTGCTCTTAGTTTTGTGCTTTTGATGGCCTCTTGTCTGGTAGTAGCTTTATTAATGTTGTCATGAAAGTCTTTCATGTGTTTTTTCAAAATCTTAGCGTATCTTATGTTTTTCTCCTAGGCAGTGTGTATAGATGTAGAAAAAAGTGAACGTGTTGTTGAATCTTTTCAAGCTGATGTAAACAAGTTAAAAAGGCAAATCGCACAAAAGAAAAATGAAAAAGAACAAGAAATAAGTAAGTTGCCTTTTATTTTTTTTTTTTTTGTTTCGGAAGCAAGTTCTGTAAGGACAAAACGTTTTGTGGAGTTATTTTGAGTTGTACTCCTGATAGCTCATAGCAAAAGAAAAAGATCACATTGGGAAGGGTATATGATGGATTCACAGTGAATCATACCTGAACTGTGAAAGTATGTGTACTGCAAATATTTCTGTAGGAGTCATCCAATGTTAGCAAACTTAAAACATAGGAGAGAGACAAAGCTGTAGAGAAAGAACGAGAAAGTAAATTCTGGAAATAACACAGGAGAAAATAGGTTGTAGGAAAGAAAAAGTGGAGCAAAGCCAGGAATGGAAAAAGCAAATCTAAACACTGGAGAGATTCCATTTGAAGTATTGCACAGAAACAGGCTGCTGTGTTTACAGGCCAGTAGCTATCAATGTTTTTTTGAAATCTTTATTCCCTTTCCCACTCCCCAACCCTAGCCCCAAATACAAGCCCAGCACCAATTAAGTTAGAGTTCAGTTGTATTACTGGACACTAGACAAACTGGGTGGAGGAAAAAGAGTGCTTAAGTGATGAACGTTGATGTAGATCATCTGAAGTGTTGTCTAGATGATTTTTGACCTTGTAGATTTTAGTGGATGTATTGGGTTTTTCACCACTGATTTAGAGGAGACCATCTACCTTTTTATCCTCCTCTCCCACTTCATAGTTACTGAATCCTAATTTAGTCAGCTTTTTTTGCATTATTTGCTGACTTAGTGGTGAACATGATTAGCATTGAAATACCACTTTTCAGTGTTGAACTAAATCTTCCCAAAAGTCCATTTTGAAGTCATTCCTATCTTCAGGAGTACCTGCTAGAAGGTGGAAGAAACTACTTAAGTGCAGAATATTGTTGGCATTTGCCTACCTATTTCAAGTACCATATCATCATTGATATGAATTTCAATCTGTATTAGTTTTAATTCCATGAAGCTACTGAAATATTGTCCTTCTTGCATTGTGTTGGGGGGATTCATTTTGGGGGAAGCTGAATCAGGTAATTTGATTTATTCAAGGCAATACAAGCATGACAGTGTTCTCTTTCTAGTGAAGCTCTGAATGCAGAAATTATACTTCTGTGTTTTGAAGACCTATATTAGTATCAAGTTGATTGGGTTTAAGTTTCCATGGTGCAAATAAGTCTCATTAAAAATCCATGTTTTTCTTAGGGTTGGTTCTGCATTCTGTATTAATAGTACAAGTTTTCATAGTATGTATTTAGGACTGGTGGGGAAAGCCAGTAATAGGTGTATGTTCATCTCTTTTTTTTTTTTTTTTTTTTTTTTCCCCTGCCCCATAATTTTCTGAGTCAGTGAGACCTATTGTGTGAGCATACTTGGCTGGTTGCCACACAGTCCCTCCTTCCTACAAATTGAATGTGGCTTCAGGAGACTTTTGCTTAGCAGTAGGTTGGTTTTGTGAAGAGCCTGGACCTTTCTAAGAAGACGTTGCTGATCTAATTTAACTTGTAAGCGGAAGGAAAGACTGAAGGTAGAGAGTAGGAGCAGAGAATAGGCAAATGGGAAGGAATATTTTTTTTAAAAAAAAAATCATAAGCAAATTACATATTTCAGCAAACACTGCCTCTTTTTCCATGTTTTGAAGTTATAAAGAATAACCAAATTTTGTAATTTTAGCTACAAGATGTTTTTTATTACTTGTGTATCTTGTTGTCTAAAGCTATGTCTGAGACTGAAAGATGGCTTAGCTGGGTTAACACCCTGAACTGTGCAAGAGGCCCCTCTGCTGCTATGACTGGATATTTTTATTTTCTCCAGGCAGCAAGGTACTGTTATCACATGAGCATTTTAGAGCAAAGTTTGATCTGTCAGCCCAGGTTCTTCCTTCTCTGAACCTCAAAGATAAGGTAAAGAGCCAGCATCAGCCACAGACCATTTGAAAGATGGAAGTGGTATGAGTCACTGCTGTTTCCTGCTTGGCTGTAGATGAAACAGCCAGGGAACTGCTACTACGCGAGCCAGCGAGAAGCAGAGATGGGTATTTAGTGTGACTGGAGCTGATCCCAGCCCATATGGCAAAAGACAGGGGAGGAGGAGGAAGAGCAGTCGGTGCTAGCCTCTAGATACTACCAGTGAGATGCAAATACTGGCCTGAAAATTTATGCCAGAGCAGATAATCATGTGAGAGGGCTGAAACAAGAAAACATGCAGCTTGTATCTCTGCAATATTTTTAGATGCGAGTAGCTAAATACTGAAGCTGGCCTTCTGTTCTCTCACTGTCTCAATATTGGGAGAATTTCCTTGTTTTTAGTGAGTTAAATGTTCCAGTTAATCATTCTCTGAGCTGGACGAAAAGGGAGCATTTGATTCAAATTCCTGCGGTAGTGTTGTGTGGAAGCTTGTTATTTTTGGTTAACAGGTTATGACTTTAACTGACTTCTGTGCTAGAGTGTTGAGACTTTACTTGCCAGATCACTGAAATAATCTTGTACATGTAGTAGCATGTTCTAGGGTATAGTGAGTGCTGTGCACTTCCCAGATGCCAGGAAATCTCCTACCGCAGTTCTCGTATTGTGGACCAAAAATGGAGTGCTGTTATGTAGCCACTTGAGAGAATATGCTCTTTTTATTACTGAAGCGATATCTCATTGACTTGATTAAAGGGACTCTTCAGCCTTGGTTTTTTTTTTTTTTTTTTTCTTTTTCCAGAAGTATGGTGTTACAGTAAGTAGAGCTGATACCATTTTGTCTATCACCTAGCTGCAAGGCAGCTTTACACATACCGGTGTCAATTCTGACAGATGTTTAGAGGTTAATAACCATTTAGAAACCAGCTGAAAACTTAAGCCTCTCCCAGTGCTTAACAAACCTTTCTGTGAGGAAGTTTTTCCTCATGTCTAATGTATACTACTCTAATTTAAGCTGCCTTCTGCTTACCTTTCCACAGCAGCCTCTTACACGCCATTGAAGACTGAAACTGTTTCCTCAGCCTTCTCTAATTATCCCAGTTACTGCAGTCTTTCATCTTAGTCACAACATCTAGACCTCTAACGAGTCCTTTTCTTTTGCAGAGTTTCTCCAGTTTTTCCCTATTCCTTAAACTGTGGTGTTCAAAATTAGATAATAGTATTCCAGTTGTAGTCTTAACCACTACAGTACATACTGAAATAATGTTTCTCAACAGCTGAGCATGCTTAATGCATGTTGATATTTATAGTTTACATAAATCAACAATAAACCTGTGCTTCTTTTCTGAAGAAGGATGTAACTGTTCCTCATTTTGCAGTTTGTGCAGTTCATTATTCCTGTGCATGTCTTCCTTAAATGAGATGATTTGGAAAATAATTTAAGAGCACTTTCAAATTCCTGTTCCAATACTCTGTTATATCTACAGCTATTACTAGCATAGTACCATCTGTAATTTTAATAAGCATGTGCTAATTAAATTCCATCATTTAGGTTGTTAATGCAAGTATAGTTCCGGTACAGAGCTGTGGGAGCTTCATCTTGATGCATCTTTCCAATATGACTGTTAACCATTGTAATTGTTCTTTAACCAGTTCTTCAGCTATTTTTTTTAATCCTCATAGTGCTTATGTTACTGTCTATTCATTATGAAACGTGGAGACACTGTGAAATCCTTAAAGGCAAGACGTATCTGTGGCTTTCAGTCTTGCTTTGATTGTTAAAACCACATGGATTGGGAAGAGACCCTGTCCTTAGTGGACAAATTTATTTATAGCAACTGTCTAACTGTACAATTACTTAAATAAAAGTCAGAACATGGCAGTGGTGGTTTTACCCGTTACGTATGGCTTTTCATAGGGAACAGATTTCAGTGATTGTGTCCGACTTCTGCAGGTACAGTGAACAACATACCTTACCAGTGCTACACCAGTGCGAGGGCCCTGATTGTGGATCACTGTGCTAGGGGTACAGAAACACAGGTTCAAAAAATGGTTCTTGCACAGCTAGCTAGTTAACAATCTAAATATGACATATCATGTGATTATGGATGTTTTGACTAGCAGAAGGTGAGCGTGATACATGGTGGTCTCAGCAGCCTGCTAGGCTAATCACAGACATTGGGAGGGAAAGTTTTTAAAATAATAATTTGAGGGAAGAAGACAAGGTAACTTCTTTGCTGGTGTTCATGAGATTGTCCCCTAGCACAAGGGGCATTGTAAGAGAAAGTACGGAAGTGTGATTTTAAGATGTAATATCAACAGTAGAAGCTGATTATGGTGTGATCAAAAATGAGTCAAGCTTTCAGTACTGAATAAGACATAGGTGGAGAGGAGCAGGCATGGTAAGCCCTAGCATAGCTACTCTTTGATGTGAGAAGGAACAGAGAAATACAGAGAGAAGATGAGGTGGAAAGAGCAACAGGTTATGGGAACTTCCTGTAGCTGTTTTTAGGGGACTTAAACTGGAGGAAATGAAGTTTACAGGAAGACTGTGCACATAAAAATGTAGCACACTTGCACTTAGTTTATTTCTGATGCATTTTGTTTTTGAAACGGAATCACTAGGATGATCAAGTTGTGCTAATACTGATGAGTTTCGTGGATGCCCTGCTAAATTTAGGGAAGATATTCTTTGTCAAGCTCGAAGAGTAGGATGTAGTAATAAGCAAGATTTGACGTGATGGTTAGGGATAGTGTCTTTTATGTAGTAATCAATACGGAAATCAGAATTGCCAAAGATGGGTAGTGGAGACTGAGAGGAAAAGATCCAGTGCTGGAGGTTTGAAAGCAATGCCAGGGATGAACATTTAATAATAACCACCAGAAAGAAAGAAGAGAGCAGCGTGGGGCTGGGTGGGTGTGGTATGTTACAGCTAGGTTATGTAAAGCATATTGCCAAGTAAGCATTAAGTACACCAGTGTTTCTTTGCTTTTGTAGGAATGCAGCAAGCAATTTTAAGCAGGCAAATGCCAGCAGATAACTTGGAACCTATGTTTGTTCCACGAATGTCCTACACTGGATTTGCTGTGGAAGGCTGCACACTTGAAGATTCAGATGTCTCTGATCCTCCCCCTCCATATTCCGATTTCAATGCAACCAATCAAGAAAGTACTGTTGGTCATGGTCTCCTAGAAAGCAATGTTTTTATGCCTCGACCTCAAGCAGTAGGTTCTTCCAGTTATGTTTCCACAAATGCAGGATTGAAATATTCTGGTAATGGAGCATCCATGCCATCTTCCCAAAGAGCGGTTGGTGACAATGTTGATGAATCAGAAGACAGTGATTATGAAAATTTGCTTGAACCTACGGAGTCATCTGACAGTGAATACTCACAGACGAGGGATTCACGACCTTCAGCACATCCTGATGGTGATTCCAGGAACACTCAAACTTCTCAGATTTGATAGGGGGGGAAAAAATCCACGTGACACTGTTTTTTCATAATTGTTACAGAGAGATTTTGGGGATTTAACCTGGAGGAAATGAACTACACAGGATTACTGTGCACACAAAATGTAGAAGACTTGCACTAGATGGTTTATTCACCTTGTGATACATTTTGCAAGTTTTATAATGGAATCATTAGGATAATCAAGTTGTACTAATACTGATGAGGTTCATGGATGTACTGGTAAATTTAGGCAAAATGAAATTTATGGAGATCTTGTAGCTTTTGTTGCCGTATTTTCTTTAAGACAATAAATTGGGATGTAGTAACTAAGCACAGTTAGTCTACAAATAATGTTCTCAAATCAAAACTTACCTCTTGCACTATCATGCCTTGAATTTTAATTTTCGAAAGGGAATAAATATATCAGCCGCCTTCAGAATAGCTTTCTATGGTAAGCCAAATTGGCCTTTGCAAGCAAAGAAATTTTGATAATTCTGAGAAGCCTGATTGGAACAGATGTGGTCTACCTTCTTCTATCGGCATGCTCTTTTAACAGAGAAGGGGTTTGTTTCAACTTTTTTTACTAGCAGAATGTGTGTATCACTTAAAATGATGGTTGCCTTTTTTTCTGTAAGGGGGGGGAGGGTTAGGATGACTGGTAAATCATCCAAATGAATGTCATAAATATAATTATTCTGGTTTCGCTGGGTTTACAATGACTTTATGCCACACTAGCCTCATTTATTGTCTCATTTGTTATTTTAGCATAAATACGAAGTGCACATACAGGAGTAAATGACTGACAGGAGTAGTAAATTCCATCGTGATTGGACTTTGGAGTCTGCAAATTACAAACATCAGAGACTGCTTCTTGCATTTTATTTGCATCTGAATATTGGATTTACGCTACTAGATGAGTTATTTTATGTAATAAATAGGGGATAGGGTAGGAGAAGAGTGTTTGGAGAGTCCCCTGGGTTTATTACCTCTTTTCCTCTGGGTGAAATGTGTAAATGATTATTTTAATTTGAATTACAGCGCTTGTCAGAAAATTGCCATTTGGGATAAATGAAGTGTGGTATATTTAGAGGATTTCATGTTTGGATGCACTTATTTTTATTTAAATACTGCTTATATGCTAACGTTGCCCAAAATATGTGAAATTGTGCCACTGAGAAATTTGTATTATTGGACTTTATCCCTGATCTGTAAATGAGAAAATACACATTTTAAGATAACCTCATCTTAAGCATTTATCACTTTGAGGTGTGAATAACCACTTCTTTGGTTGACACCCAGAAGAACAAAGCAGTCGCTTACAAGTTTAAATGTATCGGATTGACGAAAGGCTAAAATTGCAGTATGTATTGTATGTGTAGGCAAAAGTCTGTTCATTAGCCTCTCCTTACCTGTACTAAATTAAGCAAAATGACTTTGGAAAAAATGAGATGTTAAAATTGCCACTCTTCTAGCGAGTTTTTCCACCTTTAAACATCTAGTGGTCTGGTTTTTAACTATTTTACATTATTCTCGTTAGCCTTAACTTGATGCATTTTGTCTTCGAGTGTTGCAATCCATTTAACGGAGGACTTGCTCTGGTGTTACGGCCGGCTATCTGCAAGCACCTGTGGTTCAGGCGCTATAGATGCGTGTATGTCGAAATCAGAACTGACAAGATGGCAACTACCGTTTTTATTTTTATTCTGCACAGAAATCTGCAAAATGTACATCTCTGACAAAGCAGCTAAATGTGACAATAAAATCTTATTTAATCCTGTAACTTATATTTTAATATTTGTCAGGTTCCATGTCAGTGAAGTAACTCGCCAGAATACAGAAATGCAGCTCAAAATTGATGACTTGTTAAAGCTAGTCTGTTTGTAGGACTAAAAGGGGATTTGATGGAAGGGGGAGAGGGTAGCGCTATACCATGCCTATTACATACCTGCCACACACTCTTACGATTACGTTGATACAAAGATCCTTGAGTTCTGGAGTCTTTTAATAACAAAAAATGTCTTAAGTTCTGCTTGGTTTTACATACGACATGTAGGTGATTGGAGGTGGAATGAGTACATAGTTGAGCCTTCCAGCTGGTGCCTATCTGCAGATACTTTCATTTACTGTAACTGCTTACTCATAAGAACAAAGGGTGTGTTTTTATTTACTTTTTTTTAAATTCAGGTAGTATTTTTGTAAAAATACATGTGAACGGACTTTGCAGTTTTCATTCCAGTCCTGTTAAAAATAAGTGTTGGGTTGTGATCTGCCTGAAGGCAATAGGGAGCGGCTTTAATCATAAAGAAAATCAGAGCTTCATACCCATGAAGTTTCAGGTTTCCACGTCTGACTTAGAGTTTCTTCTGGTGATTCTCAGGAGCACAAAGCCCTTTAGCAATGTCCACTCGCTAACAGGTAGGCAGCATTGAAGAAAAGCTACTAAAAACTGGCGTCTGTGCCTTTGAGTTCAAAATCCTGTAGTTTCTCTGGTACAAAGAAATATTTTATGTTTTATTGTGAGGAACCTAGAATTGCTGTTTCCTTTACTTCCAAATTTACTTTGATCCCCGCCCCTCCCTGCCCCAGATTGTTTATAGCTAGAAGAACAGGAATGTACCATATGGAAAGTCTCAATAAGTTACAACTATCCCATATGCTTACAAAAGAAAGCATCACCAAAAATTTGTGAAATTAGCTAGGATTGACACGATAGGAGTCTCCAAGCCCTCTATTTGCTTATGGAATGGCATGTCTTGGCGGAAAGAAGTGTGATCATCTTTAGTTTTGACATACTCATGACTCTGCAGGTTTTGAGTTTTTGTCTAGCATCTCCTAACTACTCAGGGACATTCCACTGGCTCTGACCTGTCCTGAGTTAAAATTTAAGGGAAGCTGTTACTGATTTGTGTAGCAGCAAAATAAGATAAACGAAGACTGATTAGGTTTCCTGTTAGGTGAAAAGATGCTTCAGACCATACTTAAGGTAACTAGTACCAGGTCAGTACATTTTATATTCTGCTGTTTAGCTCCTTTTATTTAGACTTAATACCTTTGATTATAGCAGTAGACAGCATTTAAAGAAATCAATATTACTTCAGATCACATTGACAGCAGCATCTTCTGTTGTATCCACTGTCCCCCTGCTTATAAATACTGTGGGAGAGAAATCCTCTAGGCATAGAGGGGATACAGTCATGGAATTTTTATTATCTGCAAATGGATACATCTGCCGGGCCAGTTGCTGGTGCTTTCCTTACTGTTTCTATAGGTCGTCTTACGTGAACAGGGATGCCTTCCTGCGCTTGGTCAGTGCTTGTCTGTCTCTTCGACTTGTCAGGCTGTAACTTCGCTTTTTTTTCCAGTGCTGCAGACACCTGCAAGGTTTATTTTAAGCCTTTTGATAACAGACTTGCTTTGCTTGGTTCTTCCATGGCTGCCTGCGAGTGGTCCGTAGATCAGCTTGAACGGTGTTGAACTCTCTGGCTTCCTCCGAGAAGAATCTTCCCCCGGCTTTCTCTTGGCATATAAAATTATGGTGGTTTCACATACATATTTCTCTACCATTTGCACTTACACTTGCTTTTCCAAATGCACGTGTGTGTCTTTGCATGTACGTATACCTTTATACTGCTCACTTCTGTAGCTTATAGATTTAGGAAGAAAACAGAAGTTTAATTAGTGTTTCATTAGTAAATTGCTAAATACTTGGACACCTACCCTAGCCTTTGGTCAGAACAGGGACCCTAACACCGCATTGCTCAAATTTGCATTTGTCACCTTCGAAGGGCTCCTGCAAAGCGCTCTCGCCTGCTTCACATTTCACACCTCATCTAACCAAGGGTAAGAATGTGTCTTCAAATGGTTGACGCCTGTGTTTTCTTACTCTTCACTCTTGCTTGCCTGTAAATAACCATCTGTTGCACAGCAGCATCTCAGCTGCAGTTGCTAACGGGAGAAAAAAGGAGAGATTCCTTTGCTGCGGGCAAAAATACCTGCGGATTCCTCCCTGGGAAGGGCTTGTGTTATTCCTGCTGGTGGAAGCAGAGAGGGCTGTCTCTTGTACTTACCAGCTTCAAACAAAATTTGGGGGGGTTTATCAGTGTTCATGGGGGACAGAGGAGCTAGAACAGGTGAAAAATCTCGGTGTTATTTTGACTGATCAGGAAGCCAGGCTGTGATGCTGAGATTTTACTGAGTTGAGAATGGCAGGCGAGAGTCCGGGGGAAAGGCTGGCTCAGCCCCGGAGACACGGCCGCGTTGGTTCTGCTCCCTTCCCTGTGATAAAATAGCAATTGGTAGGTGTGTCCTGCCCAGCCCAACAGCCTGGTTTGGTGTGTAGCTCGTGCCTAAGGTCTGCCAGTCTAGGCCAGTGCTCTAAGATGACCGAGCTTTTTCATAGACCGTTGTTTCCTACCTAGATCTAGAAGAACTAAAGAATGGTCCATGCACCTTTGTACCGGGAGCGGCTGCTAATCTTCATACTTTGGGCATAGCGCGGGGAGGGGTGTACGGTTGCCTTGCTAAATTTGCAGGCCCTTTCACTGCTCTCATTTTTGTACAGTTGGTTTCAGATGAAATAACTTTCTGGGCTTTTTTCTTACGGGGAAGTGTAGAAGCTTAACTTTAAGTCTGATGGTGATTTTACCTTAATTACGTCCGAAGCCTCTGAATCTTTCTGAACACAGATTGCGTTTCCTGAACGACCAGAAGCACTTACCAATCCCCTTGGAGAGCAAAGGACCCTCAAGGCAGATCAGCAGTTTGTCCGGTCGATGGGGTTACCTGCTGCTCCGTTACGCTGCCAAAGGGAGCAAATCCTGCACTCCGCAGGCTTGCGAGGCAGAGAGAGCAGAGGCTCAGGAGAGCTCACTTTACAAAAGCTCCAGCTGCTTCAGCCTTGGTAAAGTGTGCTTTAGGAGCTCAGCCTTCTTATTTTGAGAGACTTGCAGGTTCAACTTCCCGGGGCGAGTCCTGCAAAGGAAGATGGATGTTAAAGCAGGGCAGCTGAATCAGTAAGTTACCTTCATGGAAGAGGGGACTCGTCACAATCGCATCAGCATCTCTTGGCATCTAATACCAGATCCAGGTGGGTCAGGATTAAATCCTGCAGTAGGCTGTGTGCCAGTGGAAATCACAGAATAGAATCATAGAATCATTTAGGTGGTAGAAGACCTTTAAGATCATTGAGTCCAACCGTTAACCTAACCCTGCCAAGTCCACCACTAAACCATGTCCCTCAGCGCCTCATCCACACGTCTTTTAAATCCCTCCAGGGATGGTGACTCCACCACCTCCCTGGGCAGCCTGTTCCAGTGTCTGACAACCCTTTCGGTGAAGAAATTTTTCCTAATATCCAGTCTAAACCTCCCCTGTCACAACTTGAGGCCCTTTCCTCTTGTCCTATCACTTGTCACTTGGGAGAAGAGACCAAAGATCTCATGGAAGGTAGGTTTTTCCTCTTTCTGACCTTTAAACAAGGAGTTAACTTGCAGCATCTTGCCTTGTCCTTAGGCGTTGTCCAGCGAAAAGAAAATACCTTATTGCCTTTTTAGGCTTATTAGGGAAAGGATGCCCGCTGAGCTCTGCAGAAGGAGCTCAAGGCCACCGAGGCTGGGAAAGCTGCTGCTTCTGCGGCGCTTGTAGGTCGCTGCGGGGTTTTGTGTTAATTATCTCCGGCTCCCCCGAGGCCCCGCGGTGCAGAGGGCGTGCTGGGTGGCTCTGCCGGCACCAGGGCTCTCGGTATTCACGTGGTACCAAAGAGAATAGTCGGTCATTTCCCTTGAGCAGATTTATGTGACTTACATATTTCCTCTGGCTTTACTGGAGAAGGTGTTAGGAAGGAAAAATCTGAAAATCCTCCAGAGACAAGTCCGTAATAGAATAAACATACAGGTGTTTTGAGGTTCTTCCATTATAAGCAAATTTATTTTTTTAACCATATTTTTTTTACCATTTTTTAACCATAGTTATTTTCCTGCTCAACATTTTTCTTTGGGCAAATGTCTTTTTTCCAAAGGAAGGAAAATAGTACTGCTAAGGGTTTTCCCTTCAGAGACCTATTTCCACGACGGGGATCGTTCCAACAAATTTTTTGTGCCAGATTGTGATTTCTAACACATTTTCAAGAGTGAGAGGCTGCTATAGCTGCCATCTCGAAGCTGTGAGCAGAGATCATTGGTGGTCTGTAGTACTAATAAGGAATAGCTAATTTTAGCCATAAAGGGAGCTTTCTTAAATAAAATGTTCTTATTCAAGACTCTTGGAAAAAGTTCATCAAACAGAATTATATCACTCAAATGCTGTGGCTGTAATTTTCTAGTCTGAGCCGCAAGAGTTCCTGGCTGAAAGGCCGCACCAAAGGCATTGCTTGCTATTCAGCTAATTTTTGTCTTAAGTAACCCTGTAGAGAGGTTCGAATTTACTCCTCCAACATGTGGTACGTCACTGTGAGGTTGTCTGGCCACCTCATACTCAATTAATGTGAAACGCAAACACTTGCGTAGAGAAAATGTACATTTATCTCTGAAGCAATTGCTTCATGAATCTGTCAGATCCAAGGATAACTCTGGTGTTTGGTGTTAGCTATAGTTGGGTTTGGGTTTTTTGTTAAAATCCATGTAAATGGCTGGTGAAAGGATTGGGACTGGTGATGTTCGTGTTGGGCGGTGGTATTTCTCTTGGTGCTGGGCAAACCAACGGCAGAGTGACTCTTCTCAGACTCTGATCTACTGTCAGGGAAAGGCAAAACCAACATCCTCCACCTGTGACACCTCGAGGTATGATAACAGGTAACTTCCCAAAGGCAGCTTTGCCTTGGTGCTGACCACAAATTAGGAAACGGGTATCTGTTGTGGATTTGACCTCTACGAGCATCATTTTCTCATTTACCATCGCATTTGGGCAGGTTAGTTACTACTGTCGTCTGTGTCCTGGAGTCTCGAAGTATCGCTTTGTGAGCAACCAGCATTACTGTGAACCTGCCTGCGGGGTTGTCGTGGCCCTCGGATGCTATATAGCCTCTCAGCTGCAAGGCAAGATTCCTGCACACAATACAAAGTTACTCACTTTGATCAAATTGACCATCATCTTTGGTGGTCTTTGGACCTTGGACAAATTTAGACTTTGGACAAATTTAGACTTTGGACAAATTGACCATCATCTTTGGATTTCTGTCCAGTCTTTGGACAGAAAGCTTCCAGCCCAAATGCATTTCTCAAAGTGTGCTGTGGATGAAGCAAGCAGTGGATAATTTTGAGCTCTTTCCTCATCTACCAGGGAGATCTCTCTAGAGCAGGCGGGAAGGCTAGATTAGGAAATTTTTTTATTTTTTTTCTCACTATCTCTTTGAAGAGGCTGCCAAAGAGAGAAGGTGAGACTACACCAGTGTAGAGGACAAAGGATCCTTGTTTGCTTAGAGCACCAGTTGGTCCCCAAAAGTTCCTAGGAGCTGTGAAGACAGACTGGGGATAAAAACGTATACGGTGATTTGCTGAATGCTGTTAAGGTTTTGCTGCGTTCCTTGTTTGGGTTTGGTTATAAGTGTCTTTGTTATAAACAAACCTCTACAAAAGAATTGTGTCACATTGTTCACCTCTTCTGTGTCCCTGAAGGACTCTGGTTAATCAAACACGCATTAGCACTTGGATGCTGGAAAGCAGGTCGGAGCTACCGGAGTGCCTGGGGACTGGGCAGCCTTCGCACGGGTTTTGGCAGCGGTGTCATGGGATTTCCTTCCATGAAAGCAGAAATGTAAAGAGTCGTCTACAAACTGTATGGGAGATGTGCAGTTTAGGGATGAGGAGACCTTAGAGGAAAGGGGATGTAAGATGGGAACCCAAACCCGGCTGCTTGTTGAACATCCAGAAAGGGGAGCATGAGCAGCACTGTGACCCCCCAACTTCAACCAGCAGTAAACCGCCCGCCAGTGCATGATAAGCTTTTATTTTGGACCAGGTTCCAGCTGGCAATCAAACCTCTCACCCATTAGTTTCTCTGAGCCCTTGCAGGTCTGGACCATTCATTTGCTGGCTGTCACACCGGTGAAATAACACAAGGCTTTGGTGCGCAGAAAGATGAATGCTTTGCTGACTTTGAGTATATTAAACTAGCTGTCACTTGCTAATAATAACTCTTAACGTAGTGATGTTAAATTTAGCACAGCCTGAACACTTGAAGGAATGGAAAGCTGAACTTTCAACGGGTACCGGTGTGCGTCGGCCGTGGAGCTGAAGGTGGGAGTCTTGATTCCTGAGCCGCTAATTGAGCGCTGGGTGAGTCCTCCCACGGTCTCTCCTCACGGTCTCTCTCTTGCATTGTACTTCCTAAGGCGCTGGGGGCATCGTTTCCAATACTGCCCTTCTGCCTAAGGGTCTCATACGCCATGTAAGCAGTCAGAGAAAGTTCTGACGTCCACCCACGGTGGCAAAGCTGCATTATTGCTGCGGTGCAGGAGGTGGTGGTTGTCTCTTGTCAACCCCTACGCAGCAGGTTGGTGATGAACCTGCTCGTGCCTCCCAACTAAACCACCTGTACCTCTCCTTCAGCTAAGAACTATAATTGTTGCCTGAATTTAAGAAATTTTCCCTGTCTTTCTTTATAACACTGGACTCCTCAGGCCTTTCTTTCAGTAAGCGCCACTGTACAAGGTCACTCGTTTTCCTCTAATATTCAAAATGCTCAGTTGCACGTTGCGTCTGTGATGGACCTCATACACTCTCAGAAAGCATGAGAAATAGAATATCCCTGCTGCCGAGGATGGTTGGGTAACACAAGGAGCCCAGGGAAACCTCAGGGAGTGATTTTAACAACACAGTATAGAAGTGGAAGACAGTTGCACCAATATGGTGTTGCAGCTGCGAAGTGGGATCTGTCTCCTCTATGCAAACAGGATTATCAGAATTTGGAGAGAGGGTGGAGAATACTACTCCAACTTACTTCAGCCAGGAAGACCTCTGGCTCTTTTAATCCTAGACCCTGCCTCAAATTTCAAGGTGCCATGCCATAAATCCCCGAACAGAAGATGAGGAGATAGCGGGACTGGGGGACCGAGCTCCCGCGGGGTGCCCACCTCCAGGACCAGCACAGCCCTCGCACTCCTCACCCCGCTGGAGAAGCACTGGTAGAAGGGAGAGAGGGATGTGCTGGTTATCCTTATAAATGCCTAATCCAGGCGCTTCAGCGGGACTAAGGCTGTTATTTTAGCAGCAGGCTTGTCACCAACTCCTACTCCTGGTCAATCCCTTGGCTGCTTGGTGGAGGTGGCTGAGGAGGGGGATGGCTCTCGCTCTGCCGTTTATATATGTCCAAATCCAGATGAGTTGTTGGCTTTGGTACATTTAAGGGATCTTAACCCAGCGAGACCAACAGCCGTGCATTTCCCTAGGAAATAAAAATGGGCATGTTATGACGGATGCATGAAGCCTAGCATTGCTATTCCCTTTTTTAACGGCTCTCCCACAGGTTGCTAGCAGGGAACTGTTTGCTTGCATCCTGCTGAGCTGATGATTTTGGACTAAAATCCTTAAATCAAGATTTTATACCCAAATTCAAACTATGTCTGTTGAGCTCATCTCCAAAAACCTACCCATGCCTTGGTGCTGGAAGAGCTGGTAAGTCTGCAAGAATAAATGAGTGGGTTCTGTGCTGCGACACAGGAAAATGCACGGACGCTTTAGCAGTGATTCAGTGAGCATTGCTGTGAAAAATCACTCTGTAATTTTGGTAGTTCATACCGAGCTACTTACCCGTGCAGTGGAGGAGCCAGAGAACTTCGCAGTTCATTTATCAAAGCGCTTGCAATTCAAAGCAGTCGAAGCACTAAAAAAATACCGAGCAGTGAGAGATCATTTCTACGGTGTGTGTTAATACTTTGTGTACAATCGATGGGGACAGGGGATGGGACTTATCTCGGTCATTACTTCTGTACTGACGTTCCCAAGGAAGGCAATTGATTTGGTAAGACTTAAAAAACGGCCTCGGCCTTCAGTGTTGTGAGAAGGGTCATTTGAAAAACACCCGGTGTTGAATTAACACCCAGGATTTTGAAGGGCTTGCCCCCTTTGAATCCATGATTTCCAGACACCAGGAGCTCCGTGTGCCAGACCCAATCGTGCAGTAACTCCCTTTGTAACACCGGAGCAACCATGGCGGAGGAGGCAGAGCAGTAGGATCGCTTTGATCTTCGGCTTAGAGTGACATGCGTTATAGGCTGCATCAGCAGAAATCCACAGTCATAATACCTGGCATTGCATGGAAAGCCAAGTGATTCCCGTTATCAAGTTGCCCTAGGAACCCTGTCGTAGGGTGTTACATGCTTTGCTCTTGGGAATCAGGTCTGAGAAGTCCCTCCTCAGGAAGAGAAACGGGTCGGTATTGAGTCCCTTGTAACTGTGATTTCACAGCACGTGGCTTTTCTACTCGGTTTGAATGTTATTTTCTCTGTTTTTTTGTTCACGCCTTTGTAATTAACTACAACTATTTTGATCTTATTTTTATGTTTCATGGTTGGGTTTGATTTCAGGGCACTACGAAGTTAGGGCGATGGGATGCTGAATGCTCGTCCTCCCTCCGCCCCGTCCTGCTCTATGTGCGTGAGACTTTGTCTCTCTTGTCCCTTCACCCCTGTTCTGTTTGACTGGTCCTTGCTTTGAAGAGCTTAAAATCTGTCTGTCTTCATGGGATCTTGAATTGGGCAGGCCCTTACTCTGTTGTAAAGCATATAATAAATGTTAGGCTTTCATTTTCAACGTTGATGCAAGATGCAATGGGATTGTGGCAGTAAGGATGAGGGGTTCTCTTGGTTGTAATGTGTAGCCATGGAAATGGGGAAGATTTTACGCCCAGTAGATCATGGTGGCTGTGAAGAAGCAAAGCAGCCACATTGTGAAGCTGTTTTAATTAAGTAAAGGTGAACGAAGCCGGAATGATCGCACTTGCGCAACGACTGAGTGCAACTTCCTTCAGGATGCCCCATCCCTGGAAACATTCAAGCTCAGGTTGGACGGGGCTCTGAGCAACTTCATCTGGTGGAAGACATCCCTGCTCATGGCAGCGGGGTTGGACTGGATGACCTTTAAAGGTCCCTTCCGACCCCAACCATTCTATGATGCTAAGACGCAGAACTACTTTTGGTTTCAGTTGAGCTTTCCTTTCAGGCTAACGCTTGTTCATCGCAGTTACTCACACAACCCAACGCACATGGGAACAGAGCTCCATCCACCCCGTACAAGCGAGTGCCCGTCCCACCTGCAGCCGTACGGTGCCGCTTTGCCGGCTGCTTTTCGTGAGCCGCCGGCTCTCGCCCTGCCCGCGGCCGCTGGAGCAGCCTGTTGGCCCTGCAAACAGAGATCTCTTACCAGCTCTCTGTAGTTTGAAGGATAAACCCAGACAAGATGCTGAATCAAACTAAATGTGTTTTTTCAAGCTTAACCTAATCCTTTCTAAAGCTTTATTAATGCTGTGTTAAATTTGAGCCTATCTGTTTATTTTTATTTCCTCTTAGGCTTTATTCCTTATTTGTTTGAGGGTGCGAGTGAGACTTTTAAGACTTGCCAATACCTTGATTCCCTTTTAGAAAGAGGTAAATCTCAGAGTTTTGCAACCTAGTTTTTTGAATCACCTGCAAAACTGTGAGTCTTCATTCCCTTTTCATTTAAAATACCCTCACAATTTAATTTTAAATTTCAGGTAACAAAACCCAGAAGCATTTCCAGATGGAAAGAGATATGTTGTATATAATTCAGAGATGGACTCCTGCTTGCAAAGTGATGTTTTTGCTGCTACCAGGTGCACCTCTAAAAGACAGCTTTAACAGCATGGAGTCCGTGCTTTTTTGCACACATATGCACCTTGATGAAGCGGCTGTTGGAGCAGCAGCTGAGCCTTCAGGGATATAAAGACGTGGCTTTATCCACCATTGAGGTGGACCAAGCAGGAGCTCAGGAGGATGCGGGTGCCAAAGCACCTCGCTCGTGAATTGAAACGCCTGGCACCCGATGGCAACAGCCTGGGCTTTCAGTGGCAGCAAGAAGGGCTTTCCTTTTAGTTTTCTTCTGAAAACTGTCACTCGTGCAATCTTTTCTAGCCTCGCATAGTCTGACTTGTATCTGCTCCAAAACTTGATTTTTTTTTTTAATTTTTTTTAATAGGTTATTTGTGTCACACTTGCAGAGAATGGGAGAGTGCCTGCTATTGTTGCAGGAGACAGAGGCTGCTCTGTGAGTAACGAAGTCCCCCAGATCTCCCTCGAACAACCTTCGCCCCTCGGCCCTGCTGCTCCTCAAGGATAAGCCGACCGGCTACCAGCGCCAGGACGTATATGCCGATTTTTTTCCTGCTCTCAGCATAGGTGATGGAGGGGAGCTGTTGGAGGGGAGCTGTTGGCCAAGAGCCTCACGGTGCTGACATCCACCCGGTGTGCGGGAGCTGAAGAGACAGAGGTTTTTCTCTCTAGCCTGGGAGCCCTGCTCCTCTGCCCTAAGCCAGGCAAGCTCTGAAAATCCAGCATCCTCATACGTGGTGTCTCTTGCTTCCTAATCCTGGGAGATGCCCAAGGGGACGCGGTGGGATGCTATCCTGGTGACCGAGGCTTTTGGAGCCCTTCCCCACCGCGGAGCTGGCTGAGGCCACCCACAGCTGTTCTCAAGCCAGTTTTCTGCTCAAAAAAACCCCACCAACAACCTCGCTGGTCCCACGCAGTGAGGGAAGGAGGGAGCACTGTTTGCAGCAGCGGGTTTGCATCAGACTGGCTCTTCCCGAGCACTTAACCTGAATGCCCGTGCTGTGTCTCGGGGGGGCATGTGTGATATTTAGCATAAGATGCTCAAAGGCAAAAAGTGTCTCTTTCTCCTGCGTTGAACACAGAGCAATTTAGCCTTCAACCTCTGTCCCTGTAGAGGCTTGAGAGGGGACATGCCAGGTCTGTCGAGGACTTGGCCGTTGACCCTGTCTTTGGCCACGCTGCTACTGCTTGGCAGGAGCAGTGCCCTGGTTGCGCTGCAAGGCTTATTACTGCGGGATTAGCATCTCCTGTGCACCCTGTCCAGCTAATCGTGTCTCACCTCCTGCTTCCAAGCACGCTCATCCCACCCAGGTATCTCCTGGCCGCACACAGCCTCGCCACGAGCTTATGTTCCTGCCGCAGCGGCCACAGGCAGGTTTGGGGAGCGAGGCCACGGAACAGCGATTCCCCGCGGTAGCACGGGTGATGCGGAGCACCGAGGGAGCATCCCGCTGCTGTTACCATGACACCGCTGGCATCCTCTGCCCGGCCCTGGGTGCCTGAACGCCGTCGGACACGGGCGGGCAGCAGTGCAAGCGTTCTGCTGTTGGTTTAGAAGATGCTTTGCTCTCTTCTGCGTGCCGGCTGTATTGCTAGGCATATTTCTCCTTGCAGGACAGCCCTCTGCGTGCTTTCCAAATGAGATAAATCATGAAGCAGATCGAAGCCAGGCTCCAGCCCTGTTCACGGCTGCTTTTTCCGCAACCAGGAGTTTGCGTTTCGAGCTCAGCCCCGGCAGTCTGAGGGCATGGCTTAATCTCTGGTTGTTTCTGTTCACCTGCTAACAGCTCCGACCTGCTTACCAGCGATGCTGTGAGGGTCCTGAGTAGGGTTGGTTTTGTGTTTTGGGGTGGTTTTTGTTTTGTTTTATTTTTTAAACAATGCTTTAATGCATTGCAAATATTGGTATTTTCCTTTACTGAGGCAGGAGACTTAAGCTAGGCTTGTTAAAATACCTGGGGGGGTGGGATGTTCCTGATGGCATGGGCACACAGCGTCAGCCTAAACCACCAGAACTCAGCCGTTTAAAAGAAAGAAAATCCCTTTCTTTAAAATTTCTCCTGCGGGATTTGTGAGAGCACCTGTGTGGAAGTGGAGCCACCCCTGATTTTTCCAAGAAACCTGTTTTCCGAACAGCCAGCTCCTGCTGATGGGTGATCGGTGCATTTGCCACATGATTTTTAAAAATCCTTTTTGAGTGTGCACAGCAGTACTTGCCTCCGTTAAAAAAAAAACAAAAAGAAAAAGATGTGTTTGCACTTAGTTGGCCCCTGAAAGAGCTCCCCGAGGGCGTTTGGAGGCCCCCAGGCACTTCTGCCGGGATGGCCCCTGGTTTTCCAGGGCCATCCTGGCAGTGACTCAGCCGCATCCCGGGGGAAATGCCCCCCGTGGCGGGGTGCTCGCCTCCAGAGAATGGGAAATGGTAGGTAGGGTATAAAGTAAGAAATGTCTCTCTTAACATGCCCACCCGGTAAACCAGCACTCCCGGCGAGGCAGGAGTCAGGGCTGCCGCCACGATGGAGCCCGGCTCCTCCACCTGACCCTCTCTGCCATTGCTCCTCCAAGCCAGGGTGCCATTTGCGTAAAATGTTCGAAAAATGAGGAAGCTCTGCGCTTCTGAGTCTGAGAGACGGCCTCAGGCCATCCATGCAGTGCATTTTTTAGTGGGGCTGTGTTTAGTTTTGCCTTCCCAGCATCAGCGGTGCTACCCCAGCTACTCGTCGGGCTGGTATGCGCACCCAAAGCGGCGATGGCAGATTGAACAGTGTGTGTGTCTGGGATGGGAGGAAAATAATCCCGCTGGCAAACGTGACCTTGCCTCCCGGGGAACTGCAGCAAGCAGAGCTTTACCCTCCCGCTGAGGCTGGCCGAGCCAGGGATGCTTGTTAAAATAATCCCAGGTCAGCTCCATCCATCTTCTGCATAATTATTTTCCTTCTGAATTTTCCCTGGCCGAAAGGAGAGCAGAAGCAGGGCTGGCATCTCCAGGCCAACGCTGAGTCACGAGCTTCATCTTACACCATGCACTGCGATGGGACAGTTTGGATACTTGAGGGGAGACACGTGCCGGGGTGTCTCACTGAATCAGGGCTTGTATTTGGAGATCAACCGCGGGAGGCTGCGAATTGCTTGCACGCTTTGAACGTGGGCTTGGGATAAGGTGCTCTTCACCTTGGGTGGCCCCGATGCTGATCTGTCTCGCAGCTCGTGTCTGCTGGTAGATGTTCAAGGAAGATCTCTTTTCTAAAACAAAATCCGCGCTGATCTCCACTGCAACAGCAGACCGACGTGCTCAAGGAGCAGGAAGAAATCTTGCAGGGCAGTGGATGCTGTTTCCCAGCATCTTTTTGAGAGAGAAAGTGAGTTAATTCATGAAGAGCAGCCTACCCTGGTCATCCCTTTCAGCTACAGGCTCCAGTTGGGTTTGGTAACCAACATAATCCAGTGAACCACTGCGTTCAAAACCTGAATTTTCTCCAAACTGAAAGGACTGTACTTTTTTTTCCCAGCCTCCTGCTGAAAGTAGCGCCACGAATTTCAGTTCTGAATCAGAATAGTTGGGGGATTTTTCATTTATTTCTATTTATGGATCACTATGATGGTATCGACAGGGCTCCTGGGTATGAGATTGTGGTAGCAAATATGTTTTAAAGCCAACTCAGGACTCACTGGCAGCTCTCAGATGGCATTCTGGTGAAGTTTTACATCCAAAAAGTTGGATGACCCTCATGAATACATGAGCGAAAAGTTGACTTGTTTTAACTTTGAGGTTTTTTTGGTCTAAAAATTGATCTATCAAAGCTGCCGAACTGCATTCAGGCCAGTTTCTAGCAAGGAGGTGGAATTTTGCATGTCACCAGCTGATGATGCAATGTGTTTATAGGACTTTGGGTCCATGTAATTACTTTGGTGGGTAAATTTTTGTAGGTGGAACTGATCTCTGGGAATAGCATTTAGTTTTTTATCTATCCCCAGAATGGGTTACAGCATACATTGCGGCTGCAGGGTGTTGCAATTTTAATAGGATGTGAGAAAGACTCAAGTATTAAAATTATTTTCTCAGGTCCAAACTGCCATCTTAGCTCTAGATGAGAACAGGAACACTGAAAAATCGATTTTTCTTTGTGAATACCATTTTGAAGTTGCATTTGCTAGCTGCAAAGCAAGAGATGAGAGGTTCGTTCTGGTGTTTCATAACTTGCCCTAAGTTTTTGGCAGGTTTCAGAATTATCCATGGTGGACTGGTAGTGTTCAGGAGAAACTCATCTATGGTTTTGGAGGCAATAGAAGGGACTGCGGTGGAGATAACTTCACTGGACCCATGGGGTAGTGAGGGTGTTCATTGAAGCTGCGTGGGATAGCAAAGCTACTTCAGGGAGGTTTCACCCATCTATTAAAGAGCTTCTGCCCACAAGGGTTTGTATTCATCTTCTTGATACTTACTTGTCTTGATTTAGTAGAAAGCCTGAAATGGCTAAGGTTGTGGGGGTTTTGGTGGGGGGGTTGTTTGTGGTTTTTTGGTTTGGGTTTTGGTTTTTTTTTTTGATCTGTGCTCAGGTTTCTTTTTCACTGCCTGGATCACAGCTTGAGCCTGCGTTGGCTGGAAAACTCATAAAAGAGCTGGGGAGCCGCTAAAATGGCTTCACTTGGAGGCGCTGAAGCCCATCCAATGGGCAAAGGAAGATAAACTCAGTTTTTCAGAGCAACACAGACCACACAGCCTCATACATCTGCAGGTTTAGGTCCTCGTGCAGGACGCAGAGATGCAGTAGCATCCTTCGGAGCCTGCTGGGAAGCCCCATCTCCCGCACGGCAGTGATGGGTTATGCTGGTGCGGGCTGGGGGTGAAGGCGCAGATCTGGACCCGGGAAGCCGACCTGTGGCTCTGAGCGCAGCTGGGAGAAATTAAGTTAGCTGTGTCTTGCGAGCCAGGCAGAGAGCAGGATGCAGCTGGCTCTTCTTTTATTTTCTCCACTCTAATTTTCTCAATTCCGGCGCAGGGAATTGGACAGAAACGGGCTCTGCTCAGCCCTCTGGACCAGCTGGGCTTTGCTCACCTGTGGCCAAACCTCATGCAACCCGCTCCTCACGCACCGCTGCTCTGAAGTACTCCCAAACTTGAAGAGCACCCGGGAAAGGTTTGAAGACATCCAGGCAGAGCTGAAAGGTTTTGAAGGAATTGCCTTCAGACAGCGGGTAGCGAGGGAGAGGAAAGCCCTGCTGAAGGGGAGGAACACGGAGCTACGGCGTTCGGCACGGCAAGTCAAACGGCTCTTCGTGGGAGAGCTCTGGGCTGTGCAGGAGCAAGGACGAGTTGTGTTCGTGGACCTCAGTCACTCTCACGACAGATGTAGGTCACGTTGGAAACAGACTCCTCTTGCCGGTACTGGAGTGAGCATCCAAAGTCTGGCCTTTGAAATAGTGTTGGAATCAGAGAAAGGAAGGTAGTCCTGCGAGCTGACCAGAGCAGCCGCTCTCAAAGTCCCGTTCATCATCACAGACTGTCTCAGGAGCGACAGACCAAGCAGATCTTTGAGGGTATTGTCTGCACATGTAACCCTGTTTTTACCCCACTGGCTTCAGGTCACAATTGTGCCTTTTTCTTTTTCCTTTAAAATAAGAAATTTCATTTTTAAAAGAAATCCCATGCAAAGGATTGGACTAGATGATCATTGTAGGTCCCTTCCAACTGAAAATATTCTATTCTAAATAAAGAGGGAGCTTTTCTGTGACATGCTGACCAGCAGCAATCAGAGGACTGCATTTTTGGCAGAGTATTGCCAAGTGGAAAAAGGGGATTTAGTTTCTGAAAGAGCACCCCAAGGACAGAGAACCCTTGCATGTCATCCGGAACAAAGCACATAAACTCTTTAACGTGATTGCCCAACAGTGGCAAACTCCTGCCACATTCGTAGGCTCGTTAGAGATAGCATTTCATGAATACAACACGATTGTCTCACAGAGGTGGAAAACTGGTGGCTCAGTACCTGACCTGACAGAAGGTGCTGGTCTGCCTTCCATTTTCTTTTTTCTATTTTTTTTTTGCAATGATCATTTTTAATAACTCTGAATAATTCTTAGCTGTAACTGCACAGTCATTGTGGGGGGGAATTATAATCAAAATGTTTCTAATACGAACACTCTGTGATTTCTCCCTTTTCCAGAAATACTTTTCACAGGCTGACACCTGCTATTGTGCTGATGCTCTTTTTGCTCCATCAAACTTCTCTGCAGATATTTCATCTACTCTTTTTTTAGTTACCGTTACAAAAGGCACTGACTCAAGTCTTTCAGAGTTGTCATTTCCAAAATGGATTCAGAATAACCACCAAAAAAAACGTTTTTTCAGGAGAAGTCGAGAGAACCCAAAAAGTACTGAATAGAATAAAGTTGAGCCCAACTTTTTAGCAGGTGCTGGAAGAGCAGATCAGCACATTTACCATCCCTTTGGTCTCCATCTTTCAGGATCTTTTGTGCATAGATAAGACCTCGAAGAAAACCAAGCAGTGTCGAGGAAGAGCTGGTGTTGACAGCCTATATTACAGTCTGGCCAGATGAACGGTGCAGTTGATCAATAACGGAACGATGGCAAAGACGGAGAGCTGGGATGCGCGGGAGAAGTCCCCAAGGAGAAGCAGGCTGGGTCCTCGCTGGGTGCTGAGTCCGGAGGGTGCACAGAGTGCAGCCGCGGCGTGACGTGGCAGCCTGCCCGCTGCTGCCGGCCCCTCGGCAGCATCTGCCAGCTTATCTCCCGGTGAAATGTAATGTGCTGTTTACCATCTGTAAAGCATTAAATGACCTAGCCCCTATTTAAATCAGAGACTGTCTTGACAACTGCCGTCTGCAGCGAGGCTTTGGCTGTCTTCCCTTGGGGGGAGGCTGGAGGAGTGCGAAGCGTATTCGTGGAGAAGATTCACTGGTAAAAATGGATGAGGGTTTTTTTAAAATAGAACAGCTTAAGTTTTTAAAAAAATTTAAAACTATTAACATCATTTATTCACTAAAAATCCCAGCTGCAGTTTTCATTTTGTTGTCTACATTTTAATAAAATCTTCAGAAAACATTTCACCGACTGGGGTGAGTAGATAAGTATTTTGAACACCAGGGACTGGGATCTATTTGAAGACATGAAGACTGAAGGTTGGCTGCTGGCCACAGCTGGGAGAAGGTAAGGTCTCTATGTCACTTAGCTTATGTCTAACAAAAGATATATGCACATTTCAGGATGCGACCTGGCAGTTTCTGATTTCATAGCTAAAAGGACGGATGAGCTACCAAGTCCTTGGGCAGCTTCACTCAGTCTCTTCTTGGAGCTCCTTGTTTTTAATGTACTGACCCATACCATCCCATTGCAGTTGGACTAGATGATTGTTGTAGGTCCCTTCCAACTATTCTATTCTATTCTATTCTATTCTATTCTATTCTATTCTATTCTATTCTATTCTATTCTATTCTATTCTATTCTGTTCTGTTCTAACATCAGGGAGTTGGCTTTACTGGGATGCCAAATGAGCATAGCATGAAATGCAGTGCCCAGGCGTCTTGCAAAGGTCTGTATCAGCCCCCATGGGCTCCAGTTGCATGCCCGGTGGAAAAGAAAGGCCAGACCGTGACGTGCGGATCCTTTGGCGATATGCCACGTGCAGCAGGATCAGGGCCCAGGAAGCAGCTAAAGCAAAGGAGAGAGAGACCTTCAAACAGGTAAAGCGCTCATCGTTGCTACTGGCAACATCTCTTGATTGCACAGCGTTTGATAAGACGTGGGAAGTTAGGGAGGAGGTTGCTTCATCCATTTAACGCTACCGTAGGATGTGAACGTGTCTACCACCCATTTTCAGTTGAGCTCATTATAGAATCTAAACTGGCTATTGATCATAAATTTTGTACTTAAACTGGTTTTGAGAGAAAAGCCTTTTCAGTCCAAAGTGAACCTTTCCTGCCATATTTTCAGGTTAATCAACAATTCTCATTCTTTGTGGAAAATAATCACAAAGCACATGTTCCCTCTTTCAATGCAGTTCTCTCTCACTTGGAAACCTTCCCCATCCCTTCTTTTTTCCAAAGCAAAATAATTAAAATCAGAGGTTGATTTGCATCCCAATGTGGCTATTTTTTAATGTTAACTGAAAAAATGGCACAGATCATTTTTACCGTCACAGTATCGTAACACACTTATTTTTTTTTTTTTCCTAAACAGGACAGACATCACAGTAAAAGCCTTTTTCCCTCGTAATGGGTTTGGTCAGCTTCCCGTGCACTGGGGTGATGCCATCCTCCTGGATTTGCCCCGGGAGCCAAGCACTGAGCTCGCTGCTGCCCCAGCCCCCTGCTCTGCCCAGCACATCATTGCCCCCGTCCCGCTTTCTCTGCCAGCGCGGGCAAGAGCTAGCACTCAGTCTGAGGTGAGGAGTTTTAAAGCTTCACCCCCTGCTTGCTGCAGCAGCTCAGCCCATCTCCCTGCCACGCTTTCCCCAGCCCCAGGAAGGGGATAATAATGCTGTGCTGTGCATAAGGATTAATATTTTAAAGTGGGTTGAGGTTGAAAGGTGTTGTGCGGATCTGATCTGTGCTATTTAAGGTCAGCAGAAGCTTTAGGATGAGGATGGAGTAACAGTACTTTAAAAAATAATTATGGTTTATTATTTTCAAATCCAATTATTGTCCGGAAGAACAGCAAGTAGCTTTAGTGTAATGGCCATGGAAGTCGATCTCAAAACATGCAAACCCCACGCGACTCACAACGCTTGCATTAGCCCTAATGCTTTCTCTCTTCAGCATTTAAATTTCTGCTTGCAAAATAGTTTATAGTAAGCTCTGCAATGCATAATTATTAAAACGCATAATCGGATGATTCCCTACATATTACTTCTTCCTTTCACCCACGGATGACTTTTACTCGCAGCAATGGCTCAGCATGCCATGCAGCCAAACTCGAGCCACGTAGCCCTGGGCTATTTGTCCCATGTAACCCATGTGATGTGCTTCTGTTGCTTGGACGTCACCTCCTGCATGGTACCCAATCTGCCAGCTGATTATTTTTGTTTTCAGATAAATTCTCGGACACGGACCCACCAAAGCAGCTGCCTCTTTGTTGGTCCTTAAGCAATGCAGAAAGCTTGCCTGTGTGAGCGGTTCATGCCTGTATTGTGTGCTATACAGTTGGGTGGAAGTAATTTATTGCACTTTCTTCTACTCGTTGCTGTACAGCAGGTATTTGCATGATTTCCTATGTAAGGTTCGATACTCAGGTCAAGCCACGCAGTTGCACGTGGGCACTAGATGCCTACCTAGCTAAATGTGCCAGGCGCTGCACGTGTGCACCCTCACGCATCCGAGAGTACAAATCCAACTCATGTTAAGTGGATCCATCTCTGCTTTTACCCTCTGAATGAACAGGCAGTCCTAGGACCGCAAGCGCCGCTGGTATTTAATATCAGTTTGTTGGAACGCATTGCCCATCGTCTTATTGAATGCACTGCATTATTCATCAGAGAGATTAAAAAATGGAGTAGCTATTGTTGGTCCCATTTAAAGTCTCAGTTCCTGCAGCATTGAAAGGAGCGGTCATTACCTGGCTCCTCTTTCAGGGTAGATTCGTTGTGCTGGGATGCATATTTCCCGGGAAGCTCCGTAGGGCTCCTGAGGGCCTGGATGATTTATTTATAGGAATGACCTTACCGCCACTTTGAAGATTTTCTGCTGACATTTGTGCACTGCATAGTATTTGTGGCAAGAAATTCTCTGTATTTCTAATTCCCCTTTCAATTTGCAAAAAGTTTTTGCAATCTGTTTTATGGTTTGTTAAACTTCGGCGTAAACTATCAGCCAGAGTTACAGCTCGGATGCCTCTGTGGCTCGCTCGGATGGCTTGCTTGTTTTCCATGCCCATGTTTTCATGTTCCCTCTCCGATACGAAGCCCAGCGCTGTTGATCTACTGCACCGAGCAGCATTGCCGTGTTTTCCTGCAGGCTGCACCCCTGCAGCAGCACCGCAGCATCCCGCAAACCCCAAAAAGGTGTAGAGGTCCTCTTCTCTTGCGCTGCTGCCCGCGTGCGTTGGAGGTATTTTCATCAATTAAGCTGCAAACGTCTCCAGGGCCACCAAACATTACCCAAACCTGCGACGCCTGTTCTGGCTATGACCTAGGCAGATTAATAAAGTGCAGTTGCATGACCGATGGACTTGGCCACACAAATCTCCGGGGACGTTCTTGATGAGCAGGAGTCTCTGTGCTTATCTGGGCAATGTGACTGTCCTTTTTTGTGTCCTGTTTATAAACAGCCAGGCTGGGCTGACCCAGAAGGGTTTTGTTTGTACCCGTGGCGTGCCGGTCTGTGAAAGGCTTTAAATAGCTACTGACAATTATTTTAGGAGTTTGAACAGGGAAAGAGCTAGTAAATGTCATTGGAAAAGGTCTGATTAATGCAGCGGGAGAGAGCGGGGAGCCGGCTGAGGGAGCGTGGATGCAGCAGGACACACGGCTCCCCATGTGCAATGGGACGTGCAGTTAAATGACGTTTCTGATCACTGCTGTGCATTTGGTAGAGAAAAACTTAAGGCTGATTCTTCTGCTGAAGCTATTAAACTTCTCCAGTTTGGGATCTCTGTTAGTGAACCATATATCCCCTTTACGCAGATAAGAGCAAAGGGAGAAATAAATTACCCTAAAACTCATCACCGAGCCGCTGCCACGGCACGGATTACAATTTGGCAGCCGATGCCCACCTCCCCCCCACCCCAAGTGCTCCTTCTCGGGGATCTCAGCAGTATTAAATGTCCCCAGGCGTCTGACAGACATGGCTCGGCGTCTCTCTGAGACCCTGCACCGACACGCTCCGTCCGGGCTGAGTCTCCCAAATGCCATGGGTGGCTGCCTAAAGAGCTCTTCCACCTTGCCTGCCCTTCATTGGGCTGATCAGAAATCCAAACCACCGCTGCTTCAGCAGAGGAACGTAGAAGAAAATATTAAAATCCCTCGCAGAAGGATGGGAGAGTCAAGTAGATGCAATGCTTCAAACTGCAGGTTGGTGCATCCCATCGGTTCTGCATGGAAATAAATACACTCCTGCATGGCATAGCCAACCTCTTAAAACACGGCTGGCTTCATGCAGGGAAAAAGTTGATCTCTTCAAAGAAAAAGTCTTAAAAATGTTCCTGGAAATACCTGTGTTTTATTCGTAGGGGGAGAAAGCGGGACAGCTAAGGGAGAGCAAAGCAGAAGGACACCGGGGTGGCAGGAAGGATTTGCCGATGGGTTTAGCAGGCAGGGCTGGACTCCGGCCGGGGAAACATGGAGCCACAGCCTTCATCTCTTCATAGCGAGTTTATTTACAGCGGCTCGTGTGAGCCACGTTATTTTCCAGCCCGATTTCCCAAGGAAATCCCACTGCCTGCCAGTCGCTGGGCTCACTGCTCACCTCGGGTGGCTTCTGGACATGCTGGCCACTTCGGGTGGCTGACGGACAGGGAGGTGCTCAAACCACGTGCAGTTCCCAGCAGTTTTGTGAAAACCAGTGATGGGTGAAGGCGAACAGCTCTACCACCGCCCGGGAAGAAAGCGGACAGGCACGCCCGGGGACGGATCCAGCCTGCGCAGCAGGCTCTCCCAGCACCGGACCGGAGCATGCAAAAGAGCAAGCAATGGCATTTGTGTGACCACCGCTAGTGCCACCTATAAGCCAAAACCCAGGCTGTTGCCCGTTTATACCTGCATCACCGATCCCTCCTGTGCACAAACCCCCAAAACCACAGAGCAACGTGCAGTCACCCATCTCTGAGATGCCTGGTTAGGGGTTGGCAGGCCGGGATCATGCTTGCTTGGGAAACTGGCTGGTGTCTGATGGACAAAATATCTTCTAGCCAGGCCCAAATTTTGTGAAGGGACAGGGACTTGTCCAGGTATTGTCCCCCATCCTCCCTGCTCTGTTCCTGCAGGACCATGTTGGTGGCCTGAGCTATTTAATGCTGGGATAATCTGCTTTAAATTTCCCAGTCCCTCTTGCCACCCTAGGCTCATTTTGAATATGGGGTCTGACGAATGCTTCATCCCGTTCACAGGTTTCCCAATGAAAGAAGGATCTATCCTAGAAAGGTCCCCTTGAATTATTTCCAGGTACTAAGTATCTCGCAGCAGAAGTTGAGAAGGTCCACGATCAATATCCTCTAAGACATTTGAGTAAGAAATGACAGTGATCTTCAATTTAGATAAGGCAGACATTGGCAGTTGGGCTGGAAACTTTCTGAAAATGAGGTGAACTAAACAGTTAATGGCTTTTAAAGTGTGATAATGATGAAAGGATTATTAAATCCTGAAGAGGTGGGGCCAGATCTTGACCCTTGTCTTGGGTTAATTGTCTCCTGTGGATACTTTACAGCACCTGGTGTTTTTCATAGGGTTGTTCAAATGGTTCATAGGAGAGCAAAGGGAGAAAAACTACTGAGCTGCAGTTTGGACCAGGGATGGGAGTTATCTGACAAGCTCTAATCTGAAATCTCTGAAGTCTAAGGGAGAACAGTCCTTTTAAAGTATCAAACTGATGGCAGTTCCAAGCTGGGACATCACGTGCCGTTGGGGAATGGAAATTCAGTCATGCAAAACAGCTAAACATAACAACTGCTAAAAGAGAGCCTATTTTGTGGAAGAAAATAGGGAGGCTGACCCTATAAATTTGTTCTCTGCACGTTCCGCATGAGGTTTCTGGAAATGCCCATTTACACAAAGCGAAGGTTAACCCCTGCTTGGAAGAATTGCTAAATCCCTACTCTGCTCCAGGTCTCTCCAGTGCCTCTGCGCGGTTAAGGGTTAAACCTTGATCCCCATCTTAAGTCAAGTGGCTCTACTGCCTTTAAAACCAGGTAAATAGGACTTGGGAACCTGCCTTTAAGCTCTTCGTCAAACGACAGCTTCCAGCCTATTTCTGAGAATTTCTGCTAAAGTATGTGACTTGGGAAAATTCTTATTATCAAAAATTTGAAAGCGAATCTTTTCCCTAGTTTGATTGACAGAAAATATCAGAGTATTAATTGTGGCCTTGGGCCACACACGTAACTGATGGGGTAAACAAGGGAAGATTATCTCACGTCTGACCTACCAGGGGTTGTGGTGACCTACCAGGAGGTTTGTTTTTCACACGTTGTAATTCTGGGTCTTTTCTTGCAAAGCCCTATCTGTTCTTAAGAAAACAGAAGCACAGAGGCACCCATCCACAAATGTAAACGTACCATGGAAATCCCCTCAGCAAGCCGTGGTTCCCAGCTTCACCCAGAGCAAACATCTTCACAAACTGTGCTCATTTATAGTCTTATGTGGGGTTTCCGTAGGGTTCCCCACCTATATACAGAAGAGGGGAATTTTCCTCCTAGTAACAAATACTCATTATTTTAGCTTCTGGTCACCACAAACACTTATCCAATATTTTCTAATGAATTTTGACTTTTCTGTGCCAGGCCTCCACATTTCTTCCTCTAGTGCTGAATTTTCTTGTCTACATGTGATTCATTTAATCTTTCCCAAAAGAGTCTAGGGAATTAGATTAACGACGCAAATTAATAAACTATTGTAGCCGTGAGACCTCATACATTTTACTTACCAAGTACAGCACATCATTCTTAACTCAGAGGTCCAGAAAAAGTTGTTAACCAACAAATTTTCCCATCCTCAGTGCTACGTGGCTACTGCCAAACAGGGACCTGGCGGCTGTGCGCTGGGTGCCGAGGCAGGGAGCTCTGCTGGGGCTCAGGCATCGAGGTGCATCTGCTGCGCTGAATCCGTGCCAGGGAAATGCACCATATAGCTGGAGATTTTATCACGGGCCGTTGTAACTCAGCAACAATAAAGCAATTAGAGTTTGGGCCTGAGCCTACAGCACTTGGAAGGATGACGGACCTCGTCTTTACAGGGACTAACGACAAGGTTTTTGTTCCTCTGTTGTGGCTTTATCCATCAGCCTCAAAACGACCTCAAACGACCCTCCCACAGACTCGGCGAGGTGAGTCTGGGGCTATGCGCCCTTCTCTGAGCTTTGAGGTCTTCTCATTCATCAGGCAGATTCGTGCAGATGGAGGGCAGGGGGTTACCCCACCGCAGTGTCCCTGCCGAGGGTGGTTTTGTACTTCAGCAAAAAGCACACCCAGAATTTGCAGAGGGTCGGTGTAAGACCGGTATCTATCTGCACTCTCCCAACACCTCCAGTCCTTTGGTTGGGGTAAGGCAGAGGATGATCGACGTGGTACAGCGAGCTCTGCCTTCAGGAGATGCAGCCGTGCATTGAAGCCCGTGCCTCGGCGCAGCCGCGGTGGGATGCTGTGTGCTCTGGACAAGCTCATGCTCTAAGACAGGGACAGAGACCATGTATCTGATATTGATCTTTGTTTAATGTGATATATTAAGCAATTTAAACGGCAAGCACCTGGCAGTGCTCTTTGGCAGGCAGCCCACGCTCTTGGGAGCATCATTCGCATTTGCTGTCTTCTGCTGTGCCCAGCCCCTGCCTCCCCTCTGCCCGCAGCTTCGGGGAGCGGGACAGAAACTGAGAGGGGCTTGCGAGGGCAGGCAGGCAGCAGGGACCCTCCTGCTGAGCCCACCTCCCCAGACGGGTTTTCTCTGGGCAGGTGGGGGCTGGAAGAGCCCTTTTTTTGTAGTAACATTGCCTCTTCTGGTGAGCTTTTTCCTCTGGGCTGGCTCTGGGATGGGGTGCAGAGGGGACACCAGGGAAGGCTGTATTCTGTCAGGCAGCTGCTTTTGCTGTCCAAGGCAAGGAACGCTAAGAGATAAGGGATTTGGCTTTTACTAGTGGCTTTCTTATGAAGTGCACCTGTGTATGTCTGGAATGGTTTTAAACGTGCACAGAGAGGTGGGACAGAGCGAGGGCTCCCGTCTGCCCCATTCAGGACGGTCTCAGCAAACTTGAAGGCTCCTGACCCTGACGGCAGTGACGCCGTCCACCCGATTCACCCAGTTCTCTGCTGGCACGGGACGTGGAGGTGGGCAGCTCAGAAACCTGGAGATGGCAATGCCATTAACTCCTCGTCTCGGTGCTGGCTGTGGAGGTGTCTGCCTTTTGGCAGCGTACCCGCTGGGAAGTGGTGGCCCTGGCTGTGGGTTAGTCAGACCCTAAAGCTTCACCCATCCCGGTTGGAGAGAGAGGCGTTTGTCTCACCAGGGAGAGTGATTTCTGAGCATAGCCTCACCTGGGAACCCCACCTTCATTAGGGAGAAGCCTCATGGATCCAAGCACCTAAGAGCATCCTGAAAAGGGAGCAGACTGGATCGCTGTCTGGGGCTCCGGCAGGTTGGGGACTGAACGCCTTCCCAAGTTCCTTTATGAGCAGAATTTTCTACTTGTTTATGTCAATTTTGCCATGTGTAATCTGTTTGGCCTGCCTGGAGGAGCAGCAGGGCACTAATTAATTAATGATCACAGGAATGACTCACTTTCCTTGTGCCCTCCTGTGGCACCTTCTCTGTCACTGTAGGAAGCAGGAGCACAGATCCTGTTCCAGGCTGCTCTGGCCTGGCTCCTAGGGAAGGAGGCCAGCAAAATACGGATTTACAGTGACCGTGCAGTGTTTGCCACTTGCCCAATGTCACCACAGAAAAGCGGCGTGGGTGTGAGCTCGCTCCGTGAAGAGCCATTCTTCACTCACTGTTCTTGAGGAAAGCTGGAAAGGTTGAGATTTTAATAGCATTGGGATTAATGCTGTCTGCTTAAATGAAGAAGACAATAGCTCTGTAATTAGCCTGAGTTCCTAAACAAAAATGGGGAAGCTGCTTGCCCTGCTACTAGGGAAAGAGCTCAGCTCCTAGGGCACCACTGCTCCCCCGAAATGCAAAGTCCTGCAGAAGGTCCATCGCTTGTACGAAACCTGTTGCAGTCCACATGCGGGCACGGGGAATCCCTAAGGGTGGGAAATCTTGCAGGGGGTTAAAATTCTCCCCCCACCCACAAGCTGTGGTATAGCGAGAACACAGAGCGTGTGTCACGTTTAGGACAAAATAAAATTCATCTGGTTCTGACCACCTGATCCGGAACAGGAGAGAGCTGAGGTTGCCCGTGCAAGGATCGTGCTGGCTAATGCAAAGCCTTGTGCACGGTGAGTACGGCGGAGAGGGATGCTGGAGGGGGAGAAGCCGGGAACATCGCCGTGGAGGGGTAAATCGTATTTGTGGGCGGGCAACAAGCTATTTGTTGCGGGCAGATTCCCTTCCCCCTGAGATCATCTCAGCTGACAGTCATCAAACGTGGCTGAATTCTCCATTACCCGAGCGAGGCTTGGTCATATCCTCTTATGACAGCTTAGAGTCTATTATTACCGGTTATTACCAGACCGACACAGGATCGCAGGCCCCGTCCTTACTGCTCTGCCTGCAGCTAGCAGAAGCATAATGAACGCAGGGTTCAGGAATCCTTGCTGCCATTAGAAATCCTACAGGAAAAAAAGCCTCTGAACCCAAAACCCACAACCACCAATGTCACTGTGCCAAAATAAAACATATATTTATTTTCTTTAATTATTTTTAACCAAAGGGGAAGAGTTCCATGTAATTTAGCATTGAAAAACAGACTGAGGAGTGGCTGACTGAGCCTTTCAGAGTTCCACTGTACATTTCTTTTTCATGCTATGCTGTGCAAATGTAAGATTAAACATCACACAGCTTTCTTTGGCCCCTAGGCAAAGGTTAGAAAATAATTCCTTTTTTTATAGACATCTTCATCCACGTAGCATGTATCAGTTTAGCTAAGAAGGATGTGAACACTGCGGAGAAACTAATGCCCAGTAAAAGAAAAAAACCCACCATGTACTCACTTTCCTAAGGATATTGTTGAGAAACTTCAAATGAACTAAACGCAGATAATGCGATACAGATCTCAGCAAATGCAGTGAGGTGAAAGCTAAACTGGATGTTTACTTTCCTCCCGCTTACATTTGTGACCTGTAGCTAGGAACGGAGATTCAGTTCCCTATTTGTTTAATGGGAGATGATAGAATAGTTCAGGATACAGAAGCCTATGTTCTGCCAATTCGTAGTATAAACAGACAAAATATTTCCTGGGGTTGATTTGTATAGAACAGCTGTTCTTTAAGATGCTGTAGGTATGTTTCCCTCAAACTAATTTGATCAGGACTTTAAAAAAAAAAAACAAAACCAAAATAAACACTCAACAATTCAAGCAGATACTGCAGCTGCTGGGTGAGGAAGGCTTGAGTTATGAAAATGGGGAAATTGCTACTCTACAGGAAGATGCGAGCTAAATATTTCCTCTGGTGTGGGAAGTGTTGTCACGGTGATGGAGAAAAACAGAGCACCCAAGGAAATGGGTACCACGAGGAAGGGTAATTAGTGACTGGCAGATCTAAATCATTTTCCTGTGTAAGTGTTTGGTACTAACTCTTAAGGACAATTACACAGGATCAACACTCACCTTGAAAAAATACTCTACATAAGAAGAAGGAGAGAATGTGCCTATGAATACCAAAATGTCTTTAACATTTTACCATTTTTTTCTTCATCTCCTCTAAGTCATTGTTTTTGTGGCTGAATGTTTTATTTTGCCCCCAAATGCAGTTCAGATTTCCAGCCATACCAGGTAGCCTCCATTGTCTTTTCAGTTTTAAAACTATACAGTGTTTTTGAGACCATTTATTTAAAAATAGCATTTAAAATGAAGGTGGTTGCATTACAGGTAACCCCTGAGACAGCTGTCTGGAGTGCTGCATAAATTACAGCCTCTTCTACCGACCATTTAATGTAAGTAAGATGGAAAAAATAGCATGCAGATGATGATGAAAGGGAAGAGCATTTTTCAAAACTCAAGGTCTCCATGCCAATAGTAAAAAATTTCTTGTCTCTGCTGGGGGTGACCTTGTAAAAACCAGCTTGCATGTGTACCTCAAAACATCAGGACTAAATTAGGTCTTCATGATGCGACTGCGGTCTGAACTAGCCTGTTAGTATTCCCCCGAGGGGTCAGTGTGCCTAAGATGTAACTTGTTTAGCCTAGTTTAGATGCAGTGAAATGTACTGAGACGTTTTCAAGTGTGGTGAGCTGCATATGTTGCTTTCTCCTTGCATTTAGAAGATAGGACATCTCAGAACAGCTCGTAGGTAAATGGCTGTTGGAGACACGAGTGCTAGATGATAAGCAAAATACTTCCTTTTAGATGAGAAATATTGCTCACTAGACAGTTTCCAAAATGCAGATGTTGTGGTAAATGGCAGTTTGTTGAAACCAAAGTGTTTTGCACAAGTTATTGAGTTTCAGCACATTTTTGAGCTACGCTAACAAGTCCTCCAGGCAACTCCCTGCCAGTTTGCCAGGATGACCAGGAGGTGGCTTGGACTTAGAATCACAGAATCGTTTAGGTTGGAAAACACCTTTAAGATCATTAAGTCCACCCATAAACCTAACGCTGCCAAGTCCACCACTAAACCATGTCACTAAGCGACTTCAAGTAGACTTGACGGAGTCGATCTCTGGGGAACCCCGTGTTGTGACAAGGCATCCCCATCACTTCAGAGTCCATCTCTGGACCAGGCACGCTGGGCTTCTGGGTTCCCTGGCTTGGACACTGGGAGACCTTAGGAGATCACACAGCGCTTTGGAGAGCAAGTCCCAGAGTTCCTGGATAAATTACAAAAGCCCCAGATTCTGTGATCGTTTCATTTTTTGTTTTAAATAACATTGTTCTTTTTCTAGCAAGTTTTCAATATTTTTTCTTTTGTAGAATTAAGTATTTTAGAACTTTGAAAATTCAAGCAGAAAAGAAATAATGGCCTTTAACCAGTTCTAGTTGTAAACTTGTATGATAAATATAAATTAAATAATGATTTTTGTCATGGCCCCTCCAGTATTAGCCTGGAACAAAAAGAAGCCAAAGCTTTTCTTGCTGTTCTAGGTTCATGGCTTGTGTTTCTAACCTAGAATCTCTTTTATTTCATGCAGCCTCAGCGAACTTGGGGCTTCGTGATCTCTAGTCACCTCATCTCTCAATGAAAACCAACTAAATTAAACTTCATACAGGCTTACAACACTGAAAAGAGGCAGAGAGTACATGTTTTGGAGACAACTAGTGCAAACTTAGCCTACATATTAGAACGAAAAAATTCAGTGTCAGTCAGACGCTGGAACGAGGCTCAGAGAAGCTGTGGGATCTCCATCTTTGGAGGGATTCAGACTCAACTGTACGAGGCCTTGAGCAACAGGATCTGACCTTCCAGCTGGATCTAACTTTAAAGTTGTTCCTGCTTTGAGCAGGGGGTGAAGGAGAAAACCCCTGGAGGTCCCTTCCTACCAAATCTATGATTCCATGACATTATCTGATACACATTTAACACCAAAGCTATGTAAAGTTGAAGACGATGCCTACAAGTACGAAGAAATTATTGTAGCCAGAGCTATGGCACAGTCATCTCTGGGATGGACTACTGCAGCCATGCAGTCCAAATGCAATGACTGATGGTACTGAAAGAAAAGGAATATGTAGGTATTCTGCTATATGAGAAAATCAGCTGAACATAGCATAGCTACCCAAAATGTAACCCAGAACATAGATGCTCATATCCCTTATTTTTTCTGGCACGTTTTAGGAAGACCATGATTACTACTAGATGTAAGGACCTCAGCCTGAGTGCCCTCTTGGTGAGAGCAAATCTACCCATTCCTCTGTACTAAGCTGGGATATTGGTCCAGCACTGGCACAAAAAGACATATGGCTTCTGCATTGTGGAACCGGCAGTCAAAAACTTTGGGAAAACAACTTAACCAATTTGCCATTCTCAAAAACATCTGAAATGTATTTTTAAATTATGAGTTTTAGGAACCAATATTTGCGGCTCTTTTTTTGTCTTCACTTTAGTTTCTGACCCTTCAGATTGCACTGGGTTTATATTTAGTCCATATTTTATGCTTTTCTTCACTGCCTTGAGGATTAGAAATCTACTTTGAAAATAAAACCTCAGAGTCTAACTTAATCACTCGACTCTAGAGGCAGGAGGTCTAGGACAGAAAGTAAATACTCAGAGAAAAATATTAAAATACTGAGAGTTGACGGAACTGTGATTTAACGGTGTTTAACTGAGAAGATCTAACAGGACTCTATGCCGAGGCAGTCAACAGCTTTAAAGGGAAGTCAAAGTCCAAGGGACTTTTCTCAAGGGGTTATCAAACTTAAATAAGACGAAGCTATTTTGATTCTGAGCAATACACCAGTGAGACCTTATTTGGAATATTCTCTGACATGAGAGGAAGACAGCCAAGAAATGAATATGCTTCAGCTTCGGAGATGTGTGCTCTGAGGGAAGACCAGCTCCACTTGACCTCTTCACTGAGTGCCTAAGAACGTGAAACCTCTTGAAGACTAAGCTATCTGGGCAAGAAGTATAGTCAGAATAAAAAAGGGGCAAATTCAAAGCCAGGATGGCAAGATAATGGAAACAGCACCAAAATGAAACGGCAGAACTTCCGGTTCTTCTGCAGAGTGGTAGGAAAGCACTAATCCAAACAGATTTTTGCTCCATTTGAGAAATAGCCTTCCTAATTTGATGCAAGTAATCAGCCCCATTCAGCTGAACAGCCACCTTCTGCTTCTGACATGTAGTCTGGATTCTGTCTAAATCAGTTTTGTAATAAATATTACTAATATACTCGGTGTAATGTGATTTTTCTATACCGATCAAATATGGCTGGTGGGCAAAGGTCCAAATCGGAACTTCCTCACTGGGCTCTAGGCGTTTGCCCAGGCTCCTTGACCGTAGCAGTTGACTTGACAGAGAGATGTACGGTGGGAACTCTTGGGGAGACTGGGCTACATGAAACCTCTGGCATTGCAAGAAAAGCAGTGCAATGTCCGGGAAGAGAAGCACGTGAACCCCCCGGTCAAGGATTTCAATGTTTGTAAAGGTTCAGTCTCCAGTGGAGGAACGTGACCTTTGTGAGACCGAGCAGCTTCACCAATTTCCAATTATTTCAGCAGGACCTCAACATTTTGCATAATTTTGTAAAATTGGTTTTATTGATTAACCTGAATTGCATTGGGCAAACTAATTCAATGGCTTGCCCTTTCTGCTTCTGTTTTGCTTGGGCAGTAATGAGATGTACAGACAAATGATTATACATGGATCTAGCTGGCTTATGACATCAATCGTTGAGACAGGAGTTTACTTCTCAGTTAAATATACTTCTGAATTCTCTAATACTCCGTCCTTACTCTGACCTCTATGGAAGATCTAACTTGCTGTAATATTTAAGCAATTTCAGCTGTATACAATCCCAACATACACTCTAAATTGTCCTTTTGTGTTAAAGCCCTGTAAATTTAAAACTGTCCCTGGACACGGGCATTTCCAGAGCTGTCTGTCTTATGGAAGTGGAGGCTGTTGAAGCTTAAACTTTTTTCAAAGAGCTTAGGCAAGACAAACTCACATGCAGTTGAGACGTGGTTGGAATACTGAAACAACATGTTCCCTAATCACAAAATCTGTGTTTCTCAGGGTGGCAAGGATTATTTGGGAGACTACAAACATATTTTTTATATGAAAGCAGAAATGCGCGCTACAAAAAGACTATTTATAATGCTGCTTACCTACTAGATACCCACATAAGAGCTATCAATGGGAGAGAGTACTGACAACAAGCTAATGAGCTCCTGCTGTTCGATAAATGTCTTAGCTTTGCTTCAGCATTTCTTTGTGCAGTGGGAGGGAGACAGTGATCCTAGACAATGTTCTAGTGCAATTATTTTATTCTGTTTCCAGCCATCATTTTAGCATAACATACAAGAAAGGAAGGCACAGAAGCTTTTGTGATGCCTGATACAAGTAAACAATAGTTGCTCAAGGTATAATTATGAAATTCTTTTAAGTTAGGAATAAAAGCAATCAAAGAACTGTCCTTCCAGGCAAGTAATCTGGTTTGAAAATTGTTTATTTTTCTGTTTCTCTGATTTATTTTCCCCTCGTTGTATCTGTAAATAAGGCACAGCATTATGAGGTATCCTGCTAAATGGCTTTCTGTAAGATTAAAAGTAGGAGTAAGATTGAAAGCTACTTTTTATTCAGGTGTTGAAGCTGCCCATTTGTGATGAGAAATGCTGGTATAGAATTTTTGCAGAACACATCTCTAAAATAAGGCAATGGTATTAAAGTAATAAGAATTTATGGCCCAGGCTAGGCCTGAATTAAAAGAAAAATCTATTCTCTTCCAAAATTCCGGACTTTTCAGAAAACTGTCCTTTCCACATTTTCATTCCAGACTCGTGTATTCCTTAGCTTCATCAGTTACCATCCTTATAAGGTCTCCACTGATAGCATTAAACTACCCCTGCTGTTACTGATATTCTTTCACTATCCTGCTGAACCGGTAGCGTGGCAATTGGCACCGCTCCGTTAGCTACGCTCCCACGGAGTCTCACTCTTACCTGTTTTGTTTTCTGGTTTTTATTTGAATTGTATGTGTTTAATCCTAGATTTGCTCAGAAAAAGGATAAGTCTCAATGAATAGGTAAGGGGAAGGCTTCTGAGACACAGAGTGAACATATCCAGAATCCTTAAGTAGTCTATTGGTGCATTACGTCAACTCGAAGATAGATTTTGCTCCCTCTGGCTCATCAAATAATCTGATTAGCTGGCACTGATTATGCTCGGCATGATGTACTGTGTTCTGTAAACCAAACACAGAACGTCCCTTCTCTGTTGCCTCATATGCTCCTGGATAGCCTTCTTTTACAAGAAATTCCCTTTTCACTTTCACTGACCACTAACGGCTGCTAACTTTGGCTCGGATTTGGGGCATATTAATGCCAGCTGATAATACTGCCTTGCTACATAGGAAAAGTGGTGTGCTCACCTAAAGCAGAAAAATGCGTGAGTTCTTGCTTCTCAGCTTCACAGCCAAACCTACGGCCACCGAGTTTAGCACCTATGACTTTTATCTGATGTTTGGGGAGGGGTGATGCCATCAGTGGGGCTCACAAAAGTCAGCACTCAGAGGAGGGAGCTACCTAACCTAGGCATCAAAACCAGTGGTTGTGTAATGTGGTAGTTTTATCCAGCCTCAGTTAGCAGCGTCAGAGGAATCAGTGTTACGCTCACCCCACAATTCTGTCAACACTTCTTTTTCTGCTGGCAAGAGCATTTTGGAGGGGTCCCGGTGTTTGGTAGTAGTTAAATCTGTCATTGTTGAGGATAAGAGAGATGCTGGCCATTGCACAGAGGAAACTGGCCTCTTTTGGCCCGACATTTCTATACAGCAATTAGTTTATGGATTTTAGTCCATTTTTCTCATGGATTTTTGTCTCAAGTCCTCACAAATGTCTTGCATGCCCCTAAAGGGACTCAGGCTGCTGCTTCCTTTTATAGTTGCATTGTTATTTGTCATTGTCCTCCCTCGTGACTTTCTTTAAGGGTGCATTCAAAGAGCTCTTTGCATTTTCCTGGTTTATTTTTCTTTTCCCTTTGTTTTTAACACTCTGTTTCACATTTTCCTTAATTCTCTTTTTCTCCTCTCCTCTTTGTCCTCCCCCCTGCATTCTTTTGCTGTGACAAACCTGCTGATGCATCCTTAGAGCAGCGGCAGCAGCCACGCTGTGCTCACCATCTGGGATGGACAGATCCTGCAGCCTCCCCAAGTCTTCAGAACCATACCGAATGCGCCTGCTGGACTACAGCCACCCCATCGCCTCCCAGTTTCCCATTTTCCTCCGTGTGTGTTGCTTTTCTGTTGGCCATCCAGCACAGACTCCTTCACCTACTCAGCATCTGCCCAGCTGAGGAAAGTTTCTAAGATTCCCTGATCACGTGGCTCAAACCCCGCAGCTGGAGAGCCCTATCCCGATGGATTTACTCCCTTCACCCCCTTCCTCTGCTCCCTGTGGAACCAGAGAGAAAGCAAGAATGATATGGTGCCTGTTGAAGCTTTCAATGCAAGCTCTCCCTACGTTTAACCTTTTTCTTTTTGCTATTGAAATACATTTCAAAGTAACTGAGGGGATAACAACTCAGTACATGTTTTTGTCATATTTCTGCAGTTTTTCCTACCTGTATTTGTTTATTCTCTATCTTTCCTAGCTATCTTTTCCTTAAAATAATCACACACACCCCCAGCACCTCTGCTGGGCACGCACCACTTGGAGAGGTGCGGGGTGCCTATTGCTGGCCCCATGGAAAGCCATGGTGCTTTTGCAGTAGGGCAGCCCCATAGCTGAAGAAGAGGAGGAACACGTGGGTGAGTGTTTCGCCGCGCAATGTGAGCTGCTCCTACCTCTGACTACCCTCTGGGAGAAGACGGCTATCTCTTCCCGCGGGGTACAGACAGCGAGGCAGAAAAAGGACCACTTTCCTCTTCGGTTGCTCTTTCCCTGCCCCTTGTGCCAATGCGTTCGGTGGCTCAGAGTACGGGATAAACTCTCACTTCTTTTGTCGTAAAGAAGACGAAAAGGAGAAGGGCTTGATGCACGTGCATGACATCCCTTCTTAGCACAAAGCCCCTGGGGAAGTCAGAAGAAAACTTGTGACTCTGAAAATATTTTCTGAAGGATGTTTTTTTGAGAAACGGCTAAAAACTGAGCCAACAGAACAGGTAGAATTAGCAAAGCCGTTTCCCCCTGGATGCAGCCATGAGGCCACACCAGAGCTAGCAGGAGAGCAGCAACTCTCCTGTCATGACTGGGAACGTGCGGTAATGACAGGGAAGGACCCTGCCTTCCTTCCCTGCCCGGAGGTCAGCTGCAAATACTTGAAGCTCGCTTACAGGTCTCAGGGTGGCAGCCTGTAACACCCAACAGCTGTGGCAGGGAAGAGCGGATTTGGTCGGGGCATCATGCCTTCTCTGACTTCATCCTCGTCTGGATAGGGGGAATAGTGATCTAGCTATAGTTGAATATTCTTATGTATCAAACTAAAATGGGAAAAAGAGACACAGGTATGAGATTCATTGGGTGTGAAGGCTGAGGCTGACTCAGAGAGAAGATGGAAAAATGGTAACAAATCAGTCAACCATTTAAAATAGCCTGCTCTCAATAGCGTCAAAAACTGTGCTTTTCCTTTGGATTTTTGTGCATTTCTATTTGTCACCCTTTATCTAAGTGTTTCACTTCAGTTGCAAGTCTTCCTTGATCACAAAAAGCCTGAAAACACTGAATAAAGCAATGGCAAGAGGTAGATTCGAGGAGCCGGTGTGAGTAGGGAGTTCTGCATATTCAAAGTTCAGCTAGTGAGAAATAGCCATCTGGTGAGCACGTACATCTCTGCTCCTGGATAAGCCGAGGATGAATTGCCTAATGGGAGCCGGCGCTCTGCATGAGAGCGAGTAGTTACCAGGGTAAAGAGAATTACATAAGAGCGAGATCTGCACTTACACATCACTAACTAGATGCAATCTTTGCACTCAGGCTGAGGCAATTCTGCTGCACCGCAAAAACACTCCATGCCAGCGTAAAATAATTTGGTATTTGTCTTTTTGCTTACCTGAAGCACAATTTTGCTTCACTGAGTCCCCCAGCTATTGTACGCAACATCTAGAAAAATGCTACTGTGAAATGTTTCGACGCTTTCTTTCTAATTATAGCTTTTGGTATAATTCGCTCCGTTATAAGCAGCTTGATTCAGAACAGAAACATCAGGGAGGGTTGAGGGAAGAAACATTTTACTAGCCGTGAGCATCAGGACAGAAGAAATAGGGTGTCTTGTAAGGCGGTGCGGTGCAAAGTGCTCTTGTTTAATAGGAGATAGCGGCAATTTGCAATTTTGGGTTGTTCTGAAAAAATCCTAAATTTATAAATTCTTTGCAGAAAAGGAAGGGAACTTCCCAGCCATCTGCCTCGCTGGCTGCCAGCAAGGCTCGCACCTCGGAGGCACAAAGGGTTCCTGCGTCAGGCAGTCTGTGCTACCGGCTGCTGCACAAGTGCTGGTGGTGCAGCTCCGGGCTGACAAGGGGGAGGAACCAGGTGGGTTTCTGAGCTGGGGTCCACCGATACCTCTGTGAAATTGTATGACTTGTGTGCACCATTTGGCTTTCACCAAATCTGTGAGTTCTGACAAGGAAATTTACTGTCAGTTCTTCCCTGAGCAGCTCCAGAGCCAAGAACAAGCTCGCTCCTGTCCTCGAAGAACTGGGAGGAAAGGAAGGAGATCGGAGAGACCTAGGATGGCTGAGGAAGGTGGGGAGGAAGCAACAGGCATTAGAGGAACAGGGATTTATGACGTTTGAGAGGCAGAGGAAAAAGGAAAGCTGGAAGACATATGTGTGCAAATTATATTTTTAGATGTGAATGAAGGCGCATTGTTTTGCTGTGGGTTTATTCTGAGTTACAGAGGGCAGTTGCACACCCGGTTAGTGAAGGCACATAATCTCCATGGCATGAGTGAATTCGGCTCTGCAAAGCGAAGTTCCCAAAATAACATATTAAGCTGTCAAATGAGCATCACTGTTCCAAATTCCTTACTTGGGAGTTAAAATTTGTCCTTAAACTGGTGGAATAAAATTAAAATTTGGGATGGAATATAGGAAATTAGTACTTGCATACAACTTCTGCTATCTCTAACAAAAATAGAATTATCTTTCTGACATTTAAAGAAGAAAAAGATGCTCAAATACCAAATCTGTTGAGAACTGGGTTATCAAGTCAAGCAAATTTTGACTTCTCTCCAAATTACAAGTCTGAAAGCTATTATTGGATAAAATATACGTGTAAATATCAATGTCCTAAACCGCTGAAAGGTCATTCCTATTTTATTTTATTGTTTAAGTCTAGAACAAATGACAAACTCCTGCAAGGTAAACCTGGCGGGAGATGCCAGCAGTTTTTTGAGATAAAGCCAAAGACATGGCCTTAGGAATAATGTCGCCAACATCAACAACGTCCAGTAATTTGGAGATGCAGCAAGGATTCGCTTCTGAAACTAACAGCTCTGGTAACTATTTTCAAATTCAATTTTACCACACGCATTCGCCTTCATATACTGTACTGATACCTGTTTCATTACTCAGAATGCCGCTGTTCTGCAGAACAATTATGCAGATATGAAAATCACTTGTCTCTAGAATTCTTCAAAAATCTTTTTTTTCAGTTGGTCATAATTTTTTCTTACCTATGCAACAAAAGTCTCTGAAATGATACAAGTCTAGCTTCATTAAAGCTCTTTCCTGTGTTGTGAAAGTACATTACATGCTCCTAACGTGCTGCAGTGCACTGTGGTTTGTTTAAACTACGTTTCCATGCTCACCAAACGATTTTCTGACAGGTTTAGGAAATATTCTGGAAGAATTTGAAGTGATATTTTCCCCCAAATTACATATTCCTTTTATTTTCATATCTTTTTATGCAGTCTAATCTATAACAATCATTTCTGGAAATTTCCCATCGTTGTGCAATTGTGGCAGCATTTAGGATTTACCTCACTACTTGCTGTTCGCTTACACGACAGCTCTTCCATCATCTTGCCTAGATGCCAGGAGCAAGGGATACATTTTCTGAATTATTTCTAAGCACAGAGATGGCACGATTCCTTAAGATAAGGAATATTTCTTTTACATGACTTATCCAAGTTCATCTGGATATTATGTGTGGGTGTGTGAAAGAAAATACAGTTGTCCCCATCTTTTCTATAGCTATATATACGTCATTGTTGGTATGTTTCCCAAAACGCAGACTGGGGCCCAACTTGTTCCGTGGAGTCAGAAAGAGAATTTAGTAAATAACTAGTCTGGGACAGACAAATCACATTACTCTCCCCCCCAACAGTTTTTGATGTTTATAGGGAACTAATTTAATTGCAAGTGGAGACAAATTTCTGTTTCAGTCTCCATAAGTAATTACATTTTAGTTGTCCTGACTCCAGTTCTACTTGTTTGTCTGCTGGACAAAGGGATTTTCTCTAGCGCAAGGCATCACTTCTCTACTTGAACATCTCGGGTGCTTTTCCTTTATGTTGATCGAGTGAGAATGGATGGATCCAGCTGGTCGGAAGAGGACGAGTTTCCCAATACAACTCCTAGCCTGAGGCATTAGCTAGAAGTCCCCTCTATTGCCTTGGCTGGGAACAGGGAATGAACCCATGGAAATAAAAAGTGCTAGAACATCTGAGAAAGCCTGAAACAAAAAGTAGGAACTGTGGTGGAAAAAAAAAAAAGTCAGATATCAAATGAGGTAAGACCCATGAGGGAAGAGCGAGGATGTGGGCAAATATGCTTTTACTGTCAGTGAGCCTGTAAGAGCAGCTTAAGGAAGAAGCAGACTCGCAACTTTTGAGCAGAAAGCAAAAGAAATGATTGCATAGCCAGCACAAGGACTGAACCCAAGGGCTGGCAAAGCCCTTGTTGCTGGCCTTTTCCCCCCAGAAGAGGAATGGGCTTTGCAACGCATGACCGCTACATGGCTGAAGAGTCCTTTGGGTCGGGGTGAACATCCCGAACTCCAACCCCGCAGATGCACCGTGCTGCGTTAGGAACGGCCGGCATCGACACGTGGAGGAAATCGTGACAGCTTATTTCTTAGCAGTGCTCGCGGAAATATTTTGCTATGGAAGAACTGAAGGAATTAAGGGGAATCTGCCGAAGGCTGGGGCTGTACAGCCTGGGCATGAGACGCTCCATTGGGATTTTCTCTTTATTTATTGTATGCAGGAGATGTTTCCCGACAGGACACTGGAAGGATCAGTTGCCACAGAAGTGGTATTTTCGACGGCTGCTGTCTGGCCACGTGCCATCGCAAGGCGGTTTTATGAGGGATTATTTCCGTAAAATACTTCATCTACCACCTACGATTGTGGATGTCAAGCCAAGAGGATGGTCTTGTTTCCACTTCTAATGCAGCCTGCGCATTCCTCCCCGAAGCTGGTGCCCAAGGTGGGGCCCGTGCACAGGTTTGCCTCAGGGGGGGCCCGGCAGGGGCGAGGGGCTGCCGAGGCGGGGAGGCCGTTGGGGTGCCGGGTGGCCCCGAGGGGACGGGGCGGTGTGTGAGGGAAAGGCTGCGGGGGAGCAGCCGGGGGGGAGGAGAGAGGGTCCCCCGGAGGGACCCGGGGCTGGGGCGCCGCGGAGCACCCGTCCGTCCGTCCCTCCGTCCGTCGTGAGGCGCGGGGCCGCGAGGGGGCGGGGCTCCCCGGGGCGCCCGGCGGGGCGGGGCGAAGCCCAGCACCCCCACAGCGAGGCGCCCCAGCGGCAGGGATGACATCACCCGTTCTTCCTAAAGAGGCGCGCGCCGATTGGCGGAGGGGAAGGCGCAGGTTCCGCCAATGGGCGCCAGGCAGGGCGGCAGGCCGGGCTGACGTGCGGGCTCCTGGCCGTATGGGGGTTTATTTTGCTTTGGGCCGCTCCAGCCGACGCCATTAGAGGAGCCCGGGGAGCGGGGCGAGAGGCTCCCCCCGCCGCGCCGAGTGGAAGCGCCCGCGGCCGCGGCAGCCCGCCGCGCTGGGAGAGACCATGTCCTGAGCGGGGAGAGGACGCCGCAGCAGCGGGCCGGGGGGGGGGGGGGGGGCGCGGGGCGCAGGCGGCTTCCAGCACCGAGCGTGTGCCTGAGGGACGGCTCCCGGCGGCGGCGAGGTAAAGCCCCTCTCCCCTCCCCGGGCAGCGCTGGGCGAGGAGGGGGCGCTGGGGGGAACGGCCAGCTGCCCCCCGCGGGGGCCCGGCGGCGGGGGCGAGCCGAGCCGAGGCAGCCCGCGGCGGTTCCCCGGCCGGTGACCCGCCGGCGGGTCGGGGCGGGGCGCTGCGGGGCCGGGGGTGGCCCGGCCGAGGGGCGGTGTGGGGAGTCGCCTCCTCCGTGGCCCCGTGACCGGCTGGGGTCACCGTCCCGCGTGGAAAGGGGGTTTTCCTTCGGCGGTAGCGGCTGGCGGAAGGGCAGTTGCGGGATGCGGCGGTTCTCCCTCCGTCCGAGCAGCGCCGTGTGTAACGCGGCTTTCGGAGAGCTGCGTTACAGCAACGAGAGTCTCGGTACAAAGGCAGGAAACTCCGATTTTTCTCTTGTGGCTGCTTCTCCCGGTGCTGGGCTGCAGTACCTCGGTGTGCTGGGGTGAGATCATGCCTCTGCTGCCTCCCACTTCTTCCCCTCCTCCTTTTTCTTCTGTTTGGATATGCCTGTTTCGATGTGTATGCTGTGGTAGAATAGGTGATGGGAGCTACTTGCTTGTATCTGTGCATTTTGGATAGCAGAACTCCCGTGATACTGCCTATAGTACGCTATCGTGTATTGTCGGTGCTTTGTCAGAAATAAAGTACGGTGTGGGAAGTATTTCAAAATCGAGCTTGTTTTTGTGAACTGAAAGTTTAAAAAAAATTAGAGAAGTTCGATTAATGAGCGAGGCAAACCGTGGTAATCCATGCTTCCAGCACCTTTCTGACTCTGCCTTCACAGTCCCACACTGCGGCAGCTTCCTGCCAGGATAAGGTAAACTTCTCTGCGGAGGTCACGGATGTGTCTGTGAGTCCTTCTTTCGGAGTGATGACAGGCATCCCTTCCAGCCCTCAGCCCAGATCTCGAGTGCTCCGTCCCCACAGTAGTTACTGCTCTCTTAAGAGCAGCGGGTGGGAGAAATGATGGGAAATTAATCTGGGTCTCCTGCATGGCAGACACAGCACAGTTGCTGAGAACTTTCTGCTGTCACGGTGACTTTCAGTGATAACAATAATGACAACTTTTTCTAGAATTCTTGGGAGTTGATGTAGTAAACAAATGTTGTTTGACAGGCTTTGTCCTGTGCTTGAACAGTCTCTACTCACTGGCTACCTACTGTGTCATAAGTGGTGAAACTGGCACGTGTTTAACACGTTGATAAGTTTCTTGATGCAAAAATTGAAAGGTGAGATGTCTTCTGTGTAATACCTTAACTTCTTCCTTTCTCTAACGCATACTGTGTTAAAGCTCATTCTGGTGTGAGCAGAACCCAGTAACAGTAGTTCAGGAGAGATTTGTTGCACTTAGTTTTGCTTTTCCTTATGCTCATCTAGCATTTTGTCTTGGGTGACTGCAGAAGAGATTTGTGAAGCCCATTTCTTTCTTTTTCTTTTTTTTTTTTTCTTTTCCCTTTTTGAGTGGTTACTCAGAGAGGGGGAAACAGGTAAGCAGCAGGAGGTGTTCTGGAACTCTTTGCCTTCTTCTGAAGGCCAAGTTGAATTGATGTCTAGGATGTCATATGTAAAAGATCACTTCTGATTTAAGTCTGTCACAGCTTTGAAAGAAAATAATGCTTTTGGATGTGTTGCATTTTGTAGGATTTGTGAAACTCTTAATTATGTGGTGTGATTCTCTGGAAGAAGAAAGAAATTATTACCTTTACTTCTCTTACACTGCTTAAGTAAGGACAGGCAGGTGGGGGTGACCGATGAGACCATAGTCTGTAATTGTAGAGTTGTATCCATTAGTATTTTCTCGGAAGTATAATTAAAATATTAATTTAATTGGAACACTGAGTGGCATAAAAGCATCAGTGGAATTCATCACAGAAGCATGACTTAAATTGGAGACTAGGTAAAATGCAAAATTGGTCCAGGCAACATTTTCAGTCTTACTTAGCCTTGTGTATGGCCGTTTTAATTGTGCGTCATTCGATATGTAAATTCCTTGGGGATGGGAATTCCCATCCATCTTTGGTGTTCTTTGCAAGATGGATCTGTAAATAAGTCAGAAGTGTAAATAGAAAATACTTTACTGATTGTATGGGAGGGTATTTTTAATACAGTCAATCAAATAATCAAATGTACTTTCGGGCACTTTTATGTGAGATTTACTGGCTCCTTCATGTGGTATTAACTTAGGTGTTAACATTTCTTTTTCCAGCTTCTCATTGCCATACCAGTTTTGCATCGGGTTGAGATTGTGCAGAACTTTAGATCAATACGTTCTTTATCGTGATGTACCATCCACTGACTGCAGCAAAGCATTTAAACTGCTACTGCCAGTTCTGTTTAGTAATCTCATGCCCCTTCCTCCCCTCAAGATTTGAAGACTGGGTTATTTTGAGCTGTTCAAAATTTTATGTCAACAAGTAATACTCATTTTAACTGCATGAATTATGATCCACAGTCTCCTGGTACTAAAATGGAACTAAACTTCAGTTTGGCAGCTGAAAATGGCTGGCTTAGCTGTAACACAGTTCTTAATTTTTTTTTTTTAAATAGTACTACATATGAAGAGGGAAATGAGTCAAAGTTGAAAAGAATTTTTTTTTTTTCAACACAGCTGATGTGTTGAAAATGATGTGAAGCTGACTTCGCTTGTCAAATGGCATAGCTTGGTAAAATCAGTTAAATAACAGATAGTTATAACTTTGTAATGTCAGTTGAATGGAATTTGTTATACCTTAAAAAGAAAACTTCTATCTTCTAATTAAGACCTCAAACATTAGGAATTCAGACACTTTCCTGGTTCTTACTCTTTTTCATAGCACTTCTTGCATAGGTGACCTTGCTTTAACTCATACAGAATCGGATTGATTTTTGTGACTGTGTTCCTTTTTACGTCATCAATTGCTGAAGCACAGCTTCTCATACAGGTGTAGTTAATTCTTTTGGAACCTTCTTGGAATACAAGATTAATAATAGGACTGTTATGTCTTTGGTGTCTTAACTGTTAACGTAATTTAAAAGAACAACTGTGGTACTTCAACATCCATTCTGAGAACACGTTAGTCTATAATAATATGGATGATTTTGTATTTCCTTCTTTTGCGGTGTGGGCAGGTTTTCAGAAGCTCTGTAGTCAAACTGGAGTTGTATCCACTTAGTGTTTTTCAAAACAACTTTTTTCCTGTGGTGCTGTCCCATTTGTGCAAAAACTCATTTTGGTGAAGACTGGAGAGAAGAGAGGTGTGGAGGGGGTGGAGTAGGGAATGAGGGCAGTGACGTTTGAAGAAGGAACTGTCTTCAGGAGGGGGCTGATACAGAGACCTTGGTTCAGGAAAGCAGGAGGAATGGTAGAAATTTTTTTTTTTTTTTTCCCCCAAGGAACATGGGAGGGTCATAGACTGGAAAGAGTTGTAGTTGCTGGTATGTGCAGAGTATCCTGCCTAAGAACCAGCCAAGTTTGCAGCTTTTCTGCATCCTCTACTGTACAGCAGATGTAATTAAGTTGGCATTTTTCCCTTTGGTTATTTGAATTTATCCTGATATAATCTGTTCTGCTTGTTCTTAAAACAAGGACACTATTGCATCATTTCATTATTTTTTTAATTTCTAGTAAGGTGGAATTTTTTTTTGGCTGAGAATGGCTGCTAATTTTGCTTGTATTCACATGTGCATTTTAAATTAATGAAAGTTAGTACTTCTAAGACAAATGCTGGAAAAGGTGCAGAATTGGAACAGGCTGCCCAGGGAGGTGGTGGAGTCACCATCACTGGAGGTGTTCAAGGAACGTGTGGACGTGGCACTGCGGGACATGGTTTAGTGGGCATGGTGGGGTTGGGTTAATGGTTGGACTTGATGATCTTACAGGTCTTTTCCAACCGTAGTGATTCTGTGATTCTGTAATTTACATCTGTCTTTAAGGTTGAGTTCAGAATTGAGCTGAAAATACTTGAAGTGATAAGAGCTAGGTACAAAACGAGTACCAGGCGTGCAACCTGCTGTCCAGGGAATGGGGGGACTGGAAGGATGGACCTGTGTCTATTTTGGTAGGTGTAAATAGGACTACTTTCTGAAACTGTCAGTTGTAAGCAAGGAGGCTGCAGTCTGTCGTCTTTTTTTTTTCCTTTTTCTTCTCCTTCCTCCCACCATTCCAGAAGCCAATACATGGTGATGTTTTATTTGGATTATATTTGCCATTATTTTTGTAAACAAATGTTAAGGTTTAAAAATCCTCCATGTGATTCTTTGACTTAGATTTGATTTAGCATCTAGGCTTGAGTAGCTGTTTTTAATGAAACAGAAGAAGTCTGAGTTACTGGGAAGTTTACAGACATTAAGAAACTTCTGTAAGTTACGTTGGTGTTCTGCTAGCTTATAGATATTCAGGAGTTAGCTTTCCTGAGCTAAAGAAAATTGTCATAACCATGGTTCATGTGACTCTGGAAAGAAAAATAAACTTGAGTGGTCTGTTTTGTTTTCAATAGATTAGAACTATTACGATGGAGTAATCTTTTAGTGGCTTTGAAGTTGCATGCACTTTTATACGTCCGTTCATTTGAAGACCATGCGGCTTTTCGTGCATAGTCAGTTCATTATCTGGGAAGAAAAATGACTGTCATAAATCTCATAAATGTGGATAATTCTAGCAAAAAACAGGAAATTTTGTTTTGTGAAGGTGATTGTCGGTTTATGAGAGAATCCTCTTTCTCGTGGTTGTAAAGGCTGTAAGTGCATTGTGTAAGTGTTGACTTGTACTTCTTTCAGGATAATGGGCTTGAAAGTATTTCTTCTGTCTCCATGCATCTTCCCAGTATCTAAGCAGGGATTCAGCAGAGACAGCTGGCATATTTATTAGTTGCTGTTATCTGAATACTCCCTTGAAACAGCTTCAATCTGTGGGTCTGAGCCTTAAGTCTTCTGCAGTTTCAAGAAGTGTTGAGTATATACTTGTTTTCATGCTGGGGCTTTTATTTATTTTTTTAGCTCACACTACCATGGTAAGTCAGCACACTTGTACTAGGTGCCTTAACAATGTCTGATTGTCATTTATGCCTTTTGTCAGATGGGCCTGTGGGTTTAGGTTTTGGCTACAAAAGCTTCCCCTTACTGTGTGCTTGTTGAGAAGCTTATTTTTATCTTCCTGAAGGGCTGGGATGGTCTGCTGGACTATTCACCTTTTTTTTTGATCTTCGCATTGCTGTTTAGTTTGGCAGGGATAAAAATAATTGTCACCTCATGGCTTTTAAATGCTTTATTTAAAGAAGGTTGTTCAGTGTTGTCTCTAGCAGAAAGTTACTCCCACCCCCCAAAAGCAGAAGGTTTACTGTTGTAGACCTGTTACTCTGAAACTTTCTAGAGTACCTTGCAGTGATTAACTTGGAGTTGTTGGATATGTATTATGAGCAAAATACAGATAGTGAATCATAAGGTTAAAAAAAAAATAAAAAAAAAAAGATCATCTGCTATCACTCCTCTAGAAGGAGTTTGAATTTGTTTTCCCTGTGATGTTTCATACTAGTTCTTTGCACAATGTTAAGCAGCGACATACATCGTAGTGGTTTTTATGTGTGCTAATAGCATTTTTGCTTCTTTCTCTCTCTTTTTCTTTTCCTTTTTTTGATACTTTGTTGTCTAGCCAGTATCTTAAGAAGAGCTAGATAAATGAGTGTGTCTTGTATGGCTTACTTGAACTAGAACTAGTCTTAAATATAGCCCAGTTGCAAATGCGTATACCAAAGACGGTCCTTAGCTGTATCTGAAAGTGGCTTGCCATTAATTAGGAGGAAACTACACAATAGCTGATGTTGAGTGTGTGTTTCCTTGTTTCATTTGGAGGCAGGTGGCTTTTCTCCACCAAATGGTGACTATGCCTGCATGTAGCCATGATCTAATTGATGGTCAGCCAGTATTGAGGAGGTCCAGAGGATAATTACTAGAACTGAATGTCAAACGTACAAGTCTTAATGTTCCATGGTTGTTGGACAGGTTTAAGTGTTTTTAAGTTTTGATGTCTGACTCCATAGTGTGTTTTTCTTTAGAGTGTGACATCTGGTATTCCTCATCTTGCGTGAGGATGGCTGAGATCTAAACAAAAATGAGCCTCCTGTTTTAGGCATATAGTCTAAACACAGATAAACGAGATTTTTGTATTTGACCTCACTTTTTATAAAGAATTCTCTTGTTCAAGCTCCATACTTTGCCCAATGCAAATGTCTTAAAAATGAAGTTTTAACAATTCTGTTGTGTTTTATTACGTATGTTTGTTACTGTATTGTACATCTTATCTTGAGTCAGTGTTCATCTGTTGCTGACTGTTCATGATAATCAGATTCATTAAATGTCGCTGGCTGTATTTATGCAAATATTCTATCATAGCTCATTATTTTGAGTCACTTTGCTTGGTTTTTGATTAGTATTGTGTGGGAGATGCTGTGTATTATGTAACTGCTGATCTGCTTACTCTCATTTTTCCAAATGGTACTGGTTTCTAAGTAAGCAGTCTTGTTTAGTCCATCCTAATGTGTAGTAACATCTCATCTCATCTAAGTAGTTGTTCACTTTTAATTGAGTTTAAAACAAAACCAAATAAACCCCTGGAAAATGTAACACTCTCCTGAAATAAGAAAGAGGACTCAGCTGCAAGCCACTGCTATTGTTTTTTATAGGCTGTTTTCATCAGTTAGGTTTTCCTAGCATTTAGTCACAAATTTAATAGAGCTATATGTAGTTTGACCCATTTGAGATGAGTAACAAATAAAATGGAACCTTGTACTTCGCAAGTTACGCAGCAGGATTAACTGTAGTGGTTAAGAGCACAAAAATGCTTCAAAGGATAAACATCAAAATAAAAAAAGACAGCAGAAAGGGTGAATGTTTAGTATTGTCAAATAGCTGCTAATTCTGTGACGAGTTTTCAGCTTTTGCAGAAGAGTCTGTTTATAGCTAGGTCTGCATCCTAACCTAAAGTTCATTGCCAATTCTTGTATTTTGGATGTCTCCTCAGATCTGTAACCTCCCAAATGTTTGACGACTTCTTACTGCATAAAACATTTGCAAAATTAGGCATCCTCTTGCATTAAAACTGCATATAAATTCTCTTGCTTATGAAAAGTCAGGCTTTGAGGTTTATTTGAAATGATAGCAGTGGATTGGAAGTGTGAATAGAATATTGACCAGAAAGCTGAAGCAAAATCAGTGTAATTTTTCTGAATACCATAAATACCTAATAAAGTAGACTTAATATGCTTCGAAATGAGTTACGAATCCATAAATCAATTCAAAAGCAAATTTTTATTAATTGTGTGTAAATGAAGCCCATCAGAATTCACCCGAACAGACTTCTAAATGTTTTCAGGAGTTACTACTTACTTTCTCAGAATTTTTTTCATTAAGAGAACTGCATTTCTTGCAGCATGTTTCTTTGTGAAAGATCAAGTCTTCTGCATTTTAACTAATTGCCCACTTAAAAGAGTAGATGAAAAGTTGTACGTAATGAAGGAGGTCATACCTAAAGGAGGTCATACCTAAAAATCTGCAGTACAGAGTATTTGTTGACAGCCTAGACTGTCAAAACTGAAGAAAAATGTTAAACTTCATTTAACATACTGGATTGTAAATAGTTAAAACTGAAATATTTTCAATTTTTCTTTTCTCATGCACCATTAATGTCATAGTTTGTAGATTGTGTTTTGATTTACAATGATTTGGTCTTTAATAGAACTGAGATTTGTGCCAGTCTTAACTTGATGATGCCTCCCTTAAGACAGCAACATGCTTCCTGTTATCCCTGTTATTGGAGCAAAGGAACAGCTCTACTACTCAGAAGAGCAAAGGTGATCCTTGTGTGTTTCGAGATCAGTGCTCTTACTGGGATGAGGACGGGAAGGATAATGTAGTTTGACAAAAGCCTCTGTCTCCCAACATAGTTCTTGCTTTGTGTCTGTATTTTCTAAGAAAGGGGTTTCTGCATTCTGTAATGATAGCTGCAGTCTGAGACCAGTTCCTGCTGTCTGTACTGCAAACAGCCAGCTAGTGTTCTTTAAAGAAATAAAAATATTGCAGGCAAAAACCCCTACCTGATAGAGCAGCCTGCAGAAAATGATTTCAATGCTCTTTTGCTGAGATGACAGAGTATTTCCTCTCTTTTGTTGATCTGTTTGGGACAGTATTCTTTCATTTTTAAAGAACTGTCTGAACAACCAAAGCAACTATGCTTGCTTGTTAAACTCCTTGCTTCAGTGTATTCGGGCTAATACAGAAAATGCTTCTACATATCTGACTTTGCGGTAATCTTTCCGTTCATTATTATAATACGCAGTTATTTCCCTTACTGCAAAGCTTCCAGATTCAGCGCTGATCTGATTTGGTTGTCCCATTGACAAGGTCAATGTTTTTTTAATTTTTTAAAAACTAATTTGCAGAGACAATGGAACTTATTGTTAGTTCCCTTCAAACTATAGAAGCCTAGGTTCAAGTTTTATGGTTTTAATATACTGATCTGTTGAGACTTATGCTGAATTCTTGAGAAAGAGCAGTCATGCAAGAATAGCAAATAGTTGAAGATGGACTAAGTAAGTTTAGTAAGTTAAGAGAAGAAACTGTCAGTAAAATTCCACCTTAGAAAATTAGGCAAGGTAAATTTCATGTGAAAATTGATTCTTAATGCTTGGCAATAAATTTCAAATAGGTTATTTAAAAGTGTATGTTTTTGTTCAAGTGTATGGACAGTGTGATACTTCACAAGGATTCTTGGACCCAGATAACAAAGTGAATTTGAGCCAGTTAAATAGCAATGTCTTTTATGTAAGAAATAGTTGAGGAGGTGTTCAGAGAGTTTACAAGTTTGAAAGAAACAAATTGGCCTTTTTGATTTAAGCTTGTGTACAGCTATGTTATCTTCTAGACCTTCCTACTGGCTGTATTTAAAAACTGGCAAAATTTTTGTTTGATGAGTCCCTTGGTACAGCACTTGAGCTTTAAAAAGATACTGTGGTTAGAGTCAGCAATAGAGTGGCAGTGTTTATAAATGGATTTGTTTGGAAACAGTGAAATCAAACCATTGCTTTGTTTCCTACTGTGAACAGTTGACTCAAATTCATCTTATGCATCTTTTAAAACCGCTCTGCAGTTTTACAGAACAAAACCAGCTACAACTATCTGAATTCACGCTAGTGTGTATTTTGTCATAACCATTTAAGGTGCTAATCCAGATGTGTGATTTTTAACAGGTTTTCCTTTTACAACTTTAATTAGAAAAGCTTATTTGTGTATATAAATGAACTTCAGTTTTCTAAGTATGCTAATTTTTTATGAGTAATTGGAAGAGAACTTGAGGTAGTGACGTACAAGGGGGAACACTTCTGAAAATGTGTGAAATTATGCGGGGTTAATCATAGGCAATTTTTCTTAAAAAGCTGTTTGTCCATCGTGTGTATATATAAACTTCACAGCAACATTATCCAGCTGTTAGTGAGCAATTACAGCTGTCAGATTGAGACCCTGTCTTGGTAGCTGTAAGTTTAAATACACCATGTTTCGTAATACATAAAGAATACAGTCAGGGAAAAGTGCTGCTGTTTGATCTTTTGCTTTGACTCGCAGTCCTGTTCCTCTCCGCTCCTTTTTGTGGTTGGATGTGTGAAAGGTGTTACTTCTATACTCATAAACTGTTGAGTTTATAACCAAATGCAGAATCTATTGAGACCTCTCTCTCTCTTTCAGAACAAGATGCTTCTGCTTATTTTGTTCTTCTGAAAAGTTGCTTCAGTGTTTTAAAATAAAAATAAATAAACCAGCCTGCCTTTCTTTTTGGAGCAGCCTAAGAGAGGCAGCTACACTGGGGGGAAGGAGGGTGGATCTCTTTTGCTTTGCAAGTCTAGCTGAAGGCTTAAGTTGATACCTAAGCTCCCTTCTCCCTGTAAATACAGAAGCATTACCTTTGTTTGAAAAAATCTGTACATGTGAGCAAAACGAGTCAAGGTGGGAACACTGATTTGATCGGTATAATTACGTAAGGTTTCTGCCAGCACAGATGCCAGCACCATCCCAGCAAAAAATCGGTGGTGTAGACTGGTCTAAATCAGCATCTGGCCTGTTTACAGGGAAGGGCTTGATCATTTAATGAAATGGAGCTCCGTATTGTTCCTTGCTTGAGCCAAAGGAATAATAACTTCTGGACACAGTGAATAATGAAATTGAGGGGAGTTTAATATATCCTATCACAAAAATGTTATTTGAGGACTTCATTGTTTCTTCCCAATTTCTGTGTGCCATTTTGTCTTTTCCCATGCACCTAACAAGAAGAATATTCTTAAAAGTTGAAACAAAGCAAAAGAAAAATTTGTGACTGCTCTAGGTGACTTCTTCTGACTGACTTTATTTAGTAAAAAGGTAGTCTGATAATGCTTTCATGTTCTCTTTGTTACTCGATTTATCAGAATTTAATCTATTCTTCTCTTCAGTGTACTGAGTTACTCTACTAGTCTGTCCAGAAGGTATTTAGTACACTGTATAAACTGATCAACTGGAACTTGCTTAGAGTTTTGTGGGTTTTAATTTCTTGTCTGCTCATGCTTTTTGGACATTAAGGCATGCATCTGCACTTCACAGTCACTGTTGTGCTGTTTTTCTGTGAGAGGAGGTACTACTACATGATTCAACTTCTCCTCTGTAAAGAATCTGAAATAACAAGTTAACTTGAAGACAGAGTGGCAAAGAAGTAATTCTGAAAAAATGTAACAAGCTTCAAACTGCTTAGTGGCTGGATGATGGTCCTGTATCACCAGTAAATGAGATGGTTCTGGTGTCCCTGGGGTGGGGTGCAGCTGGGGGTCAGACCAAGACCTAAAAGTAAAAAAAACCCAATATGTGAAAGTGCTAAATTTCCTCATCTAGTTGTGCCGTAGTGGGTGTTGGCAAAGCTATCAAAGAGAAATTGTATTGCTCCATTGAGCCTTTTTATATTCTTCACTTTGTAATAACCTGAGGCCTTGTGTTGGGAGGTAGTGAGCTCATATCTCAGAGGCTTTCAAAGCTGCAGATACTCAGCCTCTCTAAGAATTATGTCTGAAAGCATCTAGCTTTTTAAGGGGCGCAGAGAATAATTGCAGCTAAAAACCTAATCTCATGATAATACGAAGGCTTTTCTGTAACACAGTATGTACTGTGCTATTTAATTTCATAAATAGTATCTCAGTATTTGTTTAGATTGTTTTTGCAACCAGCTGCTTTTCAACTTGAGCAGCAATCTTCTTTCCCGGTCTTAATGTCGGTAAAACAGATGATGCTTTGTTTTCTTGCCCCATCCCAAATGTGGGTTGGGATTTGTTTGCAGTGGGAACTGCTGGGTTTAAGGCTTTACAAACTAGGGCAGGTAAGAGACCATTTACAGTTACAGATCTCTCTTGGGCTTCATCACACACTGTATGCTGATCTAGCTTTTGACTGAAAACATACCCGCTGCTGCTTAGGTAGAAATTATTCACAAGCTTGTATTGGGCATTGCAGTATTGGGACAGTTACTTTCTGGTTGTCCTTGGTGTAGCACAAATGAAACTGCTCTTGGCAGTTCCGTTCGTGGCAGTTGGCAGGTGTGCGGACGCTGCGCTGTTTCCTTCTCTTTTCTGAAAACCATGTTCAACTGTCTTATGTTCCTAACTAGAAAACATTAACATCTCTGAAAACTCTCTACTGTTTATAGAGAGAATAAGCTTATTGTTAAAGTAATTAAAAAACTTACTTTGGGAATTGAGGGAAAAAGCCTTGACCAAGTGATCATCTACCATGCAGTGCTAGATACTCATGTAGGAGGTGTTTTGGCAAAGCTTTAGTTTGTTTGTGGAGTAGAGAAACTGTTTTTCCTGCAAGTTTCTGAAAAGTCTTTTATGAAGTCACCTTGAGTAAAATGAAGTTGTCTTTGTATTCTCATGTATACTTATGTATTTTTCACTTATTACAGATATGGGGACCCTAGTATGATCTCGTTCCTTTTTTTTTCCGTTATGCATGGACGTTTATGAGGAATGGTGGAGGGGAAGCAGTAGGAAGTCTAATTGCCTTCTCAGCACATTCCTCAGTCTGACACAGTTTTATAACATATAGGTGGGAGTGAAGTGCTCTGCAGGCTGTTCAAACAAGTAATATTAGAACCCGAGCTTTATGAGAGAGCTTTATGTGTTCCTGATTGCTCATCTGCTTGCATGCAGCATAAATATGGATCGCTGCTGGAAAGGATAGTCCTGCCCTCTCCTCTGTCCTGGCCATGCGATAGCCCCTCATTCATGCAGCCACCTGATCTGGTGAATAGATCAGAGTCGAGCTGTTGGAAAAAGCCCGTGCTGCCTGCTGGAGTCCACAGAAGAGAGACAGTAGGAATGAGGGTGACAAATACAAGTGGACATGTAGCTATGCCTTGGTAGAGCAAGGTGTGTGTGAAGGTATTTCAGTGAAGAATGTACTAACTCACAAAACATCTCCTAATTGGAGAACAGGTATAAACTGATTTTTAGTTCCATGTGTCTAGTTTTGAATTTAATCCTGTTGTGTAACTTCTGAGTTGTTGTTTACTAGACTCTGGCTGGTTTTTTTAGCCAAGAGAATTGCAATATGATGAATGAGAATTGTCAGTCAATCGATATGACAAATTTGTATTCTCAACAGTTTTGCGTGCTTAAGAATAGCACATAATTGAGTCATGTATGTTGGATAACGATTCTGTGGTAAGGGAGGAAATAGACTGTATATATTTTTCTATTTGTCCTTTTTCTAGCTGCCTCACCCTTTCCCTCTATTATGCCCTCTACACAAAGTGGAGGGGGTCAAAGCTTTTTTCCTTCCCTGTCCTAAGTTTCAGATTCCAAGAAGAGTGTTTATAGATGTTTCCGTGTGAATTTGATATTGCTTGGATCTAATTTTTTTTACTTCAGCAGATTGATCACTTGTGTGGTGACTGGTTCTTTATTGCTTTATTTTAACCAGCCTATATGTTGGTCTCGGCAGGTCATGACTGAGTTTAAACAAGTAAATTGGGATCAGAATAGGTGTGGCATTTAATTATTAACTTTCTGGTTACTCAGGTCCAGTAGGAAACCTATAATGAGTCTGTTTTCATTTTGTTTACAGGAATAGTTATCTGCTTAGTCTCATCCTTCATATTTGGCAGTCTGAGGAAAAGGTCTGAGCCAGCATGAAGACAGAATCCCCTCTTCATTAGAGAAAAAGTGAGTTGGAATTGGATTGTAATCTGGATTTGTAGAATGAAAATACTGTGTTAGCTTGTCAACACACACAGTTTGTGCTTGCTTTCAAGTAGTATTTTAACTTTGTAACACTACTGTTATGAGTGATGTCCAATCAAGGCCTGCTCTTGCTCAAGCACATATATAAATTTTTTCAGAGGTATGGATTTTACGTAAACACCAACACTCTACTTTTCCGAAGGAACTGCTTACTCATTGTATAACTGCCCACCTGATACACTCCTTCCTTCCAAATCCTGTGAAGTCTTGCAATAGACCTCACAGGATCTAGACTTCGTGTTCCTATTCTTGTACTGCTGTATTCATATTAAGTTTTATTTTATTAATTTAATATTTGTGACTTGTTTCTGTAGTCGTACTGGTCTCTTCCCCAGTATTCTCAGTGCTTAATGTGTATCTGTTTCCTGAATTTGTTTTGGAAGCCTCTGTACAAATTTAAGAAATTGCAGAAATGGACGACTGAGTTTTCTTTTCATTTCTGCACTAGGAAATCTTGAATTCTGCATTTAAAATGCTGTTAGGTCAAGTCTTATCCTTTTCATAGTGGTTTTTCTCCCCCTAAATGTTCTAATAGTATCAAGAAAAAAAGATTGCCCATTTGTCCAGCCTGATTTTTGTATTTGGTGCAGTACACAACTGGGTTAAATCTCATTTATTTTTCTTTTTCTTTTTTTTTTTAAACAGAGCTCCTATGCAGCCATTGTGTACTAATGATGTATTCTGATTACTTAGCTTTCTGCCTGACGCAGTTCATTTCAAGAAGTGCACGATGACAGAGCGTGGAATTAAATGGGCTTGTGAGTATTGTACATATGAAAATTGGCCATCTGCAATCAAATGTACCATGTGTCGTGCTCAGAGACCTAGTGGAACAATTATCACAGAAGATCCATTTAAAAGTGGTTCAAGTGATATTGGTAGAGACTGGGATCCTACGAGCACTGAAGGAGGGAGTAGTCCTTTGATATGTCCAGATTCTAGTGCAAGACCAAGGGTTAAATCGTCTTACAGTATGGAAAGTGCAAATAAATGGTCATGCCATATGTGCACATACTTGAACTGGCCAAGAGCGATAAGGTGTACTCAGTGCTTGTCTCAACGTAGGACCAGGAGTCCGACAGAGTCTCCTCAGTCTTCAGGTTCTGGTTCAAGACCGGTCCCTTTTTCTGTTGATCCATGTGAGGAATATAATGACAGAAATAAACTGAACACAAGGGCTCAGCACTGGACTTGTTCTGTTTGTACATACGAAAACTGGGCGAAGGCCAGGAAATGTGTTGTATGCGATCATCCCAGACCTAACAACATAGAAGCAATAGAACTGGCAGACACAGAAGAGGCTTCTTCAATCATAAACGAGCAAGACAGAGCTCGATGGAGAGGAAGCTGTAGTAGTGGTAATAGCCAAAGAAGATCTCCACCTACAACCAAACGTGAATCTGATGTGAAAATGGACTTCCAAAGAATTGAATTGGCTGGAGCTGTTGGCAGCAAGGAAGAACTTGAAGTTGACTTCAAAAAACTGAAGCAAATAAAAAATAGAATGAAAAAGACTGACTGGCTGTTTCTAAACGCTTGTGTTGGTAAGTTGTTTGCTGCCACCTTATACTGTCATGCTTGTGGTTAGGTATTTTGGAGGAATGAAGAATTGAAACATAAACTTGGCATTTGATTTCAAAACAGCTTTTTTTAATCTCTGCATTTTAATTTTGAAAAGTAAACCAAATGTAGAAGCTCCTGAAATAGCACCTGCTAGAGAGGGTGCAGAGTTCATCCATAATCTGAATAGGTTTAGACATGTTTCCCAACTACGCTTGGACTTTTTTGACCTTTCGTGGAAATGAATATCCTTGTAACCAAATCCCGTTGTTCTATGTAGTCATCAAAAGGTGGAAAAATTACAAAACCAGTCTACAGAACAATGTAATGCGTGTAGTACTGTAAAAAATGCCATTACTGGATAATTAAAATTATTCTTCTTTTTGCTATGGCAATATATGTTAGTAGAATCAGCAGCTGCAGCTTGGGAGTATTTGTAAACAGCGTAGAGCTTGCAACAGTACAAGATGCTCTGTCAGATGTTAAAAATAACACCAAAATATGTAGCTCCAAGAAACTGCATGTGTAATACTGACCTTGAAAGTAATGATGTTGTATTAATACAGATACTGTGGTGTAAATGTTTACAGGCTTTCTGAAAGTATTTTTGTAGTCAACTGCTTCAAAAAATTCAAATACCAATTTTGTTTTGTATTTTAGAGCTTTCCTAAGGAAATTCTGGATAATTCTCCCAATGCTGTTAAAGAACAGAGACATGTGAGAGCAGGGTTTTCTTCAGTTATTGACCTTCTGAGTTAACTTTTGTGCTGTAACTTCCCAGAAGCAGACATCTTGTGCCCTAGCATACAAGCAGGTTAAACACTTGAAATACGCAAGTATTTTTAGAGTAAACCACTTCATTTGAAACTCTGGTGCTACTAGTATGTCTCATACTGTTCCTTAATGTTTCATGAAGTCAATTCATGGTTGTTATATTCGAAAAACTAATTTGCAGAGCTGCTCTATTTAATATATTTGATCAGGTATAAATGTTTTTATGGGTATCCGGGGTTTGGTTTCTCAGAGCTAATAAATATTCCAGTTTATTTTTGTGTTGCATGAATATTTGGACAAGCACATTTCCTTTTGAGAATAGTTAGATGCCTCCATATTTCCTGATACCTTCAGCTCCTTACATGCTAGCAGACGTGCAGTGCTTTTTCCTTCTGAAATGAAGCAATTGAAATTCTGTATGGTATTTTGTAAGTTATCGAATACCCAAGATCAGTTGTCGGAGGTCATTCGTGTGCCTTAGGACAGTCTATGTTGCATTCTGATAGCAACTGTATTAAATATTAGGGGTTTTTCCCTCTGCTTTTTGAAAAGTGAATTTTTTTTTTACTATTCCAATGTTACTTAAAATATTTCACACTTTCGTATTTAATCTGTGTGGGAATGGTTGTGTTTATGTTTAAGAACATGAGTTTTGCAAGTTTTTAATGTTGCTTGTGACTATACGATTGTACACAAAACTCAAAACTATGTTCACAGAAATTTTGTAAGGCAGTAAGGATTAGGTTCTTTTAAAATGAAAATAGTTGGAAGGTTTCTTGAATGGATCTTGATGAGAAACGCAGAATGCAAATGGAATTGTGTGCAGATTTTTACTACTGTTCTGCTGAAAGATTTCATGGAATCCTTTCTGTAACTTAAACACTTACTATACCTCAACTTTCTAACTGATGGGAAAAAACCAGCAACCGAAGCTGTTAATTATCAGTCCTTCATTTCAGAATTTCATTTTGCATATCACAGATGTCATATTTTTGCAAATACTCCTTGTAGCAGGAATAGCCTTAGGAAGATTGATGAAAGCTTCATAGATTCTTTCGCGGCTGTCTCCGGACGTTTTGCAGAGCATATCTATATTGGAAAGGTATACCAGTTTAACCAGTAATTTCAAAAGCAGTAAGCCACATCTGTGCTGGGTGTTCTGTTGTCTTAGTGTGACATAGTTAAAACAATTTGACTGTCAGTTGAACAATTTGCCTGAAGCCTATGTTCTTACCATTGAAATCAACAGAGTTACTGTGACTTAGTGAGTTACTGTTTGTTAGCCAGCTGGAGCTCTTGTGAACTTCTAGCTGAGCTGAACACTTGTCAGTCCTTAGTCAAACGCAGTTATAAAATAGGACAAGTTCATGTTAAATGTCAAGTAAGTTTCTGAAAATTGATGGAGTAAGAGTCAGTATGTAGTCTGTTACTGTAGTCCAGCTGACAAGTGGCGGCTTATTAGGATTCGGTAACTTCAGACTGCGCACCTCCGAGTTTAAGCTCAATCAGTTGTGGAGGGTCCATTTGCTTTGAGTCTATCTTATGTGGGAGAGATAGATCAGTTTAAAGTTTTTGGATGTAGAAAGTGTAGCTTTGCCTGAAGTTAAAGATTAGAGGAGTAGGAGTAATTCTTGGCAGACTGGTTATTTTCTTTTCTCTTAGAAGATAACATCTTTCAGAAGGTACCAAGGAAAATGTTTAATACTTCAGGACAGCTGTTTAGTTGAACTCTCTCTTCGCATCTCAACTCTAGTATAAAATTCTTTTTATTAGGTTTTAAATTTAATGTCAAGTTGCATTAAAAACACGTACCAGACTACTTTTTTCCACATATATTCTTTTTAGCTGAAACATGAAGATAGACGTGTGTGTATTTAGAAAAGTACCTCTGTGTGCGTGTTTGTGGGTTTTTTGTTTTGTTGGAGACACTGCCATTAATGCTCTACCCACCTCAGTAAATAAACATGCCATCAAGGTTTCTATCCCTTGCAAATCCAAGCTGTACAAAATGTGATGAGTGCAACTCTTGCATTTCAGCATGAATAGTTTCCTTGATGGAGGGTATTCTTTCTGAATCAGAAGGATTAGTGGCATTCCTCCTTTCAAACTCTGCAAGTAAATGTACTTGAATGTTGTTTTTGTTATTGACTTGGTTTTTGCAGCAGTGGATGTATCTGTCAAATGATTCCTTCTCAAAAGGGTGAGATTTTAGAACTGGTTCATTTGCTTAAAATTTGTTAAAATCAAAGCAGAACATCTAGTTAAAGTATAGCTGTTGAATAACGTGACTTGCTACAAATGCCAGTTTGAATTACAATGAGAAATTACAAATGGCTTCTGCAAGGATGTCGGTGCTTTCTACTGTACTGGCCTAGCACAAGGTTAATGTGAAGTCCAAGGTGACTCTCTTTTCTTGGGGGAGGGGGGGAAGCCGATGTATATTTAAAATTTAGCTCCATTGTCTTTTCTATAACTCCTGGTATCTATGCCAGGGAGACTGTAAGAGAGGCTTGGTGGCCTGTGGGACTTCGGGAGTCTGATGTGCAAGAGCAGCAGTACTGCTGTGGGGCCTGGTGAAGCTGGTTACAGCTGGCTGTGGATTGAAGTAGTGCAAATGGATGATGATGCTCATGACTATAAAACCTTTCTAGCATTCAGAGTTTGCTTGGGGTTTACGCTTCAGTACTTGCTGAAGCTTCCCCTCTCCTTTACGGTGGTGCTAGCAGGGTGTGTTTGCTGCTAGGGATTCGTGGGTTGTGTGTTCAACTCCTGAGCTTGAACTGATGCCCACAGATTAAAAGTAAACTGTGTTTCTTCTCCTTTTCCTTTCTCCTCCAACCCTGCTTATTAGCTGCTGCAAGAGAGTGTGCTCTGCAGTTTGGTTTCGGGTCAGTAAGGTAGCTACTACCATCACGGGCCAGACTTCCCTCCCTGGGGGTGGTGGCTCTGAAACCAAGTAGACACGCATTCTTCTTAGCTGTGCAAAAGAAACAACTGAGAGTGTGTTTCTTAAACAAATCCAAAATATTTAGAGCAATCTGTAATGAATCTTGTTTTGCAGTACATCCTTAAAAGGACTGTTAGTTCATTCCTAGTATTCCTACATATGCGCCTGCTTAGTTTTTCCTTTGTCGACTACTTTATCTCTCTTACAGGGTTTTTTTTTTCCCCTCTGTCCTTTTCTCCCTTCAGTTTTCTGAAATAGTGCCAAATGTATTACCCAAACATTCACAAACCCTGTGGGAAAGGAGAGTCGTTCTGTCCAGATATAGGTATGAAGTTGCCTGGGCAGTGTCCCAGACTGCTCTGCAGCTACAGGAGAGCTGGAGGCCGCCTGATCTGTGTCTTGCAGAGCATGTGGCTCTTCACGGGCAGTAAAGGCAGCCTGAAGGGACTGATGTACCAAGACGCTTTCAGCTGGCGCTGCCACCCAAAGTAGTCCTGCTGGCTGCTTGTTTCTGTCCTCCTTCTGGCATGTTTGCATGCCAACGTACAGTGAAGTGCATCTGAAAACTAATCTTGCTAAAAATGTGGCTTGATAAGCTTGATTAAGGGATATTTTTGTGGGGGGTGTGGTGGTTGTTTTGTTTGTTTGTTTTGCTGTTTTATTAAACCCAGACTGGTTGCCTCATCGCATGCATGGTACAGCTGAACCCTGCTGTGGGTTGTTTATGCTGTAATAAGGGAGTGGGAAGTGTATGGGTGGCAACAGGCTGCTGGAGGCGGGGAAGGGTCATGCACCCTTCCTTTGCTGGTGTCAGTTTAGGCTAGCTTGAACTGTTTGGGGAAGTACAGCATGAATTAATCACTGATAGGTGATTACCTGCCATGCTGGCCTTGGCTGAATATGACAAACAGTGTTTGTTGGGATGGTTGGGGGGGGAAGAGTCCCTGTTGTGAGCTGTACAGCCTGGCCTCCGTCCCCCGTTCCTTTGTGATACTGAGGAGCATGACTTGGCATGCTTGTCTCCTGTGCCAGGTAACAATGATGTAAACTTACAACTTTCACCTGGATAAGAAATCTTGTATTGTCATCTGTGTCCTAGACATATATGCCATCATAACTACTTTACATTTGTGTGTCTGTGTATCTTTCAGAGTGGGTAAAATTCTGCATGCCTTACTCCTTGGTAGGAAATCTTAACTCCTGAAACACACTTTTATTTTGGTCTCCTGACTTCTATTTTTAAACGCTGAGTGATATTTTATGCTAAAAATAATTGAATAAATGACCAAGTTAAAAACAGTTGTTTAAACTTGCCTTGGAAACACTGATGGTTAGCTTTAATAGAATTCATTATTTTCCATTGTCCAGCCTCCCTTTAGGGTGCAACTGTGCAAGCAACCGATCAGCCTTTAATGCATCAAGGGGTGTGGATACCTCTGGCAGGAGAGGGGATAAGGACATCTTTCAACAGTTCTTACATGTGTGCTGCTTTGTCTTGTAATGATATGTTGGGAACATACTGCGTGGACTGTATGTAGGGGTAAGAGCTGATTGCATGGAAAAAAGAATAGGCGATAGTCATACTCTAATGCATTGGATGGCTTCAGGTTTAAGGTACATGTCTTCTTGGAAGTTACTTACTTATTTTTAAGCTGATGCAAGTTGCTGAGTTTGAAGAATTAAAAAAAAATTAGTGTACAGAAGATTCTGTCTCCAGCTGTCATTACCTAGAGAGTGATCTGCTGTTGATTGTGTGCTGCTACTAACAAGGGAGGTCCTGGAAGTAAAGAGAAGAATGAACTGAAGGGTGTGGTTAGGGCCCATAAAGGTTTTTCAGACAATCTATTTCTTTTGTATTAATTGATGTGTCATTTTTGCTTGCAAAGGAGTTCTTCCTCTAAGAGGAGAAATTCTTCTCGGACTGAATGTTTTTGGTGCTCCAAATGCTGAAATGGAGGGCTAGTTATTGATAATAAAACTTTCTTTACGGCCACCTGATGTGCCCCTGGTGAATAGTTGGAAGAGGGTGAGGGCTGAGCTCTAGAGAATGCTGCAGCTTTTGTGGTCAAATCACAGTTCCTCAGCACTCTCCATGCTAGAGGAGCAGTGAGATTTTTGAACAAGTGTCAGAATTAGGTTTTAATGGGTCAGTTGATCAGCCGTTCATGTGCTGGAAGGTCACCTTGGCACTTAAACCAGTCTTAGCGTCGGTCTGTAGATGAGTAAATGAGAGCACTTACAACTGCAAGAAGTCTACATCATGTATCTGTAGCAGAAGAGAAGCAGCACAGGGCTCCACATTTCTGATCTGGTGTATGTTACAGAAGGATCTGTCTCTACTTCTCACTTTTAAAATGTATAATTTGGTTGTTGGAGAAATTTGCCTTCTATTACCAAGCAGTTCGAGGAATAGTGCAGTGGTTTACAATTGTCCCACATATGAGGCACAATGACCTCCTTAAGATTAAGTGTTTCCTTTTGTAGTCTACTTAAATGTGAGAACACGTTGTTTATCGTAGCGTTGCTAGCTCCTTGACTCAAAGAAATCTCAAACCTTTGGGTTGTTCTTTAGATATTTTATCTAAACAGAGGCATCTTCACACTCTTCTATTAATTTAGCAAAAAATGTTGTATTTATTTTAGCAGATATATTACTGAAATTAATTCTCTTTTGGTTTTGCTTGTTTCATTTCAGCTTAACCCTGTTCAATCTTTTCAAAAATTTAGAATGCCTGCCCTGTAGTATATGCAAGACTGTTTATATGCCTCTTATACAGTGATGTTTTTACAGTTTTTGAGGGTCAGGAGCCTACTGCGGAATCAGCTACTGCAGGCTGTCTGACCCACTGCTTTTTGCTGCTCTGCAGTTGCTCATTTGTCTCCACAGCAGTTCAACTGAGGTGTTGTTGAAGAACCTTTAACTAAATTGACAGCAAATGCGGTTGAAGTGAGGGTTAGTATTCTCTGTTCTTGCTTGCTTTTAGTCTCTCTCACTGCGTATTTAAACCTTGCTGCTGTTGGGAACTGTTCGTGGAGCCGGTGGGCCCGTCCTGACCCGCTAAGGCAGTGCTGCTGCACAGTTCTGTCTCCCCCAGAACTGCGTCAGTCTGTTTGAAAGAATTTGCCTATTTCGAGTTGTGCCAGCCAGTGTGCTCCAGAACTATCTGAAAGATAGTGAAGTAATTAAAGGCTGCTGCTATAGTATTTTTCTCTGGAAACCTTTACATCTGGCTGTGCTGAAGTCACTGGAACTGTGCAATTAGGGTGAACAGGGTTTAGTTTTCTAGATATGCTTGCAAGTGTGTATTTTCCAAGTTTGCTTAACTGTACTAAACCTATGAATACTATTCTAATAATAGAACAATAATGAATATTGCTCTAAAGAGTAAATTTAATAGCATCTTAGCTGAAGTAGTTTGGTTTTAGTAGCTAGGCTAATTGTGGACTTATTAAATATGAGCAAAATGTTTGCTATTTAATGAGGAAGATGCTTGTAACAATTGTAGCAGAAAAAAGCAGGATCAAGATGGTACCAATAGTTGTTATTGGGTGATTAATATTTTTTAAATTTAGTCTTTTTAAATAACCTTCTTAATCTCTATCATGTATCTTCTCATGTATACTAAGATAGCACAAATCGGGAATATGCAGTCTGTAAGAGTCGAGGCTTTACTAGAAGAAGAAAAAAATCTTTGCTCATGGTGCTGTGAAAGAATATTCCAATGAGAGGAAATGCCTGAATTGCAAATGGGAACACAGTTGAACCTGTAAACACAGAATACTGACTTGCACTTGTATTGTCTCATGACTTGGGTGCAGCACGTAGCATTCTGTCCTGTCACTTGGTATGCCAGGCTATGGTCATGTGTTCGTGCATTAAGCAAAGCAAAACTTGTTGGGGGACACACACATGCGGGCTGGTGTCTTCAGCTGCAGTACCAAACAAAGATTTTTGGAGTCCACTTTAAAGAAAAGCTATTCTTGCTGTGGATCAGAAGTAGACATTGAGTCATAAGGATCTGTTTGCATTTGTGTAGCTCTTGTAACTAGTCAGAGCTATGCCCTCGCAAGAGGTCTAGCTGCTGGAGCACTCACGGGTGCTGTGTGAACAATCTTAAGGCAAATGCCACTCTTGCGTTTGACATTTTAACAGTCTGAGGAATGCAGTGGGCGTCAGTGGGGAATAATCCAACTGGCATGGCACTGCATCAGAACACGATTCAAAGGCTGCTTGTGTAAGTAATCAGGCACTTGTGTGTTATGAAATGTAGTGAATTATAACATCAGTAAATATTTCTGTAATATTTCTTGTAAATAGTGTTTTGTTAAGCTTTATTTAAATAGACTTAATGAATTGGAGACTGTCATTCATCTGACAGAAATCAAAGCCATTGTAGGATTGTGCCTCCTATTGTCAATAAAAGCATATTAAGACCTCATTTTGGAGTGGTGATACTGAATTTAGGAATTGCAGGCAGTTCTTATGAATGTTGCACGTAGGCAAGTTTACCCCATAGTTTTGGGGCAAGATTTGTGTTTTCTGGTTCAGATTTCTGGCAATCTGCCTGTTATTACTATACTTTTGCTCAGTGTTCACTGCAGCCTTGGGTTGTACTGACTGGCACTGTAAGCAGGCTGGCACTTGACGAGCTATCAGGAATCTTCCCTGTTCTTTTGAATTGGCTAAAATGGAGTAGATAGTTAGTAGAACGAGTAAAGAGAAATTTGGACTTCTCTTGCTGTGCCTAAGAGGGGCCAAAGAGGTTTGTAATGATCATAGAATACAGGCCCTGCAGTAGTGATGCTCTGGGCACTTGGGTCACAGTATTTCAGGGCAGGTTAGTACCAGACATTCGAGCATGCAGCAGGTTTGCAAGAGGAAGCTTCTTAAAGGAAGTAGAATTGTAATGGGCTCTGTGGAAAAAATCATGTAGAATGAGCTCTGTATGGTTTGATTTTGTGTGTCATGTTTATCTTTTGAGACGCAGTTACAAAATGGTTAGTGGATTCAGAAGTGAGTTTGTCTGGAGTTGATCTAAAAATTTACTGATGCTCTTTTCCTCCCCCCGTCTCTCTCCTGTAAATAATCACTTGGCTGTTTGGATTAAGGAATAGAGGATGACCAGATACGATGCAGAGACATGGTCACATCACCATCCCCCTATGAGCTGTAACTGTGCTAGTTTGATGTGTCATTTAGCACAAAATCACTGTTTTTCAATTCCAGATAAAGTATTGCCAACCCTATACCTAAAACACACTTACAATCTCCATTTTTAAAATAAGGCCTAGAAAGCATATACAGTTTGCCTGTTTTGATGTATGTATTGATCTTCAGCTTAAACTTCGTCAGTGAGGTTTTGAAATGTACTTTTTAAATGACAGCTTATATAACAATATTAGTAATTAATTTTAGGACATAGGGCTTTTAGGAATGTCAAGTATTGCAAGATGTGGGAATAAACTGCAAGAACTGGCAGTGCTGCATACAGCACATGTCACTGATTTGGATCCTTATTGCAGCTTGTAGTAGTTAGTGCTTGAAGGCATTGCCAGACCTCCCAGGACTGCCTCTCAGCATCAGTCTTAGACCTCAGTTGTTGCTGAGGTTTGGTTAAGAGTGGGATGGTCGTAAGTTGCCTTAGCAGCTGAGAGTGGGGGCTTAAAAGAATAATGACAAGTATGAATTGACCTGGCACTGACTTAAGGCTGTAGTAGCTTGTAGTACTGTGTAGTGTGTACTTGTCAGGCTGGCCGACTAGAACTGTTATGATGTTTTGGGTCTGATTATCTGTCATCAAAAGATCATCCTGAGGATTTTTGATTGTTTGAATTTTGAAATTAGTCTGGGATATTTGGATTGTCAGGGTGGCTACCTACCAGTCTTGTATGGTCTTTGATATGTTTGTCATTGGGTGGTGAGGTGGACGGTGCAGATATGGTAACTGGAATCTTTCCCCTGTCAGTAGAAATGGTTAAATATAAAAGGGTATGAAATGGCTGTTAGTCTTTAACAAGAAGTCTTTCCTAAATTAATATAATAATAATAAAATTAAGGTTGTTATAAGATAGCAGAGAATCTGCTCTTCTATCAAGATTCTTCTTTCCCTGTGGATTCTTGGGTGTTTGCTAACGGGTGATCTTGTGCCAAAGCTGTAGTATAGTTTGTTTTAAGAGGACGGGTCATGAGAAATTGTCTGACTTTGATATCTATGTATATATTGATATCAGTGTATACATAGATATCAACAAAAAAAACCCAAACCCCAACAAGTCAGTTTGCTGCATTTGATTGGAATCATATCACAAGCAGCCTTGGTATTGCCTTATCAGTGGCATAAATACAATTGCATGGAAATAAAATGCTACATCTGGCATTCTTGGTATGGATACAGCATATATTGACAAAACTGTACCTTTTGCTTCAGTATGTTTTGTTTCCACCCAGAATGGAACTGTTGAAAGAGGAGCACAGCTATGTTGGTCACATCCCATCTTGCATTCCTTCGATGCATGTCTTGGAGAACTTCTTGGAACTCTGGTTTTGGTCAATGAATTTTCAGCGTTCATTTCCCTTCACTGAAGTAGCTTTTGACCATCAGTAGCAGCCCCTTTCTTCAAAATAAAATACTTCTTCATCAGCAAAGTTCTAACTCTTACAGAACAAGAACTAAAATGGACAGACATAACTCTTGTCTAACTAGTTCTTTAACTCATCTGGGGTGAATACATAAGCAGGTAGTTAAGCAGAATGAGACATTAATGCCGAAGTGGAACAGGAATGTCTTCCTGTGCCGGCAGAGCAGAAACATGCATCAGAAAACTAAGAAATTGTTGTCCTGTATTGTTTTCATTCTGCCCTGGCCTTTTAGGACTTTTGAGTATTTGATGAATGGGTAGATTTTGTATAACTGAAATTTGCAGTTGAGTTTCCATTCTGGAACTTCTCTGCTTTAGACCACTGTTGAAATGAATAATCTAACCTTTATCTGTAGAGCCTTACTAAGCAGAGCTGATAACTTTGTGGAGAAATGTCTTGCAATGATAATCTATTTTCCCTCTGCGTTTCTTCTGGAAGCTTTATAATCTCAGTATTGAAAATAAGACTTTCTGGCCCAGCTAAGAATACTTTCCCAAGTTCAGGGTTAACCAGCAACCCAGCGGTTAGTGTGCTTCTCTGGTAGTAGGCAGTACATCTTCTTGTGTTGTGTGGGGTTGGTTTTTGGTTTTGTGTTGTTTGGGTGTTTGTTTGTTTGGGTTGGATGTTTGTGTGTTTTTTTTTTTTTTTTTTTTTTTTGTCTGGTGTTTGCGTTTTGGTCCTGAACAGGAGTGAGTGCCATTGAGACTTACCTCTTTCTCTTCTGATCAATTTTTGAGTCTCAGTAAGCAAATTGAGTGAAGGATGGACTTGAGTCTCCATTTCCAGCCTCATGGCCTCCACTCAACTGTTGATTGTTAGAGGAATTGGAAAGGAGGTTTAGCTACAGAAAACAGGGGAGAGGGTTTTCTTGTTTCTGTGATCTGCGCTCTTACTCTTCTGTTCCTATTTACTTCCCTATTAAAGATGGCTTTAAGATGACTTTTCTGTTTCCTTGACTCAGCATTACACAGTTTACTTATGAAGCATATGCCTAAAATAGGATCTTTGTAATTGAAGGGATTTCTAAATTTAGGAAGTCTTACATTGGAACTGATACTGTTAAAGATAACACCACCACACCTTGTTGATGGTGTATTCTGATAATTGCAGCTAAAGAATGCATTCAACATGAATGGTCTTGATATGAAGCATGGTATAGAAGTTAGAGATTCCCAGGGACTCTAGAAGACCTTAGGGTTGTGTCCCCTGCCCCATCTTGCTTTAGAAAGTAAAGCAGCACAAAGCTGATGCAGCATGTGTGTGTAGTTTCTCTGTAATTCAGTTTTAATAGAGTATCCTGAATGATAAATGTGTAGTTAGTAACAGAGCTGGTGAGCTGAAGAGAAACTTTGTGCTCTGTACCCTCTTCCAACACTATGTTAAACAATGTTGGGGCGGGGGGGGGGTGGGGTGGGGGGGTGGGGAGAAAGACTTTTATTCCAAAAACCTTTTAATGGATCTATGTCTTAGATCTAGTAGTTTATTTTTAAGATAAGTTACAAGGGAAGATATAATAGTCAAACTAATCTCTGTGTACTATGAATGAATGACTTCAGTACTGCTGATCAAATGAAACGCTGGTGAGTATGTTATGCTAGGTATTTCATCAAGGGTCCTCAGCACCACTTCATAGCTGGCTTTTGATCTGCCATATCTTCCAACTAGTTTGGATAGTGGAAGTGGTCTAGGAGGTGAGGTAAGTGAAAATACTTTGTAGTCTTCAGTTTAAAAATAAGAAATAAAAATTTGCAAGTTTCTTGGTATGCAGTTGCTCTTCATATGTTAGGTCTGTATCAGAATAGATAGAGGTAAACTGTGTTAAATAAGGTGGTTTGATTCAGAGTGGCTCATTCACTGGCTGAAATGATTTGTATTTTCTTTTTCTTCAGGAGTTGTAGAAGGTGATTTAGCTGCTGTTGAAGCTTACAAGTCATCAGGAGGAGATATTGCTCGCCAGCTTACTGCAGATGAAGTACGCCTGCTAAATCGCCCTTCTGCCTTTGACGTTGGGTACACGCTTGTACATCTGGCGATACGCTTTCAGAGACAAGATATGCTAGCAATTTTGCTCACGGAGGTGAGTTACTTTGGCCCTTGCATAGATTGAATAGGAACCTTATGTAACTGTACCATTATTTGCAGCCAGTGACATGTAACTTCATTTGCTGGAAGATCGAGGCTAATATTGCTCAAATACATGAATTGCTGCTTTGCGCATTTGTTGATGTTTCTACTTAAGAAGCGAGTTTACTTTAAGTCTGTATGTGTGTGGTGGTCTTGAGGACGTTCAGTTTTCTCCTTAATGAGCAGTCTTGGCACACGTTCTGACCTTGCTGGCGGTGGAAGTGAGCTATTGTGAGGCTTCCTGTGCTTTGGGTGGGGGAGAGGAAATGCCCTGAAAGCAAAACACTGAGATCAATGACAGCGTAGTTTTTCCTGAGTTTCGTTAATGAATAAGTCTACCTGGTCTGTCTTCCCTGGTTTTCTTGGGAGCTTTTTTTTAGAAAAAGGCAAATTTCTTGCTTTGCAAAATTGCTGTATTTTTTCCACTCTTCGCCCGTTTTATAGACTGGTTGGTTCCTCTCTGTGGTCTCCTTGCTCTTGCATGTTCCACTTCTTGTATATTTTTGTATGGCCCTCCTCCATCTTCCATAAGTAATTATGTTATCTTTTTTGTCTGTTTTCTTCATCTCAGACTTTTGGTTCTTCACCTGATCAGTGCCAAATTTTTATTCTGCCTCCTTCCCTCTTTTGATGCTTAATGGAATTCTGAAAGCATGTGTTTCTGAGAAAAGTAGCATGCCTGAGAAGCGTGTAAGGATGATGGAATGCACAGGGTTAAGTAATTAAAAAGAGTAGACGAAGCAAGACAAACATAGGTAAAGCCTTGAGAAGAGTGTATATTTATATATGGCTAATATCAGTAGTTTTGTGCTGCTTACATAGATAGCTATCTGGGTGGATGGAATTATATGGTTAAAACCAAGTTAATTTGCTGAAATACTGTCTTACAGATTTTTCTGTTTGGTTTTGTTTCAGTTTCTAGGAATACTTAGTCAACATACCATTTGTGAAAGTACTTGATAGTGTTTGAGCCACAGTGATACTTTCCTTTGCTAAGATATCAACTAGTGAAAATGTGGGTCTTAAAGAGTGGTTTTTTTATATAGGCAGTGTCATCCCTGAGTCACTTGCCCTGTATCACTGAATGAGTTCCTGCTGCCAGCGATGATTAGAATCTGGAGAAATTTAGGTATCTTAGCTTAATAGCTTTTGGGAAGATCCTTTGTAGGAAACTGTCATGTGTTGTGGTAATGAAGTTCTCTGTTAAATGTAGACTGGGCTCATGCATAAGATTTGAGGTATATTTCTATTGTTATCTAGCTTTTTTTTGCTTTCCTTTTCCTGCTGTGATTGGGCACCTGTTAATTCACTTCTTTGATTTAAAGAGGTTTTTAACCAGCTTTATGTTATCAGCTACATGACAAATGAGACATTAATTCATTGACAGTCACTGAACATTTAATCTTTCAGGGTACCAATGTTTAGACTTCTGTTGGATTACTTGTTAACAAAATACTGTCTGGTGGTGGTTATCACTCCTAAGTCTTCCTGTTTAACTAGAAATAATACTGAGTGCAGTAACTGTGTTATGTTACAGGTATCACAACATGCAGCGAAATGCATTCCTGCCATGGTGTGTCCAGAGGTCACAGAACAAATTCGTCGTGAAATTGCTGCATCTCTTCATCAACGAAAGGGAGACTTTGCTTGCTATTTTCTGACTGACCTTGTAACGTTTACGTTACCTGCAGGTAGTTACATCTTACTGATGGAGGAGTTTTTTTTGTCACCTGGTTGAGAATTGCTTGGTTTGGATGTATACTTTGACTTTCTGATGGCCGTGGTGTGTGTGTATACATTTTATTTATGAAGTTTTAATAGCTTAGGTCAGATCTAGTAGTTGAATTTGCTTATTAATATTCAGTTTTTGCATATTTCAACCCATATGTTGCTCCTGTGAAGTGAACATCTATTGTCCTATTTAGACACAAGAAGATAGAAGAAAAGGTGGTGTAATCTAAGGAAAGGCTGTGTTTAAAGTGAAGATTGGAGCCCAGATGTTTCTCGGCTCTAATACGACTTTTCACATAGCTATGGTAGCTTTCAGTCCTTTCTGTTAAGGCCCGGAGCTATTCTTTGCATTTGGACCTGGTTATAGCAATAGCACTTTTTGAATGCTTTTGAGGTAATCTGCAATCAAGAGAATGTTTGTCTATTAATAAAAAGCTATTAGAAGACTCTTAATCTTCAATAGCTGTTTCCTTTAATAGGAATGCTACCAGAGATAAGAAAATGTGTAGATGGAAACTATACTAATCAGCAGATCTGTTTTGTGCTTTTTATAAAGCAGTAGCATTGTAAGGACTGTATTTGGAACCTCTTTGAGTGTTATCTGATCTCCTCCTTTTCAGAAAGTCTTGTCTACAACTACCTGTTTGAGGTGCTGTATTCAGTCTTATTCTGTGGGTCACGTATGAGAGGCATACGGCATGGGAGTATGAAGTGTCTAGAGACTAACACTTCATTGCTGTTTGGGGGACAGAGGGGAAAGAGGGGCAACAGTATGATTTTGTAACACACGTGAGAAATGTTGCTCTCGCCAGAACTGAGGAATTTGTTCAGTATTTTCAAGAGGCATGTCTTAAACCACTGTGCAGCTTTTTGACACATGTGATAGCCTTTAAATAATTAAAGAATAAGAATGTTCAAAAGCTTCTGTGCATCAAGACTTGTCAATGTATTTCCACTTCTATCACACTTAGTCAACTGAACATCTTTTGTAGTCAACAGTTAGCAGCTGGTCTCAAGACAGCATTTCCAAGAATAGTGGTGTAAATCACAATCCTATTCAGATACTGCCTATATGTTCTAGTTTAGGAACCAGTTTCCACTCAGTCTTTCAAATAAATGGATAGGATCTTCCCAACAAGCCAATGCACAGACATTAGAGTGCAAAACTTTTAAATTGATTGCTGGCCACTGTAAGCCAGTTTCAGTTTTAAAAAAAAATATACAAAAAAAAAAAAAAAACCACCCCACAGCGCCCTGCCTGCACCAAACAATAGTATGGTTTAGTAGCAATTCATGTGCCTAAATGTGGACTTCACTTTTAGAAGCCCTAGAGTGTTGGACATGCGAGCAGGACTGGCAGATCCAACACTGGAATTGAGAGATCTTTGTGCCCTTGAAATACTACTTAGAGCCCAGTCATTATCCCCTAGAGTGCCTGAAGGGATGCTAGATGCTTCTGTTTAACTATGTGATTTACTCCCTTATTTAAGTTTCACAACTGCGCTGGAGCTAGCAAAGTTTCTCTATTACCGATCTGCCTAGCAGTCCTTTACTATTTAACCTGTATTGAAATGCAGGCTGTGAGCAAATCTTTAAGGTGTAGCAAATGTTTGAGTTTTAGAATATGTGTTTATTGTTTTACATGATACAGGAGTCACAGGAGTTTTGCTCGTTACACAAATTTCTGCCTTTTTAGTTTTTTTTTTTTTTTTAAATAATGGTAGGTCCACAGTTGCAGATCCTGTCTGTAAAGCTCTTGGAACAGTTGTCAGTAGTGGCATTTTCTGTGTCATAGCTCAATAGTTCTCTGAACTATTTTGTTGAAGTCTGCATGAAATGACTAAAAGTGGGTGTTCATACAAGAACGAGTCTCTTGACAAACTGTACCTGTCCATTGGGGTAGACTGGGGAGGGGAAGCCATTCAGATGGGTGGAAAACGACTGCTTAGGATTGAAGCTGTCCTAAATATAGTAGGGTTGAAAATAGTCTTTTTTTCCCCACCTCAAAGTGGTTCTCTACTTCACTTTCTCCTTCAGAGAAATCCATTCTTACCCTACGTGTGCTGTGATGATCCTTTCTGCATAAAAGGTATGACAGTCAGTCTGAGATATGTATCTACTTCAGTGTGCTCCGTGAAGCCTATGGTCACAAATGACAGATGTGAAAATAATAGCAGCTTTTCAGAGGAGACATTAGGGATGATAGGGCGAAAGCTGTTGTGTAAGTTCTCCTGAGCATCGGCTGGTAATGTGTCTCTTTTACAGTAACATTAAGTGACTTTTGTATTTGCTTTCTATTTTTCCAGATATTGAAGACTTACCGCCCACAGTTCAAGAAAAGTTGTTTGACGAAGTACTTGATAGAGATGTTCAGAAAGGTAAATGCTCTGAGAATGGCTAGAATCTCTCCTTGCCTTTCATTAGAGAATGTTTCTGTTCTTTAAAAAAAAAAGTGCATGTGTGTATATATGTCTTTGTTGCCTGCATTTGTTTTAAATACAAATTCGATGTTTTCAAGTTAATCTTCACTCCTGAATTATTTTAATTTTAACATTTACAGTCTACTTACGAGGCAGAGAGAGAATGGAGTCTGTAGAAATCATGTTTGTAATGTATCTTTTGAATTTTAAAGGTTTTTAAAGCTTTACAGTTTTAAGTCACAAGCTCTTTAAAGAAAATGGAACAAATCTTTCCACTTCAGTAACACTCATCAAACAAATTATGTGATGCTTTGTTGAAGGCAGTGATTTGTTTTGGTGGGTTTTTTTTCTTCTTTTCTTGACAGTATTTTGCCCAAGGAGTGCCTTTAGCCATTGTAGTTCACCTATTTTTGTAGCATGAAGGAAAACTTAGTTTTATTCATGTAAATGGATAAATTGTTGAGATTATGCCATTACTGTGCTGTTCATATTCTCTGAGACTTCAAGTGAATATAGATTTTAAAAGATACTATTGTCATGTTGCAGAGCTAGAAGAGGAATCTCCCATTATTAACTGGTCACTGGAACTGGGTACGCGCTTGGACAGCAGATTGTATGCACTTTGGAATCGAACTGCAGGGGACTGCCTGCTTGATTCAGTACTACAAGCCACTTGGGGCATTTACGACAAGGATTCAGTGCTGCGGAAGGCTCTTCACGACAGTTTACATGACTGCTCACATTGGTAAGTTAGTTTTTATGTCAACTTTAGAGATAGCTTTACATGTAGCTTAGTAGTTGATAGTAGTATAGTATTAAAAAGAAACACAACCACCACTCCCCAATTTACTGTGGATTGTGTGCCTCAAAGATGTTGAGTTACAGCACGATCCATGTAGTAATCTAGATCTAGCCTATTTTAAATGCGAGCACTGGAAACTTGGACATTCTGAACTCAGTGATACTATGTGATAGTCAGCAAATCGCATTTAAAACAGAGCAAAATATTTTATGCTGTGTGCTTGTCAAGAGTGAGCTAACCACAGTTAAGACAGGAATTTACTTGCAATGTAAATCATGCACATGCCATGCCTTGCTGCTGTTGGTGGAAGTTTTGCAGAAGATTGTTGATAGAAGGTAGCCTTTTATTCCTGTATAAACTTTCCAGTATTTTCATTCCATCTGCTTAGTTACAGCTTTATTCGGTATTGCTCTTTTTGTTCCTGTTCTGTCTGCTAAAATAATGGTAGTAAAGCAGAGTGGTGATGTTTAACTAGTGCTGTCATTTGGCCATAGAATTAATTTATCATTCTGTAAAACAACTTTTGTTGTTTCACGCTGGCAACCTTCTTTAGTCCAATAGCATGGTTTGCCTCTGCTAGAGGAAAAATTCTTGAAGTTGTACCCTCGGTGGTGTCCACCAGCTCTCAAGTGTGTAATGGGACTAAGGCAAGAGATTGATAAAGACTAATAATACGAGACACCAGGCGATTAGATTTCTTATGTTCTTGTAGTCAAGGACAAGAGAAACACTATCAGCAGACATACTAGAGAAGGAGCCTGTCCCCTTGCTCTGTGTGCTGCACAGGAAGTCAACAACCAAGGTTAATTTTAGGGGTACCTATAACTAGCTTTTGTGATTACTGTCCCCAACTGCCTGCTGTTTGGAGAAAACTCCCAAAATTAGCATCCAGAGCTGGATTCAATAAAGTGGTGCTTCAGTAACAATTCTCCCGAGAACCTGTCTCTGAATGGATCTGTCGCTGCTTTAGAGTTGTTTATAATGGAGTGTGCATCTCGACCACGCAGGAATGTCCCTGGCATCATAAGCAGTTCCCCTGAGGCCAGAACAGAAATTTATGATAGATCAGGTTTTGTTCTTTATGGTAACAAAAACAAGCGTGGTATCCAAAAACATGCTGCAGGCTATTGAGGTTTAAACCGGCCTTTCAAAATGTTAGTGTTAACTGTTGTTGACTTACTGTTGTATCTAACGTAACACTCATTATTTAGAGGGTACTAAATCTGGTTAAGCATTTTTAGTTCATGTTCTAGACAGAATTTGCATTCTACTCTGAATTTACTTAATCTTTATCCTTATTGGAAGCAGAGTTTGTTGGTTTTTTTAACTGATTCATGTGTTCCTTGATAGTTGTTTGAATACAGTTGCCTACCTTCAGTCTGGATAATCTTATTTGCTGGTTTGTGGAAAAATTAGTAGAAGTCTTTTAATTAAGTTCTGTTGTAAATTGATCATCCTGTACATCCTATACGTGCTGTATAGATTCTGTGTTGGCCAAGATGCATTTACTTTTAATTCTGTAGGATAGGATATGTAGCAGATAGGAAGTGACGTTGTCATCACTGGCTTTAATGAGAGTTGCGGAATCACTAGTCTCAACAACGGTATGCTTAAACTTTTTATCTAGTGGAATTGTTCTTCAAAGCCTTCACAAAGACACTTAAAAATGGGTATTTTTATAGTCAGACACAGAACACTCATGTAACTCGTTTGGCCTCATTTTGTTCTGGTTGTTTAGATGCTGAACAAAGAAGAATCTATTTACTTGAGACAGTCTAGTGGTACTCGGGAAAAGCTCGATAGTGAAGTTCCCAGAGGCTCTGGCCTGTGGATTCTTTTCCACTCGCCTTTTAAATGACTACACTTTTTTTAGTTTACCCATTTGTCCCTTTCTGTATTCCACCATTAGCTTTTGATGGAGAACGGGCATGTGCCCTAAGCTGGATTTCAGAATTTTTTTTTATGGATGCATTCAGTTCTCTTGTGTTAAACTGAAGAGTTTGTTTTAAATGAGATCAAAATCTTGAGCTTTGACTTCTGTCTACAAGTCTACCTCCTGTGAACATCTATAGATAACTGGGTCTGTGGCTGACTAATTCAAAAAAGAAACTTCTTTAGGAAAACACTTTCACAGTAGAACTTTTGGGAGGTAGTTTGTTTTTTTTTCTTTTGGTTGCGTTTTTGGTTGGTTTGTTTGTTTCGTGTGTGTGTGGTTTTTGTGTTTTTTAGCAGAATCTGGTTAAACTTCCTTCAGGAGACCTAGCAATTAATTCATTTAGCACAAGGGTATTTGGTTAGACGTTTCTGGGGGAAAACAGGCAAAATATCAGCTGCAGAGATAGAAGCAGTTGATGTATTTGGATAGAAACTGGAACGTAGATAGATCCAGAAGATTCCCTGTAGATGTATTACTGTGAGTAAGCACATAGACCCATCAAAATGTCTTACTAACAGGTCTTTTAAGCCATGCAAAGGTTTTGGCTGTACTTGGGCAAGCCAGCCTGGCTGGTAACAGCTGTTAGAGACACCAAGATTTTAGGATGATTACATCTTTACTGAAAGCATAGGAAAGGTTTCTTCCACACACACTCACTGTCTGTTAATTTTCTCAGATTTTAATTAAATGAGTTCATTTCAATGACTTTTTTTAATAAGCTGAACTTCAGAATGGTTTCTTTGTATTCACAGTAAAGGCCATTGTTTAAAAGTTGGCTTAGCACTCCTCGCTAAACCCGTGTCCCTAATGTGAAGTTGTGGCCTGTCCATGGTGCGGTGATCGGACTGAGTTTAAAATTTTAAAAAGCCAGCATTTGCTTTTTAATGTGTAGGTAATTTTTCTTTGTAATTGATTAAGAAAGATAAAATGTTAGGACTAAACTAATATACAAAAACGCTAATTTTAATTTAAACAGAAAAATAGAAAAACTGAGACCTTAAAACTTTCAGTGTAAATTGGATTAATCCTACTTTCTATATTTGATTCTTATCCACGCGGCTTTCTAACTAGTGAATATAATGCGACATTACCATACTCTTTGTTCAAAAAGCTGGTATAAAACAGATACTGCTTCTTAACCACAGTCTATTTGAAGTTGATACGCAAGTATTTTGGAGTTAATTGGCTTATGATAATGGTCAACAATATAGAATACCTGTATTGTTTGTGTAAGGGGAGCTGCTCATTCTTCTTATGTGAAATGGAATGTATTGGGTTTGCTCCCTGTATATCAACACTTCAAAATAAATAAGGCTTAAAAAAACCTGTTACAAGAAGTATCAGACTAGCCAGGAGCCTGTTAGGAACTTACATCTATTACAGCATGTTTGCTGTAGGCATTGCGATCCCAACTGATTTCTTAAATGAGGATCACCAAATGGAGCCTCCTGAAGATTAAAACTAAGACAAAATCCAGTTTTCCTGATGTCTCTTTCTTCCCCCTTCTTTAAAGACTTGGGATAAAAGATTGCAAGGGCTGAATACTGCTATCAGGTGTATGGTGGTTGAGTAAATATTTTTGTCTTTACCACTCTTCTGCTCTCCCTAACATTTTAGGTTCTATACACGCTGGAAAGAGTGGGAATCGTGGTATTCCCAAAGCTTTGGTTTACATTTCTCATTGCGAGAGGAACAGTGGCAGGAAGATTGGGCATTCATACTATCTCTTGCGAGCCAGGTAAGAAAGCTTCTTTATAAGATGGCTGTTAGGATACTTTAATCTTTCTGAAAAGAAATTTCAAAACCTCTTCAGGAATAAGAATTTTCATGTATAAAGGAAAACATTCCTCTTAAGCCAGCAATCTTAAAGTATTACCTGAGTAGACTCTTCCTATCAAGATGGAAAAGTTCATTTAAAATTCTAATTTTTGAGCTTACCATTAAGCAGTACAGTACAAAAAAGTCTGTTTCTTTTGGTGTCAGTGTGAAGTCCGTAGAATTAACTAATAACACAATCATCTATTTAATGCCCTGCCTCCTAGTTCCTGCAGTGCTTACCTCCTAGAACATACCTGCAAATCTGTAAGCTTACACTACTAAAACTTCAGCAAACTGATATTTTATAACCCTCCTCCAAAATGAGATTTACATTCCTATAAGCTGCCAACTATAGGAATATTTTTAACTCCTCTTTTAAAGTATAAACATGATTTGTGGTGCTATTTTCTTGTGATTTGTTTTGGACGTGCTCTTTTCCTATCATCAAAAGGTATTTACCTTAACCTTTCCTCAGATGAGTGAATTATTTTTAGACTAAACATTATGTAGATTTCACTTCTAACTGGGGAATGAAAAATGTTACACTGAATCTGGGCAATAGGGCAAAGAATTATTACTGACAGATTACGTTCTTGTGCAAGCTGAAATGTTTTTGCTTATTTCCAACTGATATGTAATAGTCTTCCAGTCTTTCCTTTTTCCTGTCAAAGCTAGATCACTCTTAAAAGGATTTTCTGTCTCAATTTGGAGACTATATTTCAAATTTCAACGTAGAGAATGATAAGTTCTGTTTCAAGTGTTGTCTTTCTTTGTGTTTGGTTCAGCCTGGAGCGAGTTTGGAGCAGACACACATTTTTGTACTTGCACATATTCTTAGAAGACCAATTATAGTTTATGGAGTAAAATATTATAAGAGTTTCCGAGGAGAAACATTAGGATATACCCGCTTTCAAGGTAAGCCTTTAGTTTTTCAAATTTAGTTTTCAAAAAGGTTCAGCTATAAATCATAAACATAAGGGAAGTTGAAAGGAGAGTGACATTAAGCTACTAGCTGGAAGAGGATGGAATTATGTTGTAGGTAAATTTCCGTTAGCTGTTAAAAAGAACAAAACAATCCCCTCAAAACTTTCAGTTTTTCACTGTATAGCAGCCATGCTGCCTGTAGCTACAGTTAAAATGTGTTTTGACCTCCACTCAACATACCTTTAGTCAATAGTTTTATATAAAATACTCTGATTGTGAAAACTTATCAAAAGTTCTGTCATTTGTACTGCTGTAAGACACAAGAGGTTTAATAAATGGAATTTGAAATTTGTTTGCTTGTGGTACTAATGGTTGTAAACGTTCATCTTGGAAACTAAACTGTATTTAGCATTTCCTGAAGGAGGCTCATAAGGTCAGGGGCGAGGCAGGCAGAAGGTGTTTGCATTGGCATGGTTTCTTGCCAGAGTGACGGCGGTATCTGCTCTTTTAGGATGACAGGGCATGCTTTGCCACTGCGCAGCTCTGCAGAGCAGGCGATGTGTGAAGCAGCCCTTAAGAGCAGTGAAAAGTAGCCACCCTTTAAAGCAAGAGGCAAGGGTATACAAAGGAGGGTAGAGAAATTAAAGTAGGGTGGAGAATGATAACGTTGAGGGGTTTTTTTGTAGTTGATTCAAATTGCCATGTCTTACTTTAATGTATGCCGTAGAGGCTGAAAAGGAAGGAATTCTGTTTATAAATGCTCTACCAACAGTTGTTATGTGAGGTATAAGATCAGGTAACTTAGTTATGATTACAAAATATTGGTCGACTAATAATGTAAATCTCACTTTCTGCAAAAGTGAATTCCGTGATGTAGTTAAAAAGAAGATTTTAAATTTTATCTGTGTTTCAGTAATTCACACTTTATAGCAAGTGTGATGTAAATACTGACCTATTTCTCAAGTAGTGCTATAATTTTGCACAGTTTGATCAGGTTCTTTCTGACTGTTTCTCCTCGTAGTCTTCTGGGCAAACAGCCTAACTATCCTTAAGATACATATGAAGATGTTTAGCTGACTCAGTCCAGTTTTGCTTAGACATATGTTTGTAGATTTCTAAAGATGTGTATTCTGTTTTGCAAGCCAAATACGTGTTTGGGCAACTTTCCTCTGTATTACATGCTAACACTTTATTATTTGAAGAATAAAAACATAAGAGGGGGTTGGGAGCATCTGTACATGCTCAGCAGTAAACAAAACCCATGTGGAAAGAACTGTTTGATCGGGTGCTGCGGCTCTGTTATGGGGTGTTAGGGCGTTTCCTTTGCCCATGGTTCATCTTCTGGCCTCAAGTATATCTGCTTGACGACTATACTACAGTTGTTTTCACCAATAATATCACTATTTATTTATAGCTTAGTAGAGGACTTCCCGAAATGTCTCTTTTTGTGATTTGTACACTAACTTTGGAAGGAGGCAAACCCATTATGTACAGAAGAACTCCAAGCTGTGGGGTTAATGTCAAGTGTGTAACCTATCGTAACTATTTAGAGTCTTCAGAAAATCTGAGCGGCTCTTTGGCTTGTAAGTTTGGGGCAGTGACAAAACTTCTTTATGTGAGGAAGTGAAATACTTTTTTGAAGAATATAAAAAAATTGGTACTCTTTGTAGTTACATGTTATCTTTTATCTGAGATGATGAATGCATAGACTGGGAAAGAACAGTTATTCATGTGATGTAGATCTGACACTTCAGGTTTGTGTTGCTTTTAACACAAAGGCTGAGTGGCTTGCAAAATGTTTTTATTTTATAGATTGGGCATTGAGGCAGACAAGTGTTACGTGGCCTAAATGTGCTGAAATCGTTTTCTTGCTCTGTCAGCCAGAAGGTAACCAGGTGTCTGGGACAACCTTTTGCTAGACATGCATTTCCAGGAATTTAGTCAGACAAATATTTATGACTTGTGACTTGCTTGCCACAAGCCTCATCCATCCATACATAGAAACACACAACACTCTGAACAGGTGAACTTAGGAGTCCTGCGTCAAATTACCTGGAGTTACTTCTATCCCTGTCCAACCACATTTTTGTGGTTAATGTGTGCTAATTAAATGCCAGCAGCACAGCTGAAACCAAACAGCCATTGGACTCAGAGTAGTATGGGCTGCCAAGACAGGTCTCCTGTAAATGCTATGAGACTTGCTGTTCTGGGCTTGTGTGTGAGCTTTGCTTAGCATGTGCCCCTTCGGTGAAGCTTTGAGGAGTGCTCGGGCTTCTCTGACTTGCTGTAAAGCACCCTGCCTGTGTTAAAGATCATGTTCACCAAAAAAGAAAAAAGGAAAGCAAGATTGCGAGTAATAATAGAGATGGGGAAATTAATTTTTTTAATGCTTACTTAAAATCATGGTTCTGTTCATAGCACCTTGGAAGATACTGTAAATCCCTATCTGCCCCTGAAATATTCTCCGCTGGTCAGAATTTTCTTCTCCAGGGATTCCTTGTTCCAACTTGGCATCCTTGCTGTAACTGCTGTGAATCCCATAACTGACAGCCTCCTTGTTTTCTAGACTTCAATTGACTGTTAATGCTTCTTTAAATATTAAGTCTTCAATGTGAAAGATCCATTTACTCAGCCTTAAGTATGCTTCTGGTCTAGCTGCATGTATTTAGTGGCATGAATATAGAGCTTTTAAAATTAAACAGGAAAAAATGTGACTGACTGAAATTATCATCAGATCAGGCTGGAGAAACTAAATCCTGTGGCGATGGCTTCCAGGATGTGTTAGCCCATACTCTTTACTTTCTGTGGCTTGTGTGCATGTCATCAGTATTGTCACACTACCTTCTCAATTTGTATCAGATTGACTTTTATAAACCTTCAGAGCACTAGATATTCTCCGTGGTAATGCCTGAAATTCTGTTCTTGTGCACATCACATAATGTTCAGGAGGAAAGGAAAGTGTAACACAGCCTTCTGACTTGGGGAAATTATTAGTGTGGCATTTTTACTAAGGTAAAACAATAGTGGAAAAAGAATTTCCAAAAAGTTGCTGAATCTCAACGTAGAGACTATGTTGAGGCAAACAGATTAGTTCCACTCCTGAACCGGTCATGTAGCTATGCCCGACACAGGAGTTCTGTGTCGTTAGATGAGACGTGAGATGTTCATAGAGATGAGACCCTTTGCTTATCGGAGACTTCTGTTGCACCGACAACGTTGAGTGGCGCTTGGGGGTCAAAATCTACCAGTTTGGGGCAGCAGGGCATTAACTGTCTGTATTAATTAGCAGTTAAGTTAATCCTCCCCAAATGGAATCTGTTTTGCCTGTGACAGTAACTGGTGAGTGATCTCCCTGTCCTTATCTCCACCCATGAGTTTTTCATTGTGTTTTCTCCCCCGTCTTGCTGAGGAGGGGAGTGAGAGAGCGGCTGGGTGGGTACCTGGTAGCTAGCCAAGGTCAGCCCCCCACACTAGCGTAAGTATCCTGAGGAGCTGGCACAGTTTGTGAGTGGAAGGAGGGGACCTTTTGATATTTTTCTCTGATCGCAACTTGTGGAAGAAAAGGGGGAAGCGGTCACCCTGAGGGTGCTGGTGCTTTCAGTTCTGAAAGACCTTGGTGACCTAACCAGCGTGTGTATAGATAGTACCATAATATTTAAACGAAGCACACAATGCTAATAAATTAGTTTCCAACCCTCAATGCTTGATTGTTTTGCTGATGCTTCAAACCAAAGCTTGGAAAAAAGTTTATGAAGTTATTTCACCGCGTATGCATGAAGAATAAATTTCCAGGAATTGAGGGACTGTCTTCATTACATTTGACTGTTAGTATGTTATTTTCAATGTAACTTTGAATTTTGACCAGGTGTTTGGTTCTTTCCCTAAATGTAAAGGCTTGAAATTTTTTGGTTAACACTTATCCCTTGTTCTGCATCGTTTGTATTTAGCATTGAATTACCGTGAGGCTTCATTGTAACGGGGACGGGAGGCAGGGAGCGCTAAGAAGGCATTAAATGGATTTGTCCTTAGATCTAGATGTAAAAACTTGTGTGAACCTTAATCTAAAAGAAATGAGAAGACTTTTAGGTATTTTTTGATGTCTTAATTCAAGAATGGGGGAAAAAAGGGACAAATATTTACCAGTAGCCCCCACTAATTTTGTTGCAGCAAAGAAAGATGAGTTCAAAATTTATGTAAAACCTCCAAACCCATCCCCTGCCTCAGATTTCCAATTTAGCGTTGCCCTTCCATCTCCATGGATGTTGGAGGAGAAGTGAAGTGCCTTGTTTTGCTGCAGCATCTATTCCTAACTTACTGGCAGCAGCTGTACTATGAAAGGTTGCTATGCTACATGTGCGCTTAAGTTTATGCGGGGCTATTTTTAAACTGTCACAAGGTAAGGCATGCTTTTGCTTGAGTTGTCTTGCAGCAGTACACACCAAGAATTGCTTATGTTCCTAGAAGAAAGGAGGTGTAGTTTTATTTTGAGACTTCATGCACCTCCAGTGAATTACTGTCTTTATTGCTAAAAATGGTGGGGAAAAAAAGTGGTGTTTCTTTCAGAATCTGTGACATCAGTAATTTGTTGTATCTGAGCAAAATAGTATCAGCTTTCTGGTGGTTTTTTCTTCTTTTTTTTTTGGAGACTAGATATGCATAATTGATGTGGGTTAATTCAATCTATTAATACAATGTTTATGAGAAGTCCCATTGTCTCTGGGATGGGCTACATACTTAGGTGCTGAATAACATTTACTCCAGTAAATTCTTTTAATAATAAGTTCTGTAAGCAGATGGTGGAATTTTTGTTCTGGTAAAAATAGACATCTGACTGTAGCTTTTATATCTGTGATGCAGAATCTGATTTTTTTTCTTTATAATTTTTTTTATTTTTAAGAAGAGTTACCAACAGACTGCTTCTTGAACCTTGTTATTTTTTCATCGCTGTACTATAGACGATAGATTTTGGGGTAATGTGGCATTGGTTGTAATGGCTTTTATGTCTAGACTTGTACAGTTGCAGAGATGTTTGACTAATCTCATGTTAACCTAATAATAATTAGCTGTACTGAAAAGTGTGACCTATATTGGCATAGACCAAACCCAAGTACGTTTTAAATGCTTGTAATGTGCTGCTGTTACTGTGTTTAGCCAAAAGCAAAAGGTTTGTATCAAAATTCTTTGCCGCTGAACATTGTAGTTCTGAGTCTTACCCTTTGTTTTAATTTGTTGTAGGTGTATATTTGCCTTTGTTATGGGAACAGAGTTTTTGTTGGAAAAGTCCTATTGCTCTGGGCTACACAAGGGGCCATTTCTCTGCTCTGGTTGCCATGGAGAACGATGGTTATGGCAATCGAGGTGCTGGTGCTAACTTGAACACTGATGATGATGTTACTGTTACTTTTCTACCATTGGTGGACAGCGAGAGGAAATTATTGCACATTCATTTCCTTTCTGCTCAAGAGGTAAGAAACAATTCGTGTAGCTGGTAGCCTTTGTCACAGCTGCTTCTAAGCTGTGACTTCGGCAATCTCTGTAGCCCCATATGTTTTTGCAGTTCAGAGAGTTACAGGGAATATGCTGTTCTGTTTAATTAACACTGCTCCCTTCCCCATCGTTTGAGGTGATTCTGAAAGATACTTTCCTGCAAATTTGATACTTACATTCAATTTACAGAGCTATAAGTAACTTCACTATGCATGTGAATACAAGTGTAGCTTGAAAAGGACCCAGAAGTAAGGATTCCGACACTAATGCAAGACTGAAATACGCATGGTGGTTGGTTTTCTTTTTTAGAAGGACGCACGTGAATATTGGCTAGTAGTTACAGCATGCTCTACCTCTTTTTCTAATGAAACTCGACTCGTTTCTTCTTTAATAACTGTGATAAAGACAGGGAACCGCTTCAGTAAAGTGTGTACATGGGGGAAGGGAGGGTTGGAAAACCTGAAGTAATTGCAAAAAGCAGGCATCCTGTAGAGGAGAAAAAGTGTGGGCTTTAAGTCTAGAGAGGTATATTTTTTCAGCAAATCACAACATTTCTTGTCTTACAAGAGGAAATGTTTCATGTCAAGAACTGCTAGACTCGTAAAAACTGCTTTGTAAAGCCAGAAGGCTCTTTTAGGACTTAGCCTCCTGGTATATTGTGCCTACCATAAATAATTAGTTGCTCACAAATAACTGAAATATAGGAAGGCTATATCGGAAATACACATCTGAAAAATTTAGAAGGGAAGAATAGCAGGAGAGTATTTCCAGAGCCTTCAAATTTTGGTTGAAAATGCAGCATGTGGCAGTTTGGCTTTCGGAGACTCCCAGCTGTGGTGAAGTAGCACGCCAACAGTTTGGAAAGGAACTGCGTTGCTCCCCTAGGCTGGGTGTTTTGGAGTGTCACAGGTGGCTTGCTTCAAGTTGCTGGTAATGTTTCAAGCCTCGTTCTCAATCCCTTTTCTCTCCCCCAAAGATAGGTAATGAGGAGCAGCAAGAAAAGCTGCTTCGGGAATGGCTGGACTGCTGTGTGACAGAAGGAGGGGTTCTTGTTGCGATGCAGAAGAGCTCTCGCAGGCGCAATCATCCACTGGTCACCCAGATGGTAGAGAAGTGGCTCGATCGCTACCGACAGATCCGCCCTTGTACCTCCCTTTCTGATGGCGAGGAAGACGAGGATGATGACGATGAATGATGATGAAGAAATTGAAAACTACCAGCGCAGAGTGTCTGACCCGGACTTAGCATTGTGCTCTAGCAGCTCGTTGTGGAATGACCCAATTCTAGGGGAAACATGCTGTAAAGGATTTTTCTAACCAGCATGGAGAGAGTCTAGAGGCTCATCAGCTGTGTGAAGAGAGCGAAATGGGCTGGACTACAGTTTGTATAAAAACAAAGAAAAAGAAACAAAAACCCACTAATTTTATTATCAAGACAGAAAAAAAAATTTTCTTTCTGATTGTAAATCTGTCTATAAATGTACCGCATGTGGTTGTGTAAGAGGTTGTGTAATAGGAAAAGTATACCAGCATCTTAATTATTGCAAAGAAATTTTTCAAATAAGGGCACTTACGAAAGCACATGTTAGATGGGTATCTCTTCCCTCCGAGATTCTTTTACAGTAGGACTTGGTATTCTGCATCACCTTTTAGATACTCTGACACATTTCTGTGAAAGGCCCTTTTATGTGAAATCTCACTAGTGCCCAGGTCAGATTGTGAGGTTTTTTTGTTTGCACAAAATATCCACAGCAAGTCATAAGCAAAAATGCATTCATTATTTTAGTAATATTTTAGTTACTGCTGTGCCCATGTAATAAAATCTGAACTCTACAGAATGAACTGGAAGAGAAGCTAAATTTTTCATTGAGTGAAATGATTTGTTTCCTGATAAAGGTTTTTTGTGGGTTTTTTTTTTCTTCTAATAGTTAATAGATTCCTTTCAGTATACGTGAGAATATTTATTCAGAGAAGTGACCTAAAATATAGGGATTTTATTCCAGTGAGCATACACTAAACAAAATTTTGTGAAATTTGAGAACTCAGACACAATTGAAAAATCTCATATTGTCAGAACTCCATCTTGCTGTGATACAAACTATATATCATTTCATTGTTTATTCTTTCATCAACTTAAACCTTGCTGCAAATGAAAAAACACCTTTTTAAAGGGTTACTCCTTGGTTATTAAATCTAGTGAGAATACACTTGGCAGTTCTAATTAAAAAGAAGAATCTATGCTAAAGTTTTTCTTAAAAGCACTGTGTTATATATTTCTCAGTATGTAAACCTGGGAATTTCTTGCATGTTGATTGATGTGGCCATACTTAAACTTATGTAAGTTCCTAAGATTGTAAGTTCAGAGTATATTCTCCAGTAGAAATTTTATTATATTTGATAACTTTAGCCATGTAACCTGTAATGGATAAAGTTTATCTAAAAATCTCACTTGAAACACTAAAGGTTAATGCCAGTTTTTACATATACAGTGCAATTCAGGTTGTCTTGAAAAGCACTTTTGATGGTGTGGTGGTTGAATAAGGAATTTTGCAGTAGATGAAATTTGTTTTAATTAGAATTTGGAAAGAAGCCCCATAGCACATATTTTTATGTAGTACAGAGCTATGGAAACCCTGAGGAACTTGCTGCTTTTTCTTCCAAATGCTGCTTGGATGGTGTTGAAATGTGCACAAATCCTACATAAACTTGGTGATGACACCAAAAGTATAGAAATAATGAAGTACTGTATTAACTTAGCAATTTTCCCATCACAGATTCCATTGAGGTTTATTATGAAGTGTCTTCACCTTTTTTTGACCATTAGATCTCCTCTGATTGGTGCATGCGCAAATTTTCAGGTAAAAGAATGCATGCTTATCTGCAATGTACGTATGATTTACCTGAACTAAATAGGCAAACCGCAGATACTAAAGGGGTTCTCTACAAGCATATGGTCCTGTTTCAAGTTTGCTTTCTAAATTGGTTTTGGGTTTTTTGTCCTTCTTACCTTGCAGTGAAATCCTTTTGTACGTGTCTAGCTGAGGACATAAAGCTTTTCTGTCAGGGGAACTGAATGCGGAGTAAGCTGGGATGCGAATTTCTGTGATCTGAGCTGGCCTGCACTGTGTGCTTGGCGGCATCATTTATCTGTTGTGGTATAACCCAGTACACTTCTGGAGGTCCTTCTAGTTCAGGACTAAGTACGCCAGCGTCAGAAGTTCTCATTCAGTGACCAGATCACTGTAAATTCAGATCCTGGCTTACCCAGGACTAGCTTCCCTGTGCAGACCACCATTTGAACGGACAAAAGGATAAGCTCCTACCTTCAGCAGGCCACTTCAAGGGGTGTGCAAAATGCTGTGCAGAATTCTAACATCCCCCCCCGCTTCGTATTCTGCAGTACCATTCCGTTTAAGGAAGTAAAGCTTCCTTGTACCATGGGGAGAATAACCAATGTGAAAGTCTACCTTGAGCCAAATTGGACGAGCACGCCTTTCCTTATCTGCCGTTGCTGTACGTGGGCAGCCTGCCTCCTGGCCTGACGATCCCCGTCCCCAGCCAGCCCTTCACCACAGCACGTGGAGGTTCTCCATGCAGTCAGTTCAGCCGTTTGTCAAAAGCATGCACCGTGCTCGCCGGTATTTATCTAGTTCTGGTATGAGAGGACAGTCCTGGTACTTCAGAGCTCTTGGCTTTCTTGATCATTATTGTTTTGTTCTGATGTGCTGTAAAATGGTATGTTCAGGTCAATACGCTTCACAGGTCATTTTGGAGCTGGTGAAGTACCTTTTTTCAAAATCAAAGTAATCCAAACCTCATGTACCTGTAGATTAAAGAGATGCAAACCCCTGCTTTGTGCTAGCACAGTAGTCAGTGTACGTTAATGGGTACTCTCCTGGAATTACATACTTGAAAGTTTACACATACTGAGATTAATTTGCAAACGCTACCTTGCAGCTTGTCGGCAAGTTCTGCTCTTTTAGCCAAGTATAAATATAAAACCGGGTTTCTCAGTGTTACTTTCCTCATATTATTGCTCGCAGTAGCACACGCTTTCCTAGCACAGAACTTGGCTTTTCATTGCTACCTCCTTTACATCTGGTTGTTTTTTCTGGTTTATTTATGAATTCCTCAGTGAAAATCCCTGTATTTCTTTTGTTTTTAATATATTAAAATTTAGTAATTCTGGATTCTTCCAAACTTCTGCTGCATGGCTTATGGCAAATACTACTAGCTTGTGTTTACTCCATTAACAAAATCGGTTTGCGTGCACTTAGAGACCCTTATTTAATTACCGCTTTTCCTTTTTTCCCCTTTCGTTCAGTAACTTCACCTAACCCCCTTTGTTTAGGTTTTATTTAGTATCTGTTGCCTTCACCCTGCTCGTTCTAAGCTACTCTGACATTCGTCACCAGCGGAGAGCCTCCCTGCCTGCCTTCCTCGAGTGTGACAACAGCAGCATGGCTCTGTCAGCAAAGTAATGGCACAAACCTTCAGCAGCCAACTGTGGATCTCCTGTTTCTTCGCCCAGTAATTTTCCATTTAAGAGTTGCCGCGTGCCGCTTCCCAGTGCTTCAGCGTATCTTGATTGCGATGTTACTCTTCCCTTTCTACACCCGTGGATCTTCTCTTTGCGTGTTTTGCCAGTGTTTGTGCTGCAGGCGCTTGAAACCCAGCAGCAGAGGGGAACTTCCAAAACTGCGGTCTGTTAATACTCTGTCCTTTAGTTTGTAACCCTTGGGATCTCTTAACTTCTGCTCTTGTTGAGCTTGTAGCACTTCAGTAGGAGCTGTCTGCCTGCGTTTGCATCTGTCCTTGGTTTTGGTTGAGAGGGAGGTTGGGGTGCTGGATGAAAAACAGAGCACTTGCCGTTCTCTGGGGGGTCCGAGTTCAGCTTCTCGCTGTCTGGGTGCGAGTCCACTGCTGGCAGCAGATGCACGAGGAACCACTGTCGCATGAGATGCTGTGACACAGGGAAGTATTGCACCCATCTGGGATGCAACTGCTTATTTAAAAACACATGAAAGTATTAGAGCTAGTTTATTTTTAAAACAACATCAATTGAATGTTTTCCTCTTGGTTTTTACCATCATTTCAGTATTTCCCAAACAGCTTTTCTGTAACTAACCTGTTTTATCTTCCTGGTTTCTCGTGGTGGTCATGGATAACCACTGGTGCGCCGTGTTGATCACTGACAGTGGTCAGTCATCTATGAAAGGTGACCTTTTTTTTTTTAACATGTTTGAAGCTGGTAACTAGTTTTCAGTTTAATTTAAAGCAAGGAAATAGAGTTTTGTAACCTAGACGCTTTGGTTTTAGCCTTTTTTAGTCCCTTTCCAGACCAAGCTGCCCCATCTAACGCTGCGTGTGCTGGCATTCTGACACGATGTGAAAGACAGGGAGGGAAGGAAAGGACGAGCCTTTTGCGTAGCGAGGCTTGAAGCTGCTAGCACCTCTCAGGCACGTTTGCAGCTTTGTTCTCTTGTGGTTTGTTAATGCTTCATTTCTTGAGTACGTACAAAAAACGTCATTTGAGGTGTAGCTTAAAGGAAACCATAGTGATCTCTTTCCACCTAGGCTGTGTATAATGTCCCACTTGATTTTAAATATTCACAAATTACGAGTAAGTTTACAGCTTATGGATAGCACCACCTGAAAGTCTGGATAGGAAACGGAATCCAGCAGGCGTTTCCCCAGCACTGCAGTCTTAAAACTGACCAGCACGCAGCAGGCTTGAACCCAGTTTCTGCTGCGTTTCTGACAGCCTGTTGCTGGAAGTCGAGGACTGATCCTCGGCCGATGCCTCACGGCTCCCTTTGAGCATCACCCTGCTGCTGACAGTGACGCCAGCGGGTCCCCGCTGCTGCTCCAGTGCCAGAGGGACCGCGGTCAGACTCGAGAAAAGCTTACCTGGCTCTCCGCTGTGAAATCGTACTCGGTTTCGGAGGAGGGCACAGTGTGTTTCTGTACCTTGCTGTGCATTCTCAATGCCTCCAACTTAAAGCATTAGTCAGATTGCAGTGAGAGCTCTTGCCTTTCAGAAATTATAGAAATTTTATCACTTTTTATTGAAAACTGCACTGAACGCTAAATGTCCACCTTTACAATAAACAAATACAATAACGGTAACACACTAAAACAAAACATACTTCTGATAGCCATTGTTTTTTTTTTTCTGTTTGGGACAGCTTAAGATTTTTTTTTTGTCACAGAAACAGGAATGTACCCATACAAAGGCTCAAAATCGGCCATCTTTTTAAAAACAAAAAGGCGATGATTCACAAAAGACTATGAATATAACATGTAACTAGTTGATACAAATCTAATAGGATTTGTTAAAATCAGTCACATCTAATAACACATTTTGAAGTGTTCTTGTATAAAATATCACGTGAAGAAAAGAAGACTTTTATCAATGTCTAAAAAAGTGGGTTTTGTTCATAGACAGTCTGACAAGTTACCATAAAAAGTGTTTCCTGAGACATAAGGAAATGCAACATTATTCTTGAACCCTTTCCAGCTCAAGATTTCTTCCACTTGATAAAATAGCTGCAGATTTAAAACTGAGAAAATATATTTGAGTACAAATAGTGTGTGAAACTTAATACTTTCTTCTTTTTTTTCTTTTTTTTTTTCTTGCATCATTGCAGGGCGCAGGTGAATGCACAGCTACTTTATTCAGTGTATTGGGCAGAGAAGAGACCGGCAGTTTGTTTTTTCGTTAGCTGGGGAGGGCAGCGGCTGTTGCCAGGAGCCCTTTCTGCCCTCCCCATCCCACGGATCGCGGCTGGAATGGCTAGAACTTAAACCTGGCAGGAGAACTTCTGTTACACGTCACTGGCCCTGTGAGACTGCAAAAAGAATTATTATTTTTTTTTTCTTCTAAGCCAGTACTGATGCCTCCCGTTAGAAGAGGTAACCAGATACAAGAGTAAGGAAAGGGCTGAAGCCACATAATGGTTTCCTCTTACATTTCTGTGTTAACTCTGTACGGATTGCTTAATGCAATGGTTTGAAAACAGGTGCAGAAGCCCTGTCCTTCCCAAGGAATTGAGGGGAAAAAAAAAATCTAGTTTTATTCATGTGATTGATGCACAGATGAAGGAAACTTAACACACAATAACAGAAGTTGATCATTAATGTATCGCATCCTAGTTTTCAGCGCTTCGGTAAGCAGGTGACTTCCTCAGGGCTTCTCCCCAGTCTTGACTGCTATCGCTTTGTCGTTAACACTGGAACATCAATGATGCGTCTGTCCAAAATCAACATTACAAATTTCGTATCAAATTCTTTTTTAGTTCACGTATAACTTCTTTTCCAATGTCTCTTGGTCCCAAGTTTATTGAATGATTCTTAAATTATCTGCTATTGCTCGTTGGGATGTTCCCTGTTGTCCCCGTGTTTTGTGGGCTGGTTAGGAGATGGAGCTTGGGAAGGATGTGCCACTGTGGGAAGATTGTGAGTAACAGGGATGCCTCCAGGAATGATGCCCTCCATCGCTGCCGGTATTCCTCCCGGTGCGACACTGACCATCCCAGGTGGATACCTGGGAGAGGGGACAGAGAGAGGCAGGTTTGTCATGTCAGAGCTAGCCACCGACAGCGCGAATGACCCAACTGCCATTGCAGAGGCTATACAGAAAATGTGCAGCAAAGACATTCTGCTTCTCTGCTACAGCTGAGTTTGGTTTTTCTTCTAAATTATAAGGGATAGCTCAGGGTTAAACATTAAACCAGTGCTGCTGTGCCTTGGGTAAGCATCCTCCACTACCGTACCGGGACTGCGGCTTGTTCTGTACCTTCTAACAGGTTGTTGAACCATAAGGAAGCCTTTCTCTTTTGCAAAATTGGGTAAGGAATCATCTTGAATGCTCTCTGAAAAGCCAAATGCTGGCAAATGCTAGCATGCTGACTTAATCATCCCTGCCTGTGGATACCTTTGAACACCTTCACCTGGTGGGTACGTTTTCCCTCTACGGAAGGTGGGCTGCATCTTCCTCGTGTAACCAGAGAGCACAGCTGAAAAGTGGGGTTGGACCTAGTCCGTCTCCTTTTCTAACAGCAGGGTGAGTTATACATATTCCAAGAAATGACACTGAGTTTGACAAAGGAGAAGAAACAAGAATTTCTTGAGCTGACCCCGCAGAAGATGTGATGTGGGGGCAGCGAGTTGGATGCGTGGGGACTGAGAGCCCCAGGCGGAGCACCTCCCTGTTGTCGCCATCACCTTAGGGAAAGGCGGAGGGGGAAGCCGGGAGGGGAAGGGAGGCTTTACCTGCCTGTGACGGTGCTGTGCTGACCCCAGCTGCCAGCTTACAGGGGCACCGGGGCCGCGGCTCCCCAGGAGCTTAGCAAGGATGAAGCGCCCTGCAGAGGCAGAGGTTAAGCCGGGAAGCCAAGGCTCGTCCCTGGGGTAAGGTCGCTGCTAATGCACATGGGAGCAGGATCGAGGGGGATGCTTTCACCAGGTTTGGATGTTTCTACATGTTCTGACGGTCAAAGTGAACCATCGCTGCCTGTGCCCTGCAGGCAGCTGTGAGTGTGCAGGGCCAGGGCGCGCGCGCTGCCCTGGCTGCTGCTGCCGGATGCGATCCTGCCCGCCTCTGCCCCCTAACACGACCTGATGCGCCCCGCAGATTTTTTTTGTATCTCAGCATATTTTTGGCAATGGTGATAATGCCGAAGGCTGCCCATGCTCCAGCTGAGACCTCATGCCTAATGTCTCCTGTGGGTGTGCTTTGAGGTGTCCAAAGTGGAGCAATAAGGAACCCTAATCTCGGGGATTTAGGTGGAAATCAGACCACCTGACTATGGACCTATATTTGGAGTTTTCACCCCGGCTCATTAACCCGCGAGCTGGGCCAGGCTCACAGCAGTCAGAGCATGGACAGTAGTGCAGAGCGAATCTGCAATCGCTTCTTCAGTTTAGAAGTTACGTCCTGCTTGTTCACGGCTCTGTGGGTCCTGGCGCTCACGGAGATGCCGCACAAGTGACTGCTGGCCCACCGGCACGAAGGCTTTCTAAATGGGAGGCGTTATAAACCCGTAGTTAAATCAAGCAGCGTTAGTAACCCCAGCGATGTGACTACTGCTCCCCGAGGAGGGGGATGTCGCAGGCACCGGCTGAGCCAACGTGGCGGTTGTTGCTTGGGCTTTCGTGCTCGCGCCATAGCTGGAATCCCAAACCCCGCTTCGGCGGGGGAGCGGGCTGTGCGGCGGGCCTCTTCTCCAGCTTACCTGTACGTGGCACCATTGAGCTCTGGATGAATTGCTTGTTGATCTATTACTGACCACGGAGCTGTTGTGACAAAGAATTCCTTATTCACGCAGTTTCTTAGGCTTTCCGGGATGCGCCCTGGAGTTGGTAATAAAGGGAAGTATGTGTCAGGAGAGTTCTAGCTTTATCACACTCTAGTAATAAGCTACAATTTTTCCATTTCACTATACTTGTTAGTGTAAAGGCCGGGGGGGGAGGCATGGAGATCCCATATCCCTTGGTTCAGGAGGACGTTTTGGCTGACCTGAGGTGCAGGGTTGGAGACCAGTTTCCTCCCCTGAGTCCCAACTCTCGGCTTTCAGAAAAGCTGTTGCCTTGAAGCTGCTGATTTCAAAGCAGGGGCTAACCAGATGTGACGCTATGCCGTCCCCGTTAACAAGGGGGGTGATTTTTAGGACAGGACAACCACTCATTTGCTGGAGTCTTGGAGCAAGCTCAGTTACAGCAAGGGTTGGCCACAGGTGCCTTCACTGCTTTGGGATTTGGTTTTGGCATGCCATCGGCTGTGGTCTGCACCGTCTTTTGGCTTAGCACCACTAAAAGGGGCAGCAATTATTGCTTTACTGTCCTTGTCTTCCCAGTGACAGACACTAGTCTTTGCTATGCTGCACAAGTGCCCCATTGATTTAAAAAAACAACCAAACTGAAAACCCACAAAAAACCCTCACCCAACCACAAACATGCCCAAATGACAGAAAAGTCAAGTCCGGTTTCTCAGCTCTTTTGCTGGGAAGAAAATCGGGGTTAGACCCATTTCACAGTCTCCTGCTGAGACGTGGGCAGGGTGAAGCCCCGTCTCTACCCCTCCTGGCTCACGTTCCAGGCACACACATGAGCTAACCCCAGCTTCTCGGCGGGGCTGGGTACCTGTGATCGCACGCCGTATTTCAGTAGCAGCAGCTTCTCTCATCTCTAGTGACGCCTGCTCGCTGTACCAAGCGGTGTGCGGAGTACAGATTAAATTAGGAGCATCTTTCAACGGGCCTTGAGCAAAGCTGAGACCAGAGGAAAAAAAAGATTAATCAATGTTTAAAAAGAGAGTAAGATATGTTAGGAATGGCAAAAGGCTTGTGGCCCACCCTCCGTGTATGTAAGCCTCAGTTCCTAGCCCCTGGGCTGGAAGGAGCCCAAGAGCCTCCTGCCAGCCCGAAATGGCCACGGAACCACTGGGGAGGAAGCACGGCTCCAGTGCAGGGTGCAAACTGAAAATCCACCAAAAAAAGAGCCAACAGGGCTGAAAAAACAACCTCCTGGGGGGTTGTTCATCATGTTCCCCCAGGAATAAACGCCTGGTGGTGTCTCTGCAGCAGCGTGGGGATGCGGGGACAGGCTGCGGTCATCCAGCACAAGGTGGGAGGGGTGGACATGGGGGTTCCCCCTTTGTAGAAGCACGCTTTCTTTTTTTTTAAAAATTGTTTCTGAAAACACAAGCAACCTACTAGTACTACCCCCATCCCCAACCTGTGGTGAGAGGAGCTGCACTCCCACTTATAACCGCCCCCTTCCCAGCTAGCAGCAGCAGCCTGCGGGCAAAAATGCCCAACACTCAACGCAGTACATTTGTTTTCATGCACTAGTGAGTGCGTGCCTTTTTTTTTTTATAAAAACACAGGCTGATTCCTTGTTCTAAGCTCCCAGTGTCCCTTCGAACACCTGTAACCCCGGTGCCAGCCCACGCCCGATGGATGCTGCAAGGTGCCGGGCTGGCGCTGTGTGACAAGCGCATGGGTGTTGTGTACCCCCTGGCCACGCCACTCCAAGCGGCAACCCAAGAAAAAGCCAGAGCTTTACCTAAACGGTTCAGACTCGTGCACGTCAAGCGCAGCCCCTCGTATCCGTCCCTCCTTCAGGGCTTGAGTTAAGGCCTTCTCATCCACCAGCCCCCCGCGCGCCGTGTTCACCAGGAACGCTCCCTGCCTCATCTGGCGGCGGCCGGGGAGAGAGAGACGAGAGTCAGCTCGGTGCAGTGACCCAGTCCTACCCCCGCCCCGATGCAGCAGCGGGTGCCCTGGGGTGCCTCCGGCCGGGACAGCACCCAGCTTTTCATGCTGAGCAGCTGTGCTCCTGCCCCAGAGCAATCCCCAGCCAGGTGCATGTGGGTTTTCTATGGAAAATCCAGCTCTGGCTGGTTATCGGCAAACAAAACCTGCTCCTGCCATCGCCTCTGCACCACGGGTGTAGGGCTCGCTTACCTGGTAGCATGCTACCCCCCCGCTAAACACCATGGGGAGACAGATGGGCTTTTGGGTGCAACCAGCTATTTCAGAGGTAGCCCGTAGGCACTGAGGCACCGGCTCGCTGCGGCCAGGACCGCAGAGGGACCCACGGCCAACATCAACGCTTGGGGTTTGCCCACTGAAGATCAGAGCACTCTCCTCGGTCGTGTGCCTGAGGAAAATTACCTGCTTAATCGTGAAGTCGTTGATAAGGTGGTGGTTATGTTCGTTAAGGTTACAGTGCAACGAGACACAGTCGCTCTGATAGAGCAGGTCCTGGAGCGTGTAGACCCGCTGGACTCCCAGGGACCTCTCTATCCCATCCTGCAGGTACGGGTCATAAAATATCACGTTGAAGCCGAACGCCTTGGCTCGGACTGCGACCGCCTGCGCAGTGCGACCTGTGTGCGAAGGAAAGAGGGGTTAATTTAACTGATTCCCAGCTCCACGCGGCTGAGCTGCCCCATGGCCTGACCCCCAAGCCTAGCCCAAGGACTGCCGTGGGGGTCCCCTGGGACCTCCTGGGCTCCCCAGGCAGCCCCTGAAGGGGCACTGGCTGGAGGTCAAAGCCAGGCCACCTTGCACAGGGAGGGCTGTGCTTTGCTCTAGCAAACGTGAGATGCTTGTGTTAAAATTAAAAAAAAACCCAACCAAAATGAAGAGTGAGGCCATTGGCATCTGCCAGCTCATGGCCATTTGAACACGTGGCACTGTCCGCGGCCGTGCAGGTCTGGCGGGGAAGGCACAGTGTGCGGCTCGGCCCCACCGACGTGCAGCTCTGGACATGGCAGAGACACAATCCTCTGCGGCGCTGTGTCCCCCAAGAAAAGCCGGAAAAGGAAAGAAAAAAGCGCCGCCTTTTTTAGGCAACTTGTTCGTGATAGGTTTTTCAGCCTCTCGCTGAATGGCTGGCTAATTGGGCATGACGAAGACAACTGTCGTGGCTCGGAAGCAAAGGGCTAGTACGGCTGCTGTGCTGGGGAGGGATGTCTGCAGCGTTGCTGGAGACCCCCCTGCCTGTCCCCGCCACGAGGGCTGCGCAGGCTCCATGTCCCAAGCCCCGATTATTTATTTATCTGTTCATCTTTCCAGCTAGCAGAGGTGCAGTGCCCTGGTTTGGCAGCGCAGAGCAGCGTCCCCCTGTGCATGCACACACCCGACGCCGTCCCGCTGCACCAGAGATGCATGGTTGGCCTCAGCTGGGTGCCTGCATGGGTGTCCAGCTGCGGGCACACAGCCAGGCACGCACTGCCGCCCTCACCCTGGCCCTGTCAGACGGACCTGAGCTAACCTGGATCTCTTGCTGTAACCTCACCCTCCCACTTCGCCTCAGTTTCCCCATTTAAACATGCTCATACACCAGCTTTTTGCACTAATTAGCCAAAGGGCTTCGCAGGACAACAGCGTGAAGCAAGCGGGGAAAACGGCTGCTGCACAAAGCAAGTGGAAATACTCCTGCAGCGTTTGTGTCCGGTTCCTGGCCAGCGCTCCCTCACCGGCAGCCACCCTCCAAGCAGCCAGAATTGCTCCCTAGACCGGCATCTCGCCAAATCTCCTCCGCTCATGTTTCTGCCGCTTTGCATGTGTCTGGCCACCAAATGCTGGATGGGTTTCTGCTGCCCAGATGCACCTCTTGAACCATCTTACAATGGCTGGACTTCGCTCCCAAAAGGGATGTCCCAGAGGGCTGTCAGCGGAGGTGCTGATGCTGAAACTCTCTATAGCTACGGGTGAACCGAAGACAAACTTTGTTTTACACAGCCCTGCCACCGCACAGGCAGAATGGCTCAGGAAGAGCCGGGTTGGAGTAGCTGTGGCTCGGGTTTGGGATCTTTTTGGGGGAGGACAGCAGCGCTATCAGGTGTGGTCCCTTTTGGGGCACTGCCGGGTTTCACCAACGCTCCTCCAAGGAGGCTGTGAACCAGCCAAGGTTCACAAAATACAGCTCCTTTCCCGAAAAATCAGCGTAAGATTCACACTGATCCACTGTGGTGGTTCTGGGTTTGAAAATGCTCATTTTAGGCCCTTCCTAGAGCAGTGCAGTGGTGCTGGGTCTTCCTCAAAGGCTGAACGTTGGGCCGGCAGCACTCCATGCACCATTGGCAGGCTGCCTGCCCTTCGCCAACGTACCGAAGCCGATGAGGCCGAGCGTCTCCCCCCTGATGCGGGCAGCGCCGGAGGCCACCTCCCGGATCTGCTCCACGCTCTGCACTCGCGTGCCTTCCCGCAGCGCCTGGTAGAGCCACGTGTTTCGTCGGTAGAGGTTGAGGACGTGGCAGACGGTGGAGTCGGCCGTCTCCTCCACGGCGGCCGAGGGGATGTTGCAGACGGCGATCCCTGCGGAGGCAACACCACAAAGCACAACCGTGGCTCAGGGAGGGGCAGCGCTGGCCACCCACCTCACAACAAAGCAGAGGGGCTCCTGGCCCTTCACCCTCACATCACCCAACCAGCCCATTATTTTTTTTAAGCATTTGGAGTAAAGTTTTCCAAGGACGTGCACGGTTTAGGTACAGCACCCTGAAATCTCTGCAAAAACCACCACGACAGGTAATGCTCAGGGGTCCCCTATGCCCCAGCGTCTCTCTGGAGCAAGGACAAGTGCAGATTTCAAGTGTGATAGCTATGCAGGAGTAACTCCAGCAGCAAAGGTTTGTTTTGCAATAGAAAGTCTTATTCTTATTCTTGTTCAGTTTAATCTACCTTCAAAGCGACTTAAGTCACGCTGGCAGAAGTCGCTCCTTTTCCACAGTAAGACTGTTCAACCATTAAATTATGTAGGGAGCAGCAGCCTGGGGCACTCGAGCAGGACGGTGCGCCAGGTCGGTGTGGCAGGGCCAGCTTCTCCTTCCACCACCAAGTGCCAAAACAGTTGACTCAAAACGCCCCTTGCTAAGCCTCCACCCGCCACAAACACCCACCCACACTCCTGCAGGAGGAGCCGATTGCTCCTGCCACAAAATTTAGAGGTTTTCCCAAAATTTGGGAAGGGCAGGGGGCACGGCTGAGCCAGAGCAGCTCTTCTACCCTGGCACCACCACTGCTGCACACCCCTGCCTGCCCCGGTGCGGGTCTCAGTAAGGGACCTTTTGTTCCTTTGCCACAAAAGGTTCATTTTAAACCGCCGTGTCCTCACAAGTATGAAGTTCACAGAAAAAAGCCTCCCCAGTCATTGCCCCATCCAGGCTCTGGCTCAGTAATGCGTGTAAGGGTGTGCTTCATTTCACGTCTATTCAGCAAAGCAGTTAAGCACATGCTTATATCCCACCGGATTCAATGTGATTTAAACACACATTTAAAGATGGATGTGTATTTAAGTGCTTTACTGGACTGGGGCCTTTGAGTAGAAACCATGAAAAAGTTAGGAGATAGAGCCAGAATAAGATATTGAGAAAATCCCCTTCCACTACAAGGGGCACTGATTCGGTTGAAAATTGAAAATCTGTTTCCCATCCCCCTGCCAACCTCCCTGCTCCTGGGAACTTGTTTTTCTGTTTTTAAAACTGTTTCCCACCCTGTGGCTGTTTGGAAGACCTGCAGAAACCAGGAGAAAACTGACTGACCCTACAGGGAGAAAAACCCCACCACCAACCAACCCCTGAAAACACTGTCCACCTCCTCTCCCTTTCAGGTGACAGGGACACGACGCTCTGATGCCCACGAGCTCCTAAAGTTGATGCTCTCTCGTTTTACATTCCCCGTCTCTTCCACAAAGGGAACTCCTGATTTACCCTGGGGACTCAGGTGCAGCCCAGAAACCGTGCTGACCGCCTGGCCCCTAATGAAGGGGGAAGGAGGGTTTCCCAAGAAGACCACACGTTTAAGTAGCAGGCAGCTGCTCCTGCCCATTTGTAGGCAGAGGCTGTGGTTGCTCACAGGGAAGAAAAGAGACAAGAAGGCTGGAGGGCGATGGGCAGCCCCAGCAGCGCTCCCCACCAGCCTGCAGCTCCACCGAGGGTCCCCATCCCCAACCCATCACCAAACTGGCACTTGTCCCTTTTCTGACGGACCACTTGCTTATAGAGCTGAATGAAACCAGGCTGCCTTTCCCACGAGCTTCTTACGCTGTTATTTACCGTCGTGCCCCCAGGAGCAGGAGCTGCCGGCACCGGGGCTTAAATACCCACGGCAGATGGTTCAACACCAGCATCTTGTTCTAGAGGTGTCTTCTAGTGGGTCAAAACTGGTCCCACCAGCGTGGCCAGCCAGGTGCAGGCGGCTGATAGCGCGCGGCCAGGCACTGTGTTTAGACACTGGTCATTTATTGACTGCACGGTTTAAAAACTACCTTATGGAAAGCAATACCAATTAAACTTTACGCTACATTTGTGGGAAGTCATTACATTTTCTACTCGAAACCACATCATTTGGCCACCCAATTTGCCAAGTATAAAAAGAAGGATTATACTGCAGTACCCCATTACTTTATTCGTTATATTTTTCCTTTCTTGATGTTCAAAGCCTCAGAACATTGTTATAATGGATAATAACAATAAGAGTTAAAAACACGAAGAAACCATTACATTGAGAAGACACTGTTCTCCTCTCAAAAAAGAAAAAATCACTAGATTGAGAATTGCTTTTTTAGGAATGTCTATTTGAAACTCTCTTATCGCAATTATCCTTGTAAAACGGCTCACGTGAAATAGCTGTTATTCTCACTTCCCCAGAGATAACCTTTAATACAAGATATCCTAAACACTATTGTAGGACTGCTTGATAGACCGAATCTTGGGATCAGATGATCAAAACCGGTTGTAACTCAGCTGCTAAAATCACAGGTACAATTAAGCTCTCCCAGTTGCGTGTGTGCAGATTGCCAAAGGTCTCTGTGACCATCCAAACCAGTACAGAAACCGGATGGCCCCAGCACCATCTGACAACCCCAACCATCTGGCAACACAGCCTGCACGCACCCCTGAACCCCGGCGTGCAGAACAATCCCATAGCTGGAGGTAGGGGCTCCTTTCTGCAAATGTGGCCCTCCGTATTTTGGCAGTCCACATAACATGACCCTACAGTAAATCTCTTTTTCAAGTTCCTGAGGCACCTTTGATGAGACGGCAAAGGAGGCAGCAACAACCCAACGCACAATTCCTGCTCCACTGTCCGACACGTCGCCTTCCCAGCGGTGTGGGCACGACTCCGAGAACCAGATCAGATCAAGAGACTAATCTTGCTTAACAAAATGTAATAAAACACCCTTCCTCCAATTTTTCTAAAGTTAGATCAGCTCTCCTGTGCCAGAAATAGGCCAGCCATACCAATATCCGTCAGTACGAGGGGGCACCGGGAACTAGGGACAGCGTGGGAACGAGGCACTCAGATGGGGCAGTTTTAACATACTATGAGCCTAAAAGCTGCCTTCTAAAACTGCACCATTTTGTTTACTTCATGGTCAAGTTTTCTTCTTGTAATACTCTCTACATGCAAAAAATGTAAACTGCACCTGTAATTTTAAGGGGTGAATCAAGCCACTTTGGGAGGTCTTGCCTGCAACCCCACTTTGCCAGCACGCTCCCCTGGGAAGCAGCAGGTACTTGTGCTGATTTTAAAGGCTCAGAGGGATGTGGGAGGGAATCGGGGTGCAGAGCTGAGACCTACCAAGCTCCCCCGCTGCTTTGATGTCAATGTTGTCGTAGCCGCTGCCTATTCGAACAATGACCCGTAAGGCCTTGAACTTCTCTAGATCTTCTCGAGTCAGCGTGATGGTGTGGTACATCATCGCCCCAACAGCTTCATTTAATACCTGGAAGAGAAGAGAGATGTCAGGAGCCACCAGGACACCTGGAGAGGACGCGTGCAGCTCCTGAATCAGGGGGAGTACACAGTAAATTGTACATTTTTACCGCTGACCTACTGTCTGACCCAGGCACGGTGCAAACCAACACTTCCAGGTGTCACCAAAACTATCACAGGTGTGACCCACCGACACCGAGACCATTCCCTTTGGGAATGGACTGGATATATATCTGAAAATTTTGTTGTTATGTCTGGGGAGACAAGGCAGAGGAAAACTGAGCCTGTCGCTCACCCGGACTTTTTTCCAGGTGGCTATCTGCTAACCCCTCTGCTTCCAACCAGCAGTAATTCTGCTTTTAAAAAGAAATTAGGTTTTACAGCAGTATCTATTGTTTTAGAACACAACTGTGTGTCACTCCTAACTCCTCAACCTTCTTTTGTATGTTGGAAGTACAAATACCTGTCATGCTGTTCACATTAACACTTCCTGTGTGTTTTCAAGCGTACCTAAGAAGATCTGTGCGAGGCTGTACAGTCACGTAAGGCTGTACTCCGTTTCCTTCAATAGAGACTCAAACCTTCATCGGTGCTCACCATATGCTACCTTGGTGCTGTGGAAACCCAAGACCTATCCAAATCCTCCAAGACTGGCTCGTCTATCATCTGTCAGTGTCTCATAAAAAACTCCATCCTCCTTCCCACGCATTTAATATTTGAAGCGCTGCAAAGATCAGCACTGATGCTATTTGTAGTTCTCTTTCCCAGATTCTGGAAGTGATTTCTGATCCCTTCAAACCTCATTTGAGTTATCTAAATGTGCACAAAGAATACTTCTAAAACACGTATTTACAATTCATTGAGCTTCTAAGCAGAAACACCCATCCACACTGCACAGACCTGCCTGCACGCTGCCCAAACCTCACCTGCTCACTGCTGGGGAGAAATGAGCTGCTGAGGTGCAGCCAGCACCCGAGGAGACCCATCAGCTGCAGCGCGGGATGGTGTTATCAAAGCCAGAGCAACTGCGCTGCACCCCAGGGAGGTGCAGAGTGCTGTTACTGCTGCACCGAGCAAGCGGACTTCAAAAAAATGAGAAACGTTAATAATATTGATGTAAAAAACCTAATGCTAAGAGATAAGGTGACTTTTTTTTTTTTTTTCCCAAAATAACATCTGGCTTCTAAAACAGCCTCGCTGAATTTTAATCTGCAGCGACTTCTGTTGATGTTATCTGCCGATCGACTCGAAGCGCAGCTTTGTACACTTTTTGCTCAAGAAGACTCGGAAGAGGACGGCCAGAGCACCCTGTCCCCCAGCCCAGCCCGCCCGCGCCCTCGCAGCTCACGTTACCTTCTCGTGAATCTCCTGAGTTGATTGTGCGTCACAGAATGCAACCGTCGCCAAGTCCTTCAAAATGGGCATCTCCACCGTGCAGTCCCTCCCGTCCAGCAGTGCCACCAGGGGCCGGGGGTGCATGGGGCCGTTCATGATTTGAGGGCGAATACCTGCAAGCAGAAGGAGCGCGGCTTTTACACCAGCGCCAGCGGGAAGGTCCCCCCGGCAGCGGTGGTACCTGCGCACGGTTCCTGTGTTGGGTGAGGGGCAGCGGCACACGGTTTCAGCTTGCACAATGAATTTTGGGGAGTGACGGCAATGCAATGTGAAGTTCAGCCTAAGGTCCTGGTTTCTCTCTGGGAGTACGACGGCGGTTTTGCCCCGGCTGGAGAGAAAAGCCAGCAAGGTTTGCTCCCAGGACAGGGATGGACAACCAAGCCCATTTCATCCACCCGTCACTTTATGGGGGTGTCTCTGCTGCGCTGATCCTCACTGACACAGGCTCCGTTTCAAGCAAACCACCTAAGCCGGAGCTGCCAGCCTCTTCCACCCTTTTGTTTAGCATCTTCAGAGCAAAACCCAGCAGTCATTTTTTCCCCTGCCTGCAGGAGGGCCAGGATTTCGTTCTGCAGACGTACGCTGGCACTTGGTCTGTTTATTTAAAGAATGACTTTATCATTTTGACCACCTCAGAAAGACTAGTCCAAACAGACATCCGCTAAAAACCCAGGATTATTGGAAAACCACAGAAAGAGCAAGACACTGCAGCCCTCTAGCATACAGGCCTACATTCTCTTACATTACCAACTACCAAAAGGTTTCAATGTGGGAATGGCGAAGCTCAGCTTACTTTGTAAAACCAAACCCGGTCTATCCCCACATCCCGCAGGATGCTCTGGGCAGCGTGGCTGGAGCCAGCCTGAAGGACTTGCATATACGGGATGAAACGGCTGCAGAACCCGCTGCGCTGTGGCAGCGAGCACACTCATGCCAGTGCAGGACACCGCTCCTCTCACGCTTACGCACACCTCGCCATGGGCTGCTCCCTTGAAAATATTGGTATTCAGGGGTCTGTTCAGCTGTGCTTTCTTCTCATTTCACAACATGGTCTCCAGGCTGAGGTGAGGAAAGGAACAATGACCACCAAGGGCCATAGAAGCACAATTTTTCTATCATATTTAGTGCTCTGCTGGGGATTAACTGGTTCATTTTTGGACAAGTCACTTAGAAATTTCTACGCCTCCCTTTACCACTCAGTAAGGGCATTTTTTACATTATTTATTGTATTTCAGCTACCCAGGCAGTTTCTGGGAAAAGCGTTGGTGGTGTTTTCGTTCTGCTGCCGCAGCGTGAGATGGTCAGGCCTGGAGGGTTTGGGTTCGAACCTTCAAACCTCCCCGCAAGCAGCCCCTTCTCCTTACCAAACCCCGCCTTCTGCACAAGAACCTTCCAGAGCTACCAGCCAACATCTGTCTCGCCTTTAAGCCCAGCAGTTGTGCGATCCTTTTATTGAGGGGCTAACAGACACAGTAAATGCCTTCGCTACACCTGGATCAGAGCATCTTTCCCTGCCGCACTACATCACGGGTATCACTCCTTATCGCAGTAAAACTGCTGATGCTGGTGAGCTGGACAAGCACGGGGCTTGGCGGGGGGAACTCTGTGGAGTTGGTTTTGGGTATTTTGGGGGGGTCAAACATCTCACATGGGGTATTACAGAACAAATGCTACTGTCTGTGGCACTGTTTTAGTAAGTCAGACTTACTGAGTGGGAGGCTCCTTTGCCGGCCCTCGTGCGCAGGGCTGGGTACCGCTCCAGCCCTCTGGACTGTGGTCAACACCAGGAATAGTGCCACTGCAGCCCCACGCGCCAGAAAAATGACAACGAGGGAAAGAAACTAATGAGAAGAGCAACGCACTGATTTCTATTTTTTTTTAAAAAGGGAAAATTAAATGTGCCTTTTTGTCCAGATTGCTGTCGGGTAAAGTACTAGCAAGATCTCCACCAGCTGATGCGTATGTGACAGACACGGGTGCTACGGGCCAAAGCGATGCCTCCCAGACTGCGCCGGCACCAAGAGCATCGCCCTTGGTGAAGGATCTTCCCTGCTGCGTATGAAACGCGGGATAGCACATAGTTACGTTTATTTTGCATGGGAAAAATTAACCCCATAGAACCAGACAGGTTTAACAGAGGGGGCTTAATGGCTCTCCGTTTCTGTTTTATTGAATCCGCTTTAAGAAATGAAGAACCAACCAACCCAGTAGACCCAACTGAAGATTTTCAGCATTACATGTGAACATTTTTGGGATAGGTCCTTCTCTCTGTCTCCCCTACCGAGATCTCCATTAGCACATACTGAAAGTAATACATTATGTTTGCAGGCATTTCATCCAGATGGAAGTGCAACTGTGTCAGTAGGCAGGGTAGAGTGCCGAGACGATTTGGATAACCGAAAGAAGCTTGCCATAAGCAGATAAGCAAGAATAAAAACATGTACAAATCTCAGAGCGCTTACACAATCCTTACGTGAAGCACTATGCCACAGCTAGATTATTTTCTCAGGTTAACAAGCGAGTGATTTCTAACACTGACTTAAACGCTTACTAACATGTATGATCTCCAAGCTTAGAGCATCACCGATCAGCTTCACACCGCAACTGTAAATAAAAAGGAATCTGATGGAGGGGCAAGGTGGCCACGGTGGTCCCAGCCCCAGCGGCCACCGTCCCCGTCCCCACGCTGTGCAGCCGCACGCCTCTGTCTGGGCAAGCTGAGCTCAGAGCTCGGTGCCCACCGGGGACCAGGACCATCCTCAGGCAGGGCAGCGGGCACACGGAGGCTGGTGGTGGCTCTCTGCGAGCATGGCACATGGAAGACAAAACCACGGGTTATCTGAAACCTTGACATTTAATCTGAGCCCCAAAATAACGGTTTTATTATGCTGCCATTACATAAGCTTCTTTGAAACTCAAACGAAACACAGCTTTTTTTTTTTTTGAAACAGCATCTGTGTCTTTGCTTGGGATTAGGGATGTAATTGTGCATGATGACACAGGCTTCTTAGGCATGTCACCCTCGCCCGCACACAAAAGTGCAGTTGCCGAGGATGAATGCTGGCTGGGAACTGCGAGGTATTCAGAGGAATGTCTCTCATTTCTCCTCCTCCAGTGAGGGAATTTACTCCAGCCTGACAAGGAAAGTTTTGAAGCAAATCGATCGGAGATGAAGTGCCTAATGTATGGAAATTACGTTTTAATAAAAACCATTGGCAGGTTTGCAACTTAAACCGCAGTATATTTTCCTCGCCCGCCTCTCCCGTTGCCTCTCCACCACCCTGCGCCTATTCTTCACCATCCTGGTTCCTACGCCCCCCTGCACAAACACATTCAAACCAAAACATTTGGGCTGACAAAACCAAGCTAAACTCGGTACGCTTTTCTTTCTACCCCAGCTCACGCAGCACGTTTGTTCTGCGTGCGACTGCTTCATTAAGATCGAGGTATGCCACGGATCAGAAAGTAATTAAACAGCCAGACACTCCCCCCTAAATTCTGATAAAACATCTCAGCCATTAACCCTTTCGCTCTGCCACGCGTTGCGTTACCGCGGCGGGACGGACCCCACGTACCAAGGGGTACCACGCTGCGTAAACCAAGCCCATGGCTGCCTCCCCGCGCACGGGCAGCAGGCAGCAGAGCAAGCCGGGGCGGTGCGGGCAGGAGGCAGCGGAGCAGCTTTCCTTGGGGCCGGGGTGGGCTCAGCTCTCCCTCCCAACAGACTCACAAATTCGGCGGCTCCCCCGCCATCTGAAGCTGATTTTGCCGATAAACCCCCAGCCGTTCTTGCAAAGTTGTGGCAAGTATTGTTCGATACGTATGTTTTTAGGCGTTTTCAGCCGCCCACGGCCCCTCGCCGGCATCGCAGGGCGAGCTCGGTAAGGAAGAGGGAGAGGAGGAAGGGTTTATGGAAAAGAAAAAACCAGAAAAAAAAGAGGTTTTGCAGTCACAGTGAGAAGTCAGACTCCACCCCGGCTCACAGGCAGCGCCGCTTGTTGCACGCAGCCCCGCGTATAAAGTGCTTTTGTTTCATTTTTAATACACAAAGCCTGCTTGTCCTCTCCTGCCGCTCCTCCCCTTTGCCACCCACTTGTATCCGATCCCAATGGCACCCCTGCCAAGAGAATTAGGGAGTGCTCCCTGCTAAATGGCAGCCTTTGTGTGACCGCAAGACGGCTGGTACTATCTCACAGAAACAAAAGCAGAAGCCATTTGCCTAATTCTTATTAATCTCAGTTGCCTACGCCACGCAGCACTAAAAAAAAAGAAAAAGAAAAAAGCCTTTAAACACGTTCACTTGCAGTATATAAAAGTGCATCAAGAAGCGATCCTGACACTCGCCTGAATTACCCGTTCACAACAAAGTAGCTACAGTTTTACAGTCAACTACACACTTTATTAAACAAACAGAAAAGAAACAGGAAATTTCCCCTTGCCTGGAAAATGTTGCCTCCACATTCTTCTTCTTATTAAAAACCACACATGGCAGTGGAGGAGGAGGGAGGGAGGAGGAGGGGGGGGAACCCACACACGATAAAATACTACCACTTTTCAGTGCGTTGCCTCTCCTTTCGTCTACGAGGGGGTATCTTCAAACAAGCAATCCCGCGGCCCACAGCTGCAACATCTCAAGACAAACGTCTCTTTGAACACGGAGGGAAAAGAAAAGGCTTTTGTCCTGAGCCACAGAAGAATAGTCTGAAATTGCGAGAGGAGTTACAGTCACCTCTGCGCGGCTCCCAACTCTTCAGAGCACTCCCTCCAGACTTTGCCGAAGCTTTTAACTAATCGTAGTTCTTTCCCAGCCCTTGAATAAAATCATGTGAGTGCCAGCCAAAAAATCTTATGCTATGCACACTAAAGGGTTTGTATATGTCACAGTTGCTTTTCCCCCCTTCCACTCCCCTCCTCCTATTGACTTGCACATACGGCGTTTTTTTCGAGTCGTCTCAAATGGATTTAATCTGTGCCACGCTGCGTTTTATGTTTGTTTGGGTTTTTTTGTGTGTGTGCGCTTTTTTTTTTTAACTTAAAAATGAAACGTGCCTTTCCACGCAGAGTACATTGAACGAGGCTCCAGAAACAGGCTGATAGCCTTTAGCAGCAGCGGCAGCACCACGAAACCAAACACAAAGCACTGGGGGAAAGCAAGGCTGCGCTGATCTCATCTAGCACCCAGAAACGAAGGGCCAAATTCTTTCTTGATGTGTAAATCAACTGGTTTTCAGCATCAGAAACGACACTCGCTTGGCTGGCAGGATTCACATCTTGGAGATGCCCATCTCCTGGTCCTGCCCAATTTGTCCCAAATAGGTAAAAGCAGCCCTGTATCATCGTCATCCCAATCCCAGACTCCTGCAGAGCGCGGGGAAGTGCCGCTGCGGGACAAGGTGATGGAGGGCAGTTCATACCAGTGCAATGCCCCTTCTGCAGAGCGTGCGGCAGCTCGCGGCTTGGAGCAGTTGTTTTTTTCTCTTTCCAGTTGCCTTCGTCATTGCCAGCGGCAGCAACAGCTAGAGACAATCCTCATCCAAGAAATAAGAAAAAAAATCTGCACCTCACTCCCATTTAATACTGTTAGCGCTGCATCTTACTGTTTGTCATTCCCTGGCTAGAGAGCGGTGCGAGTTAGTTGTTAGTTAACAGAGGGATCTAAGTGGCCTTTGTGCAAACTACCTTGGATCCGTCAAACTCATTTTCAGCCACGAAAGCCAAAACCGAACCAGAGCACTGCTGGTGCGCCGGTGGTACTGGCTACAATGCTTCACCTGGGAGAAATGCAGCACATGGGGAAATCTGTCAGCAACGAGGTTAGCCTGGGCAGACCTGTGTTTCTCCGTCACCGTTTTATCACATTCCCGCTGGTTCAAACAGCATCATCCCTCCCCTCCACAGACTGGGGGGTCTGAACCACCCAGAGCCTGTCCTAGGGCAACACCCAGGAGAAACGGGCAGCAGTTCATCGGCCCATGCAGCCCTCTAACAGACGAGGGTTCCGCTGACCCTGTTGGATGCTTCTGGATGCCCAGGAGAGTCCTGGAATTGGAGGATGGGGTCAGGAATAAGGAGAACAAAGGTTTATTACCCAAAGCTGGTACTGACTTGTAACATAAACATCAACAGACCTATCACCCTCCCTAAGATCCAGTCTCCGAGTACAAGACAAGGGGCTTTAGGCACACCTTTCTCTTGAACTTGCATTGAGATGCTTCAAATTTTCCACAGATTTACTCTCTCAGCCATCACCCCTGTGTTACAAGCTGGAAAGCTGGGGTCCCACCGTGCCCTTCCGAGGGGGCTCAGGGGTCCCCACTCCCTGGGGGACCTGGGCCACCATTTCTGTGGGCTCTAAACCAGCACCGATCCTGCTTCAGGGGTGCACAGAAGGGAAACCTCCGGGAAGCCACCTCTGTGGGTCACGGACAACACACGGGGTGGTGATTTCCCGCTGTAGCAGTATTGCTTGCAAGCAGAAAGGCGTAAGTCAGTTGGGAAGATGCCATCAAACAAGTGCTGAAGGAAGGTTTCTGTGCGGACGGGGATGTTTTTGGAAAGCACTGTGGATGCTGCAGGACTGAGAGGACCACCCTCCTCTACTGCAGCGTACTCACGAGTGACGCTTTTTCTTTCACTTAACTTTTCCTGTTAATAAATGCTTCTCGTAATAAATGCATAGGCAAAAATGAAATAAGACAGTCTTTATCTCGCAGTCAGGGGAAAACAAATATTTACTGTTAGTTCTAATTGTAAATACTCTGGAGGCACTTGGTGCTGTACAGACAGAAGCCACACAAATACACAGCCACTTTAGAAAGTGACATCAAATCTCTTTTTTATAAATAATCACGGTGTGGTTGTTATTAAAGCAAAGCATCTTTGAGACTGCCAGATTCCTACCAGGAAAAGACTGCGAAATCTTTCCATTCGGAAGAGACCTGGGTGTTTGAACCGGTGTCCGTAACGCAGCTGGAGCTGTTGGGCTCCACGCTCGCAGCCAGGGCTGCCTCCATCGGGAAGGAGGATGACGGCAAAGCCGAGGTGACTTCCAGCCTGCTGGAAAAACCCACAGGTTCATGGCAGTCACCTCCGTCGAGGGAAATGAACTGTTCAGAGAAACTCCTGAGCTCCAGAAAGATGGGCAAAGAGGCAGCAAAGCCCATCCTCCCCCGTGAGGGGCAGGGTCACTGCTGGAAAGGAAAAAACCTCATACCTGCCGTTGGGAAGAGCCTGAGCAAACTCCTGACCTCCCCAGCGCATTTCCTCCCGTCAGCACATAAGAGCTGGCTTTTTGCCAGGTCCCTTTTCGGATAACTATTCAGGGCTTCCTTTAAGAATGTATTTTTAAAAATTCATCGGAAATTCCCATATAAAATGATATCCTTATTAGCGATAGCAATTACAGTCCCCAGCTGAACTATGGAAGTAGACAGCAACCACAAAGAGATGCTTGGTAAAAATATTGTGAGTATATATGTGTTATTTTCTTACTCTTATTTGAATTCCTGTAGATACCCACACCAGAAACAGATACCTTCTTCACCTCCTTTTGCGCACCCCATTGAAGCACCGAGATACGCATAACCCACTGCCAATGCCACGGGGATGCTGTCTCAGGGCAGGAAAGTGAAGCAAAAGGTTTGCAAAACTCTGGAGCACCCTTCTTGTATGAAGTAATCTCTGGACTGAACTAAATCTCATCCAGGAGCACCCTGGATACAGCCGCAACTATATACTTTAGTGTGACATAATAAAAAAGTAATGTAAGAGTAATATGTAGCCTCTGCTGTATACCTGCCATATCAAATTGTTGGTGTTTTGGTTATTCCCAGGCTGCCAGGTTGGTAAATCTGTGTGTACGAACATCAACCTGTGACTTTCTGCCCCAGCTCCCACGTGGGTTAACAGGAGCGACTTCAAGAGCAGCTAAGCAAGGTCTTAGGGTGAAACTCCTAATGGCCATGCAAGGCAATGGGAGATGGGGGGTGCCTAAGGGATGCGCTGGCCCCGAGGGTCGTTTGGGGACCCTGAGAAGCAGGAGTGCGGAGTAGGGGACGGACAGATGGGATGGTGAGTCCAGGGGAGGCAGTGGGAGCTGCCAAGGCACGCGAGAGAGACGGCCGAGCAGATGGGAGAGGCCATATGGGGCAATGAGGGATGCCACCAAGAAAGCTAAAAGAAGCACCTGGAAAAAAAAAAAGCTTGCTCAGTGGAGCTCAGTTTCTTGTATTCTTTTTTTTTTTTTTTTTAAGAGAGGGATGGGAAAAAAAGGGGAAAAACCCAGTTAGGATTCGTGTTGTGGTTATGCTGTCCCGCTCATTGCAGGGCGTTGGAGTAGATGACCTTTAAAGGTCCCTTCCAACCCAAACTATTCTATGATTCAGACACCATACGGAGTCTCAAACCGTCCCACTGCCCAGGGCTGAGCTTTGCAGCTCCTATTAAAACCAGTACGGAGAATAAATAATAATAAATAATAAATAATACATAATAATAAATAAACAATAAATTCCCATTGAATGTGCTCCATTACTAAGCCCAGCACTGAAAACAAATTGTATTCATAGCATTTAGCGGATGGCTTTCTTGATATTATCCAGAAACCCGAGAAAATACTTTCTCTGCAGTGCTGTCACTTCAGCTGCAATACATATTCTTTACATTTCATACGTGTGACGTTCACCCCTGTGACACACATTCCAGCCATAAGGCATCACGCAGGAGGGACGACATCCCGTGCCAGCTCTCCTTCGGGTCCCTCCCTAGCCTCTTTATCCATTTATCTTTTCCCTTCTATCCCAATGGAAACAAACTACAGCAGTAAAAAAGGAATCAGCTGCTCCAGGAAATGCACAGCTTTCATTGTTTTTGGTGTTTGTTTTTTTTTTTTTAAAGATAAAATAAATAAAACCAAGGAGAATGGTGGTGACGCTTTATACGAGGGCGCAGGGAAGAGCCGCTGATATTAGCCATCTGGGCAGGAGGCTGCTTGGAGTTCAAATCACCCTGAAGGATTTGGAGGGTTTAAAGACATTTTGGAAAATGAGATGCAAAAATCAAGGCTCAAGATGAGCCTGCCAACCAGCAGCAACAGCCCTGGCATGGGGACAGCCTGAAACACTGCTGCCTGAGACCACCACGAGACCAGCAGTGGGGCTGCCGACAACGTAACAGCGTTGCGGGATGCAAACTCAGTTTAATCGCACAGACAGACAACTGAGAGCCCCATGGTTTAGAATGGAAACTTCCCTCAAATGAAAAGAAAAAAGTAATCCATCAAAGCAAGCACTTGGATTCAGCTTTTGGGATGCAAGAGGGGTTCAATCACACCAGCTTTCTGTGTGCCACCGGCACCTTTTAAACTTGTGTTTGCACATTGATAATGAGTGATTCTGAGTGGAAAACAAAGAAAACACCACATTGTGAGATACTTGTAGGAATTAAATTATGCTGGCGTTAACACTGACATTAGTCCTTCCCATTATGCTGGACAGAAAGTGCTATCAATCTTTTAAGCAAGATATACATAGGGCTTTCTACACGCTGCTCTGCTCTGCTGCTGGCGTTTCTGAGATCTGCTGGAGGTTTTGTGTAGATCCCAGAGGAGGGCAGAGACGGCGCAGGAGGAGTTTCTGTGCTGGGGAGGACAATGGTTGCTGTTCACTGTTGGCTTACAGCGTTCCCTGTACGGTGATGCTCCTACTGCACAGATTAGCGCAGAGGACTGCTTTGCTGGGGTGCGAGCCTGGGCAGCCTTTGGCAAGAAAAATCCTCCTCTCCATGTCTGCCTGTAGCTGTTGTCATCTCAAGTCATTAGTTTGCAGCAAGAAGGGAGAACAACCCACTGAGGATCCAGCCCAGGATTTTACCTAACGCTCTTTCCACAAGGACAATGTGAAAGCCTTCAGTGAGAGCCCAGTTTGACTTTAAGAGCTTCCCTAAAGCAACCTTTGGCCAAGTGCAAAGTGCCAAAAAGGGCTGGCAGCTGCCTTGGTTCCTCCTGCAAACGTCGCAGATGAGCCGTGGGCTGTGGCGGGAGCTGTGACCACCCAGGGAGCACCCAAAGCCCTGGCCTGGGGCAAGGGATGGTTTCAATCGTTTAAGTCCACCTGGACATCTCCAGCGTCTTCATTCAAAGTAACTAAACGGTGCAAAATATTTGAGCCGTGGGCAGCTAGTGATGCCTTTCACAGCAATGCACACCAGCAGAAAGAGAAGCATGAGGGTTGTCCCTGAGCCCCGTGAGACACACTGTGCATGCTCCTGGGGGCCCTTCTACAGCTTGAGTGACGCCTGCTAGCTACTAAAGGAAAAAAGACGGTGAGCTCACTCCAAAACCCACAGGTCTTGCCAAGGCCTCGCCTCTTGTCAGACCTATTAAAATAGCTCCTGGGCACTTGCCAAGCACACAAGCCCAGCTGGAACCGTCTGTTCAGCGACCCTATTGCAAGGTCATCCTTTCTGGAGACCGAAAATGGACACCCTTCGACCTACGAACGTGAAGCGTTTCTACCGAGGGCGCCGGACCTTGGAGAACTTTCTCCTTTCCTATCACTGCTCCCGGCCGCGTCCCTGCTCTCAGATCCCCACCCCTCTTCCACGGCGAAGATCAAACAAAGGAAACCTCGACACGGAGAGGAAGCCCAACCACTGCCACGTTTCCAGCTTTTCTGCAGCACGTTCACAGCCTGTACAGGGCTCCTGCTTTTGTTGTCCTCATTTCTTGCTTCACTTTTTTTCCCATTTCTTTCCCTGTCCCGCGGGATTTGTACCCGGAGCCCCCTGTGCTCTCTCATCGCTCTTTGAGGAATTGGAGACCAATTCTGCTTAGTGCCATGGAAATTATGGAAATATATGAGCGAGGGAATAACCCTGGAAGGTCCTGGGAGGTACTGAATGCCTGCAAATCCCACTCATTTCCCTAAGATAAACACCCTTGCTTCCTCACAGCACTGGATCATAACGAAGCGAGAAAAAACCCTAACTACTAACATTCAAAAGCACTTAACTACAACCTACTTGCTATTAAAGTTGATTTGCTTTTACAACTAATGCTTTACAAGTATGTCGTCAGATTTTATCACAGTTACACTAAAAAAAGAAGGGCACATGTTGAATTCCTGTTGACATTTAAAGCAGCCCAGAACCATAAAAACACAGCAAACAAAACTTTGGGCTCAGCAGCAACCACCAAAACCCACCTGCTCCCCACAAGTTAGCAAATGCAATCTGCACTCCACTACTTCTGTGGCCCTGAGCGTGGCCTCAGCCCGGGCAGGAGGTCCCCCGAAGACAGGGTGCCCATCCTCGAGCCCCCCAGCTCCTGGCCCTTCTGCTCTCACCCAAGGCAGTCATTGAGGTCACCAGGAAGCCCACCACAGTGGAGGACAATCCTCAAGCACATACTTCAGCTTAGCACATATTTTAGTGTGTGCTGTCCTTAACAGAAACGCTTTCTTGGATCGGGCTGATATCCCCTCGAGGCGCATTATCAATTATTTGCCAGGCTAGAAGGCGCACTGTCGTGGGAGATCAAGAAGATGACTGCACCACACAGCACAGGAAAGAGGTACATGAGAATTGATTTTATCCTTCGGAGGAATGGTCTACAGAGTCAGGCTGTTCGCCTTGTGGGTCTTCCCAGCTACGGAGGGTTGGTAAGCAAAGCAGCTCATCTGGGAGCATCATCCCCTGGACACCCCAGGCCAACAGCTCTGCCTGCAGCAATGCCTGCAGACCAGCAGCTCTGCCTTGGCATGGCCCTGCAGGCAACAGCAGCACTGGGGGAACAACCAGCTGGCTCTGACCTTCCCCTTGCATTATACTTTCTGAGTCTTACAGAACCCCAATATTTTCCAGGTTTTTTTACTACATGTTGGAAAAGACTGGTTCTACCTCGGGCAAGATTTACTGGTCATGACTGCATTAAGAAGACAGAGCTCTACATGTAATGCCCTAGGAAAAGTATGGCAAAGAAACCCAATCCTGCTTTGACCCATGTTCCTGAACTAATGTATTTTATTACTTTTAATATCATTGTAAAGCTGTCTCCCCAGATACATCAGTGAAATGAAGAAGGATCCCACACTGTGCTTGCAGCCACCTTCCCAGAGGAGGATGCTCTGCTGGAGAAGTCAACAGGAATGGGGGTGACACGGGGCCCAGCAGCATCTTCCACCCTGATATCTTCTTCCGAGTCACCTGCAAGGCTGCTCACTCAGCTGGAAAAAAAGCCAACCCATAAATTCCCCCCTAAGAAACCTCAATCTTTTTATCCAACTTCTCTGAAAAAAGATTTTAGAGATGCCACACAATACAGTTCTCTTTAGCTATTTGTGCCCTTGAGCAACGCGTGAATACAGCTGAGAATAAGCCGGATTGAGGGAATTTTAAACTGACGTATTAAACGATGTAGAAGGCTAGGAAAAAAAAAGCACTCCCAAAAGAAAAAAGGAAAAACTCAACACAAAACTAGATTGTGAGCTGAAGATTTCATGAGGTCAGGGCGAACGTACCAAACATCTCACTGGAAATGTTATTAATAATAGCATCTTATCTCCTGTAACATAGAAAGTAGACTGATTAATAACAATACACTGATTAGTAACAAACTCCCATTTTAGGATATTATAATTTAACCACTTTTTTTTTAGACTGAGGGAAAAAAAGCGGTGGGCAGGGCAGAGAACTCTCTGTATTTTAAACTCACCCTTTTTAAACCTTCTGACTTTGCACCTTTGTAGAGCCCTACTAGCTGCTCACTAATAATTGCTGTATGCTGAGAGCATCCTGAAGTTGCAAAAGGGCACTGTAAGTATCTCAGAAAAAATAAGGGCATGTCCACGCACTTACGAAGACTTCTCAGGCACACAAAAGAACACGCTTTTGAGACTGTATGTAGAAATTTTGACTCTGTGTATACAGATGTCAGGTTTCTACTAGTAAACTTCAAGCCAGAAAAAAAGTCTTCTGTAATTCAGGGGTATTAAATCTTTCTTAAAATGTCCAAATCAAATTAAACCAAATGAGATATTTTGAGCTGCTTTTAAACTCAGTTCTTTCAAATATCCGTTAAACCTTTTGAAAATTAAATGAATTTTATTTTTAATGTAATGTGCGATTGTGGAGATCTGAAGAAAAGCATGTGGTCCCAAAAGCACATGTGTTTTTCTAACTATACAAGTTCGTCTAATAAAAGATATTATCTCTCCCTGCAAACCTTGCCTAGCTTCAGTTTTCCTGGCTGAATAAAGATAACAGAAAAAGTTTAATGATTAACTTTCACATTCTCTATTTTCCCCCTTTATCAGGCTTTTCCTAGCCACTAGCATTCCTGCCTTGCTGCAAAACCTGGGCTGCAGGTCTGGGGGCTGCATGCACCCACCTGCGGGCAGAGCTGGGGACATCAGCCCCAGCCTCCACTCACTCCTTCTGATACATCACCACCTCGACAGCCTCTGGACCTGAACGTGGCTGAAATAACCCAAAACTCTGCCAAAAAGATCTCCAGTAACGTTGGAGACGTGATTGCTTTTGCTACAGTGGAAGGAAGCTCCAAGTAAGGACTGGGGCAGAAGCTGCGGTGCCTCTGGCCACCTCACCTCGCCTCCCTGGTCCTCCCAAGGCTTTTGGAGGCTGAAACAAACCCCTCCAGAGCTTTCCAGACAGGCTATTCTTGGACCCTGGATGACCAACATGCACTAGGAATGGTCGAGAACATACCAAACATTTTTTCTCATCACTGACCTTAAAAAGGTTCTCCTCTGATTAGCGATAATCCACGGCCACATATTTCAGATCTTAATTTAAGACAGTGGACCAAGCAACGCCTACTAAACACCATCACTAACTTTGATACCAAAAGTACCTATTCACCCCAAGACACCGCATCTGTCAGCACGAGTGACAATCACCGCATCAAGGGTTTCTGCATGGGGTTTTTCTGCGTGCTCAGGGTGGGTTCGAGTCAAGGCTAGGTTAAACTTTCACCATTTTGCAAATCCTACCCTTGTAGCCACTTCATCCCCACCTCTCCTGCACCAGTCAGAGGGCACTCAGCCCAGTCAGCCGCACGCAAGCGCCTTCTGGTTTATGGAAACCACATTCAATGTCCAAATATTGCACAGTTCCTTGAATAATAGAGCTTACAACCTCCCTAATTTATCATCAGTGTTTAAAATAGTATCAAAAACCCTCACAAGTAATGATAGATGAAAAATTTATCTTAAAACAGAACTATTTAAGCTACGATAATCTAGAAAAATCTTTGCTAATCTGCTACATCTTTGAGCAAAAGAAATACACGCTCCCTGGGTTTCGTAATAAAACAAAAATGAACGTTGGCAGAACAAGCAAAAAAATCATCTACAAATACAAATCGACCTTTTCTCCTTGTGAGCCAGAGTAGCCCAAGGGATAATGGCACAATCATGCTTCTGATATATTTATACAGCACATTTCATCTTCATTAATCTAGATAACACTCTGGCAGATTCTTATTTTTTGATTCCAAGAACGACGAGCTATTCCTGTGCTACAGCAGTTCAACACCCCCTTCTCTCTCAACCACACGAGGCCCCATGGAGGTCTCCAATCACCATCCTGGAGAACCATGGGTGCCTCCTTCCCACCCTCTCACCGCCTTGGGATGGGACTGTAGCGCTGCAGCCCCAGCTCGTCCCAGGGCTTGTCCCAGCTCCAGGCTGCGTCCCAGCAGCCCCCGAAGTTCACCACACTCATTTGGTCACAGCGTGGGGCATGAAGGACCTCATCCAAGCATGGGGCAGTCCTGGCCTTGCCTCTCCCGGCTCTGATGCACGGCTTTTCTCATGAGGGCAACCTCAGCAATGCAACAAGAGCTAAAGGAGGCAGATCAGGATGCTGGAATAAAGGACTCCTGCAAGGCTCTGTATTTTCTCTTCGGTTTTTGTGAGCTGATGTTTTGGTCAATAATGTTCATATTTAAGGTGTCTTGTTTTCTTGTGCATGCAAAGGATAGCTGCACTGCAACTCCTGCGGCTGCTGGGAGGCATTTCCTACAGACATCCTCAGTGCATTGTGACGAATAAAATCCAAAGCTGTAGAGAAACTAACTGCTCTTGAAACCACATTAAACGATAATGGGCTAAAAATGTCTTCATTTTTATGTCTCTTCACTATCACAGAGAAGAAAGTCAATGCTGATGTAGGTAAGCACAGGCTGTGGGTTTATCTAATAATGTATACTGAAGATAGTGAAAAATATTTCAAATTTGCCTACAGTTATAAAACTGTAAATCACACTGAACAATACCACTGCAGTAAGCCATCTTCCTCTAATGGTTTTCTATATTTTATTGGTTCAATAAAACCCATCACCTATCAACCTAAAAGCTGTAGTTATATACCCTATGGTTATTCTCAATTAATTGATTTTTTTAGTTTTAAAATTGTGCCGCAAACCCACCGGAAGAGCGAGGTACGGTGAAATGAACTAGTCGGATTTCATTTCTTTCTTGGGAAGGAGGTAAGGGAGAGGGGAGAAAGGGAGAGTCCTGCACTGAAGTTTCGGAAAGTTTGATGAAGTTTCCTGCCTTGCAGTAGCAAGCACTTGGTAAAGATGGGTGCTGATGCATCATACCCCTGCCTACAAATTTGTACACTTGATTACACCATACAGATTACAAAACACATCAAATGAACCGAGTGGGCTGAGAAAACTCCCTGGGATCATGAAAAAGAAGGCTCCTGCTGCATCAATGATCTTAGGTAGTGCCTGTGTCCCAGGGGATCCCAAAGCCCCTCGCACATTAGCTGCCACTGACATGAAACCACCCCACTGGCTGTAATCAAGAGGTACAGACTACGTGGCAAAGACACAGTACTCATCAAGAAACCCAGCTAAACAAGCATTTTATAATCATCTCACACACAAATATGTCTGTGTTTTCATGGTTCATTCCACAGATACCCAAGAGGTAAACTGTACAGTACTCAGTGTAATCTATTCCTCTAATTAATACCTTTGATAGTACAAGGAAAAACCCAATATTGTGAAAAAAAATCTGTAATGCATGGCCAGCTGACTTTCTTAAGAGTACATAAGAATACAGAGGTGGCTTCATAATTACCCCCAAACCCCTTTCCATTTAGGGGCATTACTTTCAGCAAGAGTTTTCCCACACCTTTCCCTGGTTCTCAGCCCAACAAACGGGTCACTCACTGTCCTTGACCTGTCATTCTCTCTCTGCAAGCAGACAAATTCTGTGCCCGTTTGTTTCCCTGATAACCCTCTTCCATCAGAAGGAAAAAAGGTGATTCTTCTGCAGAAACTTGTTAGAAGTTACTCTCCACAGAGGCGTGACCTAAAAGAAGATACACAGATCTCAGTCACAGGGTCTGGAAATGATTTTGTGAGTTTTTAAAACAAGCTATTTTGTTGCTCCTCAGAAGAAGCAGACCTTGAGAGAGGTGCATTGAAGCAGATCCCTCTCAATGCCTTGTCAAGGTCTAGCCAACTGACATTGATGGGTTTCAAGATCTTTTTTTTTTGCTTTGTATGTAAGGCAAGGGTCACAATTCTTGAAGGACTCCTCTTCAAGCTCTTATTGAATGAGCATGATGGATCATCTCTACCAAACTCAGCCATGCTGCTGTGCTCTCCAGCAGCCCCGCAGGAAGCATTGGGGAGAACGTTGCACAGACACCCATGAGAGAAACACGTCTCACCCTCTTCTGCCTCCTTACTTCAGCCTGAGCTGGTGAACCATGCTTGCTGCCGGCATTAGGTACAGAGCGCACACCAGGACTCCTCCCCAGCATGTGCCTGGATTCAAGTATTCAGCTGACTTGAGACTGCTTCGCTGTTTCTGCCCCTGTCAGGCACATAAACAAAAAATCAGTTGCTACTTCCTTGTGATTCACATGAGGAGCGCCTGGAGTCAATGGGTTCAGTGTGGGGATCATTCAAACCAGCTGTGGACAGTGAAAAGAATCCATTCTTCATTCCTGCGACCAGGCTTGCTAGAAAGTAGGGAGCAAATGTTCCACCCAAAATAGTTTTGGTCTGAGCACAAGAGAAGCTATTGGCAACAACAACGTTGAAAGAAAGAATGTCTTAGCATCAGGCTCAGATGCCTTGCAAATGTATTTTGTATCCTCTACCCCAAATTGTATTTCTTTCTGCCTGTAACAGACTACATGCTTTAACCAGCTCTGGCAGACTGCTGAGTGTCTTTATTTTGGCTAGTAGAGAGCTCCCTTCCATATGGGACCTATCTAGGATGGAAAGCAGATCCACTGGGATGGAGGGCCCAACCCCAGCTGAGCACGGGGCCACCACAGCCCTCCACGGTGAACCCAAGTTGTGCAGGCGTCCTGAGCAAAGGATGCAAATCGGGCAGCTCCTCGGCTGCTCATCGTTCCCTGGAGCCACGTGGCCAGGCAGGCGTGTGGGTGTATTCCCCCGTGCTGTACCTACATGATGTGTGCATCTGCTGGGTGTGCTCTCCTGCCCCAGCTTCCCGGTCCACCCCGGACTGATGGTGAAGAGCAGGCTCTGGGCAAATCCTCCTCCATGTTGTATGCACCCATCACCGTCCCTCCATGCACCAAGTTTTACCACAAGGATGCTCCAATAGTATTGCAACAAATGCCGCTTTTCTCCAAGAGCTGTAACCTGCCACAGCGACCAGGTGTGAATGGCTAGGTCTTCGCGGTTTATTTTTAGCCTACAATGAATTTGAAAAGCAGAAGGTACTTCTGTTGCTAGGAACACAAAGGTGGAGTAGCAGACACGAAGAGTTCCCTCTGGGTGAGCAACCAGGCCTGATCTGAACGTTTCCTCTGGGTTGACTGGCAAGAGCAATTAATCCTGACGTGGTGCATATGTTCCAAATTTTGTGTTTCAGAAATGAAACGAGAAAAAAAGTTATTGTGCTTCGCTGTGAAATATCAAAAGCACTGAACTGTCATGCATTAACATGGCATTGTCTTCAGAACTCTCGCCCAACTCAAGGCTGACAAGAGGAGCTGGCACACAGACATTAAGAAGTGTACATATTCTTTCCTTGCACACCCAGGTACTTTTGCATGGCACAATAACACGTGTGAATATGTCTCCAACCTCTTCACACAGTTATCACTGCAGCATAAAGTAAGGACAATGTCCATTAACAAAAGATACAAGAGAGGATAACAACTAAGATAAAAAAGATCTGCATTTATTAATGTCACAATATGAAGGAAATGATAAACCCCTGCAAGCTGAGTTTCTAATTTGGTCTTAATCTCACTGGACATAGCCGTGCCAGCATTGGCTGCCTCTCCGTCTCCTTTCCATTAGTCAGGACAAGCCTTTTCCCAAATCACAACAGCTGGCTGGAGCAACCTTCCACCTCCTCTTTCTCGCTACAACCTTCCCTTAAAGCATGATGACTTTTAAATCCTTTCAGGCTCAAAGCCCAGTAAGCAGTAAAGCCCAGCACAAAGTGATATTTATTTCTCATAACTATTTTTTTTCATATAAGAATCCGATAGAAAAATAACCTCAGCAGTATTTGTCATAGCCAGAGGTGGATTTGAAGCTCTGATGAAGTGAATGTACTGCACACAGCAGTGCTTGGCGCAGCACGCCTGCTTCTTAACAGTTAAAGGAAGAGCCTGCCCTAAGCCAAAGCTCCTATCTTCCTTCAGCTGTAGTAAGGAGTGACTTAAAATCTTTTGGGGAGCTGGAAACTTTGGTATGGACAAAGAACTCAAATGAACAGCCACAATGGCTGCAGAGTGGTTTCCTTAATTAGAAAGTTGGCTGCGTTTGTAAGGAGGAGGAAAACAATGCTATAGACAGCCAAGGCAAAGAGCAAGTAAAAACTGTAGCACATGCAGGTCTGGAGGAAACAGAAACCGGCTCTATCAGACCCCCAGATCCTCCAAAACCACTTGTAATTATTAGGCTGAAAATCAAGCGTGGTCCTGCTGCTGAATCAGAGCAGTACAAGCTTGTGAATATGACTTGGCCTTAATTAATTCACTTTGACAAGGCTCAAAACACTCCCCAGGCAATTTAAGACACTGTAAAAAATCAAGGAACTGATGGTTTTTGACCTCGACATGTCAAACATGGACCTGCTGTCTGGTTTTGACGAGCTGTCACTCTATCCCCTGGACATCCCTACTGCAGCTAAGCCTTTCACATCATGGGCTGCAACCACACAACGTGGTCCACGAGACTACTGGCACGCTCTGAGAGCATCAGTCAATCCAGCTTCCACAGCATCCAAGAATCCCTGTCGATACAGTGGCTGTGGTGGTCTTCTCAGCCCTCTGCCCTGCTGTGGCACTTGGCGATGAGCAATGGGAGAGTACAGAGGCATCCAGCGCTGTGCGACCAACTGTATGGAAGCCTGAGAAACCCACACCTCGCTGCTCGCTTGCTGGCCAGGTTTGCCTAGGTGTCCTCGTGAGGACCCGGTGTGCTGTTGCAGGAGAACTAGAGAGCCGCGTAGCGAGCGGAAAGCACTGATCAGGAAGGTTGTGTGCTTTTTTAAACAGCAGACCAGATCCCATCCTGAAAGCACAATAAACTCTCTAAGAGGCATTTCAGAGTGTGCACGTCTCAAGCCAGCGCAGGGTACATCCCGACAGAGAGAGGGGTAACCCTACAGAAAAGTGTAGAAAACCACAGGTAGAGAAACTGCAGCTTTCCCCTGTGCTGGTCGCATGCGGGTCTGTCAATCCAGGCAGCACCTGACACCTGCGATCAGAAAGAAGCTGATACCTGTCACGCTGAGATGATCGAGCATCCTGCTATGGAAATTCAAATGGCTGGTGCCAAAACAGCTCTCCCGGGGAAAAAGCAGCTGTGCCGTGCGTCTGGGGAGACTGGGAAGGCGAAACAAGAAAACGCTTCTTGGCTACAGCAAAAAACCAACATACTGATGCCTCTCCTCTGGCCAAGGAGAAACATGGGTCATGGCCCATTTCCAAGGGTGCACTTGAGATGCTCTTACTGTAATTGAACATGAAGCTGTGGCCTCCTGGGGCTGCGCATGCTCCTTGCTATGGCGGGCTGACACCCCGCGTGACTGAGCAGGGGGTGTTTGTGTTTTTCTGCTTCAAACCAGCCGCCAGAATGAAACGAAACACGTGTGTCTGACGTTTGGGAGGCTGAGGAGCATGGCCGTGGTCTGCAGACAGGTGACTGAAGTGCGATGGCAGCAGGAAGGCTGAGTTTTCAGAGTGTGGCTCCAAAAAGAAAATCTCAGAGGACACCTTTGCAATCCTCTTCCATGCAGGAGATGAAAAAGAATCATCCCAAACTGGACAGAGAGAGGTGCAGCTCCTTGGAGGGTCTCTGCCCTGAACACCTCTGCAGCAGGAAGATGGTCATCACCCCAGGAGACCTGCAAAAGTACCTTACAACTCACACCCAGTAGCTCCGCGTGGCTTGATACAAAGCAGCAAAGCACAGGTTAGACATTCTCCTTATGAGAAAATTATTCTTAAACAATGTTGGATCTGGGAATCAATTTTTTTAAATAACAATTTTAACTTGCTATTTAGCCAAATTCTGATTGAAAATCATTCCTCAGACCCCAAGGGCTCACAACCCACTTACCAAATGTGGCACTGCTGTATTTGGACGGACTCGAGTCAGAGTATTTCTAACACCACGAAGGGTAGAAGCTAGAGGCAAACAAACAAAGCACATAACTACACCAACTTGAGAGGAGGAGCATACAAAAAATTCAAAACACAAACATTTTGTGAATGTTACCAGCAGCGTTGTTCCCAAGCATGGAGTACTTTCCTAGAAACTGGCTACCTTTAGGGCATCGTCTGTCCTGGTGCAGTATTTTGGTTGGTTTACTGTTGCCGATCCTGGTATTTTCCCCTTTCTTCTGCTCTCCTACCTTCTTCCTTCCTCTCCTACTTCTCCAGATGTGTTTGTACTGAAGGGAAGCTGCTCCCGTTGACTCGGCGGGGCCGCTTCCACTCCTGCCTATGCTCAGCGGTGCTTGCAGCCTGGCTGCTGCCTGGGCTGTCCGGCATTTCTCAGTACGTACTTCTTGGTCAGTAATGCGGTGCTTTGGCTACGTGCCTTATGAATGGATTAAACAAACAAATAGGCAAGAGGTATATTAACTCAGCATGCCTAATAACTTCCCAGAGTGGGAGTAAAGGAAATTGGAGATTCCCCAGGAAACTGTGCCGGTATGCAGAGTAGGGCCAGATTCTCCCCGTTACCGGGGGCATCGCTGAGAGGAATCATGGACTCTTGGCACCTGGTGCAGGCAATCGATGACCGAGCCATAAAACCACCAAAAGCAAGACAGGAGTTGCATTGCAAACTGCTTATCTTCTTGAGTCCATCTGCAGCTCTGGAGCCTGAGGGCTCTGGGAAGAGTGCGAGAGGCTTTTCAGAAGGGGTTAAAGCAGCACTCTTCCTTACTGGCATCTGACGCCTCTTCCTTCCTGGAGCAAAAGCGGCTTGCTGTCCTCCTGGGAGAATGGTGGAGCATCTCTTTTGGCTCTAAGTGCTCTGCAACTTCCCGTACTGGAAACCGGTTGCGTAATACGAATCTGTACTGTGTAACAGCCTCGTGAGCACCAAGCCTTGTAGAAGCCAATGTTGTTTCTCACAATCCTTCTGTGAGATCCACTTTCCATATGTCTCCGCTGATGTGCTTGCCTTCTTCACGACTGCGAAAGACCAGTCTCCTTCTCCGCTGATCCTACCCCTCTTCCTGCCTCAGCCCACCTGCCGGCTGCACACAAATGCACATGGATAGCTACCAAATGGTCGGGTTCACTTTTCTCAGCACCGCTCTTCTCTCCAATGCCACCACTACTAAGGACGTAACACCATGGCTACGTGCTGTCTCCAACCTCCGCTCGAGCAAGCCCACTGCTGTACTGGGAACAGAAGCCACAGTAGGGTGGGACTTCCCTTTGCATTTCCCAGGACAAAGCTCATCTAGTACCATGAAACAACTACCAAGAAAGAAAAATTCAGTTTCAGAACTAAGCACAAGTTACAAAAGTCATATTTACTACCAACTTCCCAAACTCCCTCTTTTCCACGTGTCACCTTAGAAGAATAAGACAGTCGAATGGATCTGCTCTGGATTTCTCTTACACACCTCTCACAGCTGCAAATCCTTTACAAGGTGATTTTTACTTAGCAAAGCACCTGTTTTTCACCCCAAGCACTACCTTCCCTCTGACAAATATCCCTGCTTGCAGTCTGGAGCTTTATAATATTGAGCCATAACCAAATTCATTATCTCCACACGCTCCTGTCGTGTCAATATTGCACAACTGCCATTTCTCTTTCTCCTCCTCAACTGCTACCACGATTCGCATTGCCATTAGCTTTCACAAGTGACCTCCTTTGGTTTATCATAGCCCGTAGTGTCACTAATCTTAAAATTATCCCAAAATATAGACAGACAGATATGCCAGTCTGATGTCTTCTACCACTTCTGAGGATCTTCTTCGAACCCCTCTGTAAAAAAGCCAGCTCTGCCTTTCCCATAGACCCTGTCCCTCCTTCTCCAGGGAAGAGCCACTGCTCCCTGCCCACTATTCATGCTTTTGCAGTGGAGCAGCCAAGTAAGGTCCTTCTGTGCCTCCTGCTCTGCAGGTTTTGCAAATCCAGCTCCGCATGTCCCACCTCCTGCTGTCATAGCGCGTCCCATCCCCTCGCCTGGGATCCTCTTCTCCAGGGCACCCAGGGGCTTCAACCCACTCTGGGACCTCCCATGACTGTCCCATGACTTCCCACTCACTTCCAACGAGAAATCCTTTCCTGCTTCATTCTCGGAGATGTAAAAGCCTCATTTTTTTCCCCCTCCTGCTTTAATCACCTCTAACCCTCAAGCACTTTTTCTGTTTCAGGAGACCCGGATGCTCTTTCCAGCCACCTTCCAGCTCTCTGTATGCTTCCAGACTTCCATGCTAATGCTCCAGACTTCAGATAGTTAAATCAAGTTTAAAGTCTCAGTTTTTGCTCTTCGCACAGCTACCACTCAACTGTGCCTAGTGAAGTATGTATGGCAACCCAGCCATTTATAACGGTCAAAAGGCCACAACAGTTTATCAATTATTTTTGTGCAGCACCCTCTTTTGTACAGCAGAGCACACTGGGTCCATACCTACGAATCACTTTCATTTTCTGAGTTATTTTTTTTCTTGAGAGCATCGCAGCGAGCTAGTCAGACTGGCTTACCTCTTCGTTAAGGTCACGAACAGGAGCGGAGGCCAGCCTGACACATCGCAGTTTTAGGCTGAGTAAACCAAAAATGTGGTTAAGTTGCCTAATCAGAATGAGAACAGGAATATTATGATTTCATGGAAAACTGAAATATCAGAAATGAAGAAAATAGAAACAGTCAACTATACGCACAACTAAATCACTTTTAAATGGCAAACGTCCAAACCAGAACAATAGTTCTTAGCACACAGCCAGTACTGCACCTCAAAGTCAGGCTGACCATAAAAAATAACCGAAAACTAAATAGTCAACATCACTGCCGATCTGTACTATATTTAAAAGCAATTTGAGCTTTAATAATTCAACAGAACTTAATTTACTGGGAGTAAGAAAGGTGGAATTTTTTTTTTCCAAAGCGTGATGTGGACGGACATCCTATCTCTGTAAGGTACACCCCAGTTTGTAGCAAGTGCCAGGCGTGGGGCCAAAAACAAACACGCACACACACACACACAGAGCCTCAGCGTTCTGCGAGTCAGGTCCACAAACCGCAGAAGCTGAGATCAAGCCAGAAATCCTCTAAGACATTTAACATGCAACATCTGAAACTGAGCAACATTACCGATACTTATTTTATCTGTAAACCCTCTATTAGAATATTGTTTCGGAAATTTTCACTTGCAAACTTGCAAGTGTTCGGTGGAATTCCTTTTTATGTCTTTCTTCAGACTGTTAATAACAGCTCCAGTGCTAATGATCTAACTCCTGAACGTACAGAGGAAAAACAGCACTTCATGAAATATTGATACACACTTGGAAATTTGACAATTATCTCCAGAGCTCCTTGGTAAAATCTGAAAGCAAATAAATAGCAAACATTTCCTGTACTCATTAAAAGACTGAAAAACAGAGAAGGAAACCTACTCATTATCCATTTGACAAATATAACCTATTATTTTTAATAATGCACAGGCATTCAATGCATGAAATTTACAGCTTCTCTTGCTTAAAAGAAACCATTGGTTTTGTAGATCTAATTTTAAGAAATGCAATAAAAGTAAGTTATGTGGAGCTGGTGGCTTTTGCAAGAGAGCGTAAAATAATTCTTCTATTGAAAACAATGGCAAAACTACCATTTTTTAGATGGAAGCACAACTTCGCGCACTGCCCTATTTTGCAAGCTGCTTGTCCAGAAAGAAATTCTCCAAAAATTAGAAATATTAATTTCATTGGCCTTTCTCAGGCAAGCTTTGGAAACAGAAAACTGGAGTAAAAAATTGCTGATAAACCAGAGCATGGGGCTGCTAGTCCACACGATACATCTCTGTATCTTGCTTATCATACACTGGCGAGATGATACACAGGCTCTCCCTCTGCCACAGCACAGCACAGGAGATGCCACACTGCTGCTCAGAAGCATGTGCTTTTAGGATGAATGGAAAGTATAGAGAACACCTTCCTCTGCCGAATAAATATGAACCATAAGGGGAAAACTTTCAGTGCAGAGCATGACAGGTTGCTCGGCATTGCATTACAGTGCAATCATTGGTGTTATTACAGTAATAGGGCTTTCTGGACCTTTTAGCCCTGACTGCGGATGAAACAGAACCACAACCGCTGCAAACAAGAACGAAAAGGGAATTTAAGATTCTAAAGCCAAATATTTCAGATGGTAAGATAAGAACTTCCACTCTTACTCAGGTCCACTCAACATGAGCAAGAATTCAAAGACAAGGAGAGCTTGAGATCAATAGGAATTGCAGCTGCTGGACAGGTGGGATAACTAAAGCTGTGTTTCGCCTTTCCTGATTACTTCAGTGACCCAACACTGGGTCTAGATACAGATAAGCTCTCTGCTGTCCACACTGAATACTCTCTTTTATCTCTCATAATACATACTAATCAAGATTTCTTTCATCAACAAAGCAAAATAGATGCACTTGCCTGAACTACTGTACTTTTTGAATATTCATTTAAAACTTTATAATAAAGCATTCAAAGGAAGGCAGAGAACACAACAAATGACTGTGCGCATGACATTTCCGTTCCTGGGTATTTTTCACTCCGTGGGTAACTGAGAGAGACCCCAGTAAGAAATTGGACCATCATAAGAAAAGGCCGATAATCTGTAGAGAGTCAGTAACGGAGTGTGTAGGAGGCCGCTTGAAACCGCTCGGGGATTTGCAGTGTTAGAACAAGCGTCAGGAAGTGTGTTAGGGTTAAGAAGACCAGCAAGGAAGTCAAAGGGCCACCATCAGTTTCTTGCATCCTACCACCCTACTACTCCTGATGCGGCTCCTTGGCATGGAGGTAACCCAACCGGAGATACCACCTTCACATCTGGAAAATACAGGCCAAACGTTTCAACGGGACCTCAGTTTTGATCTTCTTTTTCTGACTTTTTTCGTTGAAAATATATCCTAAATTATTACTTACTGTTGTGTTTGCTGTCTAAGCAAAGCCCCTTCTGCTTATTTACTTGCCAAGTCGGTACGGCAGCCTAGGAAATAATAAATTGCTTGATAACCAAAACAAGTCACTTCTGGCAAACAATGAAGACTCTGCAGAAGTACTGATCCAAATGGATAATGACTGATACACCGATTGTATTTTTGAGAGTTTCCCCCCCCCCATTTTCATGTGTGTATGTATCTGCATATGTAAATAAAACATGAGAATGCCACGTTGGCTGTTCGTATCAGTATTTACCAAGGATCTCCACCGGCTCCAACTGTTCAGGTAAGGCCTGCTGGTGTCCTTCTTACAGTGACAACCTGCTTATCTCTCGGATTACAGAGCCTAAACCACCCTCCTCCCGGGGACTGTGACGCTTTCGGGAACTGAAGGAACAGTATTGTACTCTCATTCTTCTCCCAGCTTCTCCTTCGATGCCTCTTCTTCCATGTGCAAGATGTGGCGAGAGGTCATTTCCCTTGGCTACCCTACGTTTGGTGGGTGAGATGTACCCCCAGGGCTTGGGGTGCTCCCGGGAGGGAACGCCACAGGAGGGAAGGGACCACAAGCCTCCACCACTGACCCCGCTGCTGGCAGCAATGGCACCAGCTATTCCAACGTGGTGCACGCTGCTCGTGCATGTGGGAGTGGGCTCTGCGGACACTCCTTACAAATAAAAAATGAAATTTATGCCTGGCAAATGAGGTTAGGTCAAGGTCTTCCAAACTACCTGAGACCTGGAGCCCGCACATTGAGGAATTAAAATGCAGCAGCCTCGCAGCTGGAAAGCCTTCCACATGGGAAGGGGCACAGGGTGGCCCCGCGCAGGCAGGGCTGGGACCACATTACGTCGTGCCATGGGACCCACGTTTAAGCCGATTGTTGGCCTCAACACCCTTTGCAGCGGGGGAGAGGGTGGAGGAAGGAAAGCCGGGCTCTAATCCGCTCCATCTGCTCCAGAGCAGCTAATTGGATTGCCAGTGCAGAAGGCAAGGCCCTCGGACAGGGCGCTGGCAGTCACGCTGGCCAGGCACAGGCACTCAGAAACCTCGTATTTCGCTAAATAAAGCTGCTCTAGTGCAGAGGGCGAAGGTCCCACCATGCTGCCAAACACACCTCCGGCCAAACCCTTCCTGAGGATGCACCGCTTGCGCTGAGGCAGGGCATGGCTACCCAGCACCCCTCTAATGGAGAGGTGGAACTAATATTGCCTAGGAAAAACAACATAAGTGACCCCCCCCCCCCCCCCCAAGTAACATTTCATCTTTAACAAAACACTAGAAACAGCAGGCAGAAGAGATTAAATATTAGCTTTCTTTACCAAAAGCCAGTGGAATGCTGTTAATGTCAGGTTTTATTTAGGTGCCGAAGTCAAAAGCTCATCTGGCAGTTGCTACATATAAACCTCCCTAATATATGTCCTACGTCTGCAACATTTATTCTAAATCTGTGGCTTAATGATTTTGGTGTTCTGCTTTTTAAGGATTCAGCTCAGCACCTATTTTGCTTTTAAAAATAACAGACAATTCAGTTGTGCAGCATTTTCATTAAACTGGTCTGTAGTGTAACGCTACGAGAAAGACAAGGAGAAGAAATATAAAAAATGTTTAATACAATAATGATCAGAAACCTTTAAAATTTTTTCCCTCTGTGAACACTAAGTTTGTAGCTATGGAAACTACTTATGAGAAAGCTAAAAAAATGTCAGCAAATATAGTCAGAGAATGATCTGGGTATATGAAAGTCCTAACAATGATAGAGAACTGCAGGCACAGGGTAAAAGCCAAGTGTAAATTGAAGATGACAACACTTGTGCATCTGACAACATGTTCTCCTCCGACAGGCCAAATTCATTTTTATTGCCATGGCACTAAAGTCAATGAATTGCAACTGGAATGAGTTTGACACTTTATATTGCTTTTGATAAAACCATTATAAAAAGCGTATTTCAACCTTTAAAAAAGTATTTTAAAAGCGTATTCTCTGCAATCAGTGAATCGTGAGCGCATATTAGCCAAGATAGTCAATATTTTATCAAGGTAGTTTTCAGCACATCTCTCGCACGCTGTGTTCTTCAGCCATTTACCCTACTAATGCGAGCAGTTCTGATGACTTCAATTTTAAGATCCACACACAATACACATCTGCACACTCATCTACCAAACTGAGGCTGGTGAGAGTATGCACATGCAAGTAATGCTCAGCCGGGTCCTTGTGAGCCTTTCAAAGGCTTTCCCAAACTCACTGTGAGTATTTCCAGCTAATACCTTTATCATATTGCATTAATGTCTTGCAAATGGTGCTGTGACTGCCAGGACATCAGACACTAGCAAAACACGTCTGCTTATTTCAGTCAAGTATTTTTGTATGGAAGTTACAACCCCAGTTAAAATCATTAGTCCATGGTTTTGCCAGTGAATGCAGTGCAGATGTACTTTACCTGGAGTAACACACTAGTTGGGAATGGCTCCAAGGACTTGCTATGGTCTGTCAGGTCAATGTGCAAATTAAATCAGATTTATTCAGTACCCAGAGCTTACTTTGGTGCTGTTTCAGTCTGGATTGTTAATCGAGCTGCCTTACATGTATACACTGCAATTACATGGTACAGTCTGTACAGAAAACATAGTGAAGAAAACCTGCAGTTGATTTCTGAACTGTCCACTATATGATACATTGGACAAAGAATAAACCAACCTCAACAAATGCTCATGGAATCTATATTGTGTATAAAATACCACCGCTAAACTCTCTCTGCCCATAGAAAGCTATGACAATTTCAATGCGGTACTCTTAAAAGAATGGGCAAATGTCACTCTTGTAACCATTCTTGAACAACCGTCAAGGCTCTTGCTCCTGACTATGCCCTCAGCTCTTTGGGGGCTGCCCACATGAAGAGCTTCAGCCTGCAACTGATGTGCGGTTAACACAATTTTTATCTGTCACAGCGTGGAAAATACCAATAAAAAACCCCGCAATCAAGTGTTAAACAGTATAAGCAGAGCCGAGCTAATCACAGTGAAAGGCATTTCTAGCTGGGCTCTAAGCTGATAAAAGAGATGAGTCCCCTCATGTTGGAGAGAAGGCAGCTACCCTCAGCCGGCCTCTCCCTGCTCAGGAGAAGGTCAGGCTTTTAACCAAATCTTACAGCCAAGTAATTTTGCTCCTCCTTCCTTATGATACCTACCCAACTCGTACGGGGCAGGCCTGTTCCTCATCCCTGCGGGAAGCATCTCCCCCTCTGTGATCATTTGCTTTCATATCTTCATATGTAAACTAGAGTTTGAAAAACCATCCAAGACACTTATTTGCAATGAATCATCATTCCTCATCGCAGCTCCCTGAGTCCATCATCAGAACCACAAATTTGGACAGACTCCTTGTTTGAGAAGTCTAGGCTAGCTACAAAAACACAAGTCTTATCAGCCAACTGCTTTAAGACTGTAACATTGGATACAAAAATATAAATTGAGTAATCTAATAAAAACACAAAAAAACATAATAATTTGAAGATGCAACATTCTGGAGGTGGAGCTCAAGTGACCGTTAGACGTGGTTTGCCCTTACCAGCTTTGCAGACCTACACTATTTATTTCCCTGCATTACCACCTACTTCAGCACAAGGCTGGCCACAAACCTGCTCTGGCAGCAGACTGCCAGCCAACACGGTTTTGTTGCTCAGACTTTGCAGGGTTTATTTTTCCTGCTTGCCACTGAGACGACTTGGTGCGTTCACTACCTATGACACTACGGAGGGCGAGGCTGTGGGAGCAGCCGGCTCCTAGGACGTTTCTCCCTGGGGAAGCCATTCCTGACAGCTTCACGCACAAGGTCTTAGTGACGCAGAGAGCGGTAGCTTTGCCGGCGCTGTGGTTGGGGAGTCCATGGGATGGGAAGCCGTCTCTGCTCCAGAGACATCGCTCTGGGCTCCTATGCCCCGCTCGTGCTGCTGCCACAGCAATGGGTTTAGGGTGCTCACTCACCACCTTCTCTTCACACAACTCTGGAGTTCCCTGGAACAGCAATTTGTCTACCTTCTTCTTCATAATTATTTTATGAAATGCAAAGAAGTTGCAGCACTAAACCTCGTTGCTGATTTTCCCTCATCTAACCGTACCGAAGCAAGGGGCCCATAAGCATGCGGCGTGTGCCTATATCCCTGCCCAGGTCACTGTCTCTACCATCAGAAATCCTGGGCAGGAGAAGACACCTCCCTCTCACGAGCCCTCTGCCCGATCTCCAAAGTAAACAGTAGCTGTGCAGACTCTGCATGGAATGTCAAAGCTCAGCACAAAATCACAACTCAGGTATCTAGAAACAACTCACTGCAGAAAGACTACAATACACTGTCCAACAAGACCTCAAAAATAACCAAAATGATCTATTTTAAACCCCTACCCATATAACAAGCTTCAAAATATCACTGGACTATAACATACATTTTACAAGCCTCCGCTAACTGAGAAGACATTAACCTATATCAACAGAAAATATTTGCAGCCGTTTAGAGACAGAGTTTAATACTGAACTTGCTTTCACCTTGCGACTCAAGTATCCGCAAGCAAAGCTACAGCCAGGAGAAGGCTTGTCGCTCCTGAAATCGCATCCTGTCTCTTCCTGCTGGCAAATACAATTTTCCTGGATTTAGTCAAGTTTCTGTCATCTGCTCTGTTTTAAAAACATCTTAACATATTTGTAATATTCGCTTATCACCTCGCCTGTAAGTGTGAACACTCCTTAGCAATGGTGTTCCTTAAAGAGTAATTCCTCGACACAGCTCAAACATCTACAAACCGCCACGCCTTCCATTTTTAATCCGTATCCTTCCATTTGCCGTGTGTCTTACCTTGGCTTCTACTTTTAAAATATAGTTTAACAGGAAGAAAACCTCTCAGGCTATTTGGAAAATAAAAAGGGGAAATAAATAAAAATGAAGACAATTTTACAGGTCCTACTTCAGCTAAACCTTTCAGGGACTTCAATGAGAAGATAATCTTTCTATGATTATGGCCAAACCCTCTCGTTGCTTAGCAACACATAATTAAGGAATATGTTTTCAGATCCGCTTTGCAAGCTGGCCATTATCAGATGAAATTACTGGAGCAACAAATGTCATCCTCATGCAAATGAGTTGGTCGTAGGCAAAAAAAAAAATGAGGGTTGAGTAGCAAGAAAGAACTCAGCAGCACAGAAAGGCTGCTGGCTTCCTCTTGTTGCGCACCAGTAATTCTTTTAAAGGGAAGGGATAATATCTAGATTTTTAGAGAATAGGGTTTGCAGTTTATACACGAGCCACACGGAAGGAGGGGTCTGTTTCTTGCGGTGGAAGAGACTGCTCACAGTGCATGTGCTCCGGTGGCCCCTCGCACCAGGGCTTTCACCGCATGGGTACCAACCAGCTCAATCAGACGTACCGCAAATAAATGAACATATTTGTGTTCCCCGCATTATGCCAGTTGGTCTTTTTTTCAGGCTTTAGGAAATTGTTTATTTAAAAATACTGCCTGGATGTACTACTTTCGCATCTGATCCATGTCAACACAGAACATGTTGCCTAATATTTAAGCATTTTTTAGAAATCAATACATTGCACCAGCTACATAAAGGACGCATAAGCGTGAAAGAAACGGCATCTACTTCCTAGCTGTGTAATTATGGCAAGCCAGGGAAAGGGGTGCGCCAAGCGTCTGCATTTTGACAACTTTATCATTTCCACTCACAAAATCATTCTTTATTTAGATTCCTGTGTAATGGCATCACCAGTTTGGCACCATCTCTATGCCTATAAATGGTATCCTTTTATTAAAGCTTTGTGCTTGTATGCTGGTACGGCACATTGTTCGAGACTTGTTTGCATGGGAGTTCAGCTGAACTGCACAGGGAGAAAATTCCCTGCTCGTAGAGTCACTACCAGGAAAAACATTTCAAAGGGTTTCTTTGCATATTTTTCAAACAGGTCAAGCCACAAATGAACAGATTTGCCAAATTTCCTCCTACTTAGCAGTGTGGTTTTGGGGGTTAGTTTCTGTCAGGCTCTGAGTGTTATCTTCAATGTACATCTCCAAAGTGGCGGAGTGGAGCCTGCTCAGTTTCTCCAGCTTTACATCTGAGCAGCCAAGGGCCTGAGCACTTCTGAAAGGGGAAGGGAAAGACGAGGAGCCACCATTCATTTTTATTGTTCTAGTGCTTAATGACAGGCTTTTAGTTTTAAGCACAGACCTATTACTTTAACGGCTATATCACTTCACTTACAGGCATCTCTAGAAGGAAATCAAGGGTTTTATTTTGTATGCCTGATAAAACAGCAAATTAATAATAAGAAGAAAAGACTTAGGTAATGGCCAAAGGTAAGTCGATTCTCGAATAACACCATTAGCTATCTGATGAATTTAGTCAAAACAATGCTAACCATTTCCTCGGAGGAACACATTTGTGCCTGATAACAGCGGTAAAAAGTCAATCTGCAGCAAACCCTGTAGTCCTAATTGCTCAGCCAGCGCAGTATCTAATCTCCCGTTTTCTAGAAACAACAGGCACGGCAAGATTAACCCTGGAAGCATTATCTGAGATACCGCTCACTTTTAACTGAAGTTGGCTGAACAAATAAAATATTTGGAATTTAACTGCAGAGCGAGAATCAGTATCTTCAGCTCCGCGTAGCCAGCGTGGCCCTGCAAAGAAATCCCATTCGCCGCCTTTTCTAAATAGAAAAGTGTCTAATATTTAAGCATGAAACCCCAATATATTTGACTGTGTTTTTTGCAGGGGGTAAAATAAACAACAACAAAGTGGTTCTAAACTACCATATGGGCTAAGACTCTGGAAATTACTTGGTTCAGGCGATGCCATGGTGGAGACGATGACCGGGGGCCCCGTGCGCCTGCTGAGCTTCGGGTATGGGGAGAGCTGGGCAGGGAAACCGGGTCCCGTGGGTGCCAGGCTGCCATCCCCTGGCGCTCCCGGCCGGCGGAGGAGCTGCGGGCTGCCGTGCGGGCTGGGTGCTGGCGACGCTGCCGCTGTCCGCTCCCTCTTCATCAACTCCATGGGGACAGTGTAGGTTGTGGGGTAGGCCGTTTTGGGGCTGGCGTGAGGGTTGGCTGTGGTCATGGGCATACCGGCTGGAGCAGAGTAGGCGGAGGCTGGACGCGGGTGTGTGTTGCAAGGCAGGGGGGTGTTGTATCCAGAACTGGGGAGGAAGTGTGGCCCCTGAGGAGCCCCTGCGGAGGCAGGGTAGGTGGTGGTCTCCAGCAGGTGCTGAGTCGGGGCGCTGGATGGCCGGCGGTGCAGCTCTCCCCCTCTCGGGGACAGGGGCTGTAGCGGAGGTGGGGGCTGCGGGGCAGGAGGGCCATCCATGGTGGTCCCCGAGCCGAGGGGTGCCCCATAGTCTCCTGGCAGCTCGCTGCGGTGGCTGAAGCTGTTGGAGCGGGTCCTGGGGCGCAGCGCCCCGCTCCTCCGCTCCTGCCTCTGCAGCTGCATTTCTGCCTTGTAGTTGTGGGCGATGCGGGAGAGCACGCGGGCCTGCCCCAGGTTTGGAGCCACGGACTTGATGTCGTTCTCCTCCATCATGGCCAACAGGTTCGGGGAGTCGAAGCCCTGCTGCAGCAGGGCGGCGAAGGTGCTCTCCGAGACACCCTCTGCACGCAGCAGTGCCACGAACTCGGGGTCGAAGCTCCTCTTCCCCTCCGGCCCAGGAAAGGCGGGGGCCACCGGCGGGTGGGAAGGGGTTGCCACCACCGCGTCATAGCTGTCGTAGGGGCCCTTGGTGCTGGCACTCTCCCGGCCTGGCCCATAGCTGCTGCCACCGCTGGCGGTGGGGTCCACCACCAGGCAGGTGGGGGTGGCCTGCCTGCCCCCCGCCGGCTCGGGGGGCCGCTCCGCCCCGTCGCCATAGGCCTGCCTGCCGGGGAAGGCGGGCGGCTCCGCCGCGTACCGTGGGCCGGGAGGCTCCACGCCGTACCGTGCCGGGGAGACATCTCTGCCACGCATCCGCTGCCCATCCAGGGCCATCTTGGGGTCCCTGTAGAGGCGGGTGGCATCTGGCGGGGCTGGCGGGCGTGCCGGGGCCTGGTCCCAGGACAGCCGGCTGCCAGGCGCCCCGTAGCTCGCCAGCGGCCTGCTCACCAGGTGGTCGCGGTAGCAGCGGGGGTCCTTGGGTGACCTAGTTGCCAGGGATGGGTCGCTGTAGTAATCCTGGGGTGGCAGGGAGCCCCGGCCTGCCATGGCTGCCTGCCGGTCGCAGTATGTGAAGTCGGGGACGGAGCCCTTCCTGAGGGGCCCTGGGGCGAAGGCGGCATCCTGGTACGGGTACGCCTCTTGCTTCAGCTCCGCGCCGCCCTGCAAGATGATATCGTTCATTCGCGGTGGCTCATACCAGCCGCCCTCGCCTCCATAGGTCAGGGAGCTCCTCCGGCCCGGCGGCCTTTGGTACTCAAAGGCATTCTCGCTCTCCCAGTTTCCTTCATACCAGCCGGCAGCATCCCAGCTCTGCGAGCGGCCGATGTTGGGGTGCTTGCTGGGGATGGGCATCGCCACGAGGCTGCTTGCTCCCGCTGAAACAGAGAAGAGGAGGTGCCTTCCTTCTCAGCACTTCTCCGGCGCGCATCAAAACCAGACCGTGCTCCACCTGAGCCCTCCCGGGACTTCAGAAACCACCGACCTGCGGTTTTGCCTTTCAAAGTGTTGCCTGAATTATTAATTCTTCGAAACCTTAGTAGGCAAAGCGTGCAGCGGCCGCTGCCACCCACTCTGGCTCCAGGTCGGCGGAGGGAGAGACCCTTCCCGTGCAGTGCGGCCGCAGATGCTTTATCCTCTGCCGCTGGGGACGGCGCGTGCACATGGACAACTGGCCGAGCAGTGTGTGGGGATTAGGAGCTAAATAAAACCGCTAAAGCCCTCGCTCCATGTGACATCATTTTAGCCCGATGAAATCTCCCGCGTCGACCCAGCCAGCAACCTCAATGCAATTTCTCCCCGGGGAATGTTTTTTTTTTTTATTGCACGTTGGTTTTTTAACATGCATTTCATCTGTTTCAGTTGTCTCCTTCCTCGTTAGCTCAGCGCTCCCGTCCGCACCAGCACCCACCAGAAATCGGCAGCGAGATAACGAAACGTGCACGTATCCACTCGTCCCCACACACGCGCATGTAAAAATAAAAAAGAAAGCTTCAGCGTCAGCTCAATCTTAATCCACCTTGATGAAATGCTAATCCACTGCACACAGCTAAGGACAAATTAAACGGGAGCAAGCAGGCAGGCCTAAAAAAAGGCCAATGCAAGATACTCAAGAATACAGGAGCAATTAGAAATTAGTTAGGTATCTGTTTAACACTAATTTGCAAAGCAAATTACATTTTTTGTTGTAGTTTCAAATTAGCCATAGTAACTAGGCTCCAAAAGGATTCTTTACATTATTATCATAATATGCAAATCCTTTCATCATCCCAGGACAGAAAATTGTGGAGGTGTAATCTGGAATGTATAATTTTAAGACCCTAGCAGAGGTCACGGAAAAGAAGGGGAGGATCAAAGGATCTAAAGCCTGGTCCTACAAAGCAAAAAGGAAGAGTAGACTTTTGCCTATTATCTCCAGCTTCCTTTGGAAAAACTACATGTTTATGAGATGGGAAAACACTCAGAAACATCAGACAAAACTCAATTTGTATCTAGTGGTATTTCAATATTCATACAGATTAAGCTTTTTTTACATTTAGAGTAGGCAAAAGGATTTAGATGGAATCACACCACAGAAAATTGTTATTTGGGAATGTAATAAAAATTTCCATATATAGTCACCGTTTTCAACGGAGGTATTAAAATGGCTCCCCAAAACATGTATCTAAATTATCACATGCTGCTCATGCTCAAATATTCCTATTTAAAGATGAATAGGTCAACTCTTACTTATTTTGCCAACCACTGCTAGTGAAGCAACATTTTCCTTTTTTAATTAAAAAAATTCAGACGGAAATTATTTTGCCTCTCTCTTCTGCGATCAAAAACTTCTTCACCTCCAATATGCCCCTTCCAGGACGGACCCAGTAAAAGGAATTAACAGTCACCTTCCCTGGTCTGTTTGCAAGACAGCTTGTGCATTTTTCCTGGCTAATCCACAATAAATGTTTAGTGCACTAGCCATCACATGTTAGACTATCGTGCTATTATGATAGCTAAATCACTAATACAGTCTAATGCTTACACTTGCCTATCATACTAATACCTCTGGGCTATATTTCTGTCCCAAATACTGACAGGATCTTTGAATAATCCCTAAATTTCTTTATTGCAGTAAATATTATAAAGCCTCTTCAAACATTCTCGCCTCCAATTCCATCCCCAAGAACCACAGTCTTTAAAATTATGTTGGATATTACACAAACATGCAAAACATGGGCCCCAAAAGATTATTTATGCAATTCTCAAAGAATATCTGATTGGCATCATATTGAATTAACTAACAAACTTAAGGCACATTGGAAAATTTCTTCTTTTGTGAGAGTCAAAATGGGAAGACACATTTGTGGCTTATAAATAAAGCAGAGAACATTTTAACAAACAAAAACATTTTATTACAACAACATTTTGCTAAAGAATAAAATGTATTCCCAACTGGATACAGTGAGATCTGTGCCATTTGTTTGTTCTGAAGCAGCAGAAGAAAGCTACCAAAAATGTATATGAAAAAATAATAAAATCCTGGGCATCTTCCACCATCGTCTTCAAAGAAATCACTAATGAACATAGCCACCATGTTAAGCTCTGGTTGACAATGGAAAAAAACACGCCATAGAGAAATTAAGTTTCAAAAATGCTGATCTTTGAGAACTGCAAGGGAAGTCAGAGGGGAGCTTTGAGCATTTACTACCTCTTAAAAAAACAAAAGCTTTAATAAGCCCTTGGGTCGCATGATGGACACACAAAAGAAACCTCGCCCAAACCAACAGATCTGTAACTGGTGGCCGTGCCCTGCCTGGCTCCAGCGCACACATGGGCAACAGCAGGAGCAGAAGACCCATCTCCAAATTCCCTTCAGCCCAACCGCAGGAGCAGCCGCACGCCTGGGCTCTGAAAACCACCCATGCACTGTTGCACCAGCCTGCCCTTGCATGGGTGCAACCTTGCAGCCCTTGGGTGGAAGGACGTGTTCTTCTCACACCTACTTTGCAGGAGCCAGGAAACTTTAACTTCAGACCTGCCGCTGGGACCACTCATGCATATGGATGATTTATCCCATACGTGCTGACCTCAATGGAACAAATTAACTATTCCTGTGCTCCAAGACAAGCAGAGGTAAATGCTTGCAGGACCAGGGGCTGTAAGACTTGTACTCTTCCCTGCAGCCAAGGGGCAGATGTCTTCTTTGGAGGGCTCTGCTGGCTCATCTTCTTGCTGACCAAGAGCCACCACCAACCCCACAGCCAGTGGGAACGATGTGCCCAGGAGCCGTGGAGCTGGGCAGCCTCCCATGCCACCCTGGCAGCAAAGGAAACGTTACACCCGCAGTAAATCAAGAAATGAGTAAGAAATGATCAGAATGAAATATTTACAGACGGGCAGTAAGGGTCTTCTATTTTTCTTTCTTTGGCACTCTTAAAAGCAGCGCTTATGCAAATTCCTGTACCTCCGTAGCTATTTCTGAATTCAGACCCAGGCAGCAATGGCCAAGAGAGGACGCGGAGGCACCTGGGCACAACCCAACATAGCTGATCTGCGCTTCTCGGGAGTGGAGGAGGCACTGGCGCCCGCATTCCTGACATGAGGGGGAGACGAAGGGCTGCCGGACAAGTGGAAAATTTATTCTCCCTTTATCTTTTAATTCTAGAAGTATTTGGGGGGAAAAAAACCACACACAAAAGCAAAAAAAAGAAAAAGAAAAAAAAAGCTGATCAAGAGATTAAATGCTCTGGTATTTCTGATCATGTGAAAAACACAGAGTTTTGACTTAATACCCTGAGTTTCAGTTTAGTGTTGCTCTAACACATGGTAAATTTTTCTATGATACAACAACTACAGAAGAAGTCTGCACTGAAAAAAAGGTAACGACACAGTAGAAGAAAGGTGGGCAATCGTTTAAACACCACTTTCAAAAATGGATGGGATGAAATCTGGTTCTGGAAACAACTCCCAGTGGATATGAAACAAGTATCAAGTATCTCACACAGTGCCAGAAAGTGCCGTTTTCTTCCCACGAGGAGAAAGCCTGGTTTATGCATAAAACCTGTGATAAGAAAACAGGATGCTAAAGCTGCGACACAATGGTGTAAACAACATTTTTGGTGTCTGTAGCACTGACTCAGGAGAGGTTGGATGTGAAATTTAATTCACATCAATTTAAAACATTTCATTACAAATTTTGAAAGCAAGTTGCTGGAAAAAACACTCCATGTAACAAAATAGTGCAGAATGGTTTTAGTTTTGCTTTTTATTATTTTAAAATACTTTTCAATTACAAGTTTAAATTTTGTTTCTATTGGAAAAACTGATTTTTAATGTAGCAAAATGTTGATATTTTCTGCCAAATTATTTCCTTCTGGGAGAGAGTGGAACTGAAGCAATGTAGTGAATATGCCAAACGCAATTTCTGGCAAAAACTGTAAGGTGCATCAGTATTGGAAAGGCTATTTCTCTTTTGAAGGCAAAGGAATCCTACCCCCGGTAGTGAAAAATCTTCTAGAGAACAAATACATCTCTTGTTAATGGAGAGAGCAGGTATCAGGACACCCAGCTTTTATATTTCGCTCTGCCACCGTCAGTGAGTAAATTGCTTAATTTCTTACTCGCAGAGCCCCCTTCCATCAAGAGGGAAATAATAATATACACCTATCACATTCAGATGGTGTTAAGATTAATCAGTGTTTGTCATATGTTTTCAGGTGACAAGGTACAAAGCTACCAGTAGGATAAATGCTTCTGTCCTCAGTGCCTGGGCTTTCAAGGACCGCGCGCAATTGTGCCTAATGACCCCCAAAGCTCGGGAAGCCTTTTCTGAACATGGTCCTCCTGTGTTCAGCTTGCAGGATGCCAGGGAAGCAGGAATGAGCTGTTGTTAAAGTATACTGTGGTATACAATGGATGCTATGGAGAGGAAAAGGAATAGCACGCACCGTAAATGATGCACACGCACACACGTGCGCACAAATTGAAAAAAAAATAAAATTCTGAGCAGAAAAGCAGGAAGAAAATGTTCCAAATCCTTGGAAATTACTGCATTTGCTAGAATTTGGCTCTGCAAAAATCTCTCTCACAGTGGCAATAAGCACTCTGCCTAGACTTTCTAACAGTCTCCTGAAATTAGAGGAGTACAAAGAGAAAATTAGCAGGATTGTGCCGGAATCATTTTCAATAATCAAAGGAACAGAACAGCATCTGAAAGCACTCAGCACTTGAAGCCATGCCACATGCTTTTACCAATTTCCAAACCAAAAGCATAGATGCTTTGTAACTTCAACAAAACACTCTCAAATACCAACTTGGTGCGGTACAACAAAACGCTCTTAAGATCAGCCGATTATTAAACAATCATTGCCTCATGTAACTCTGTATTTTGATGACTTTAAAACAAAAAACAAAAGCTTATGTCCATTTGTAACTCAACCCCCCTGGCGCTGGGATAGAAATGTGCCGTAACCGTTGGCTCACATGCGTTACAAGCTACAGGAATGCACTAGCACACGCTGCCTCTAAATGTTACGCACAAACTGGAATCTGTAATTGGGTTCAATTGCCATTCCCACTGGCTACGTACAAATGGACCCATGCACATGGAAAATAAAAGGTCAATATCATACTTAAATAAATGTGGAGGCACAGCAAAGGAGCCTACCTCCCATGCCAAATAAAACAGACGTTTACTCTCAAAACTGATGACACAGTATTGCAGTGCTGTTCTGAGTAATTTCCCAAGAATCCCCCTAAACCCCACACGTCAACATAATGAGAGGATGAGAAGCCTCTTCCACTCACACCAGCTGGCATTGTGCCGAGAAGGCGTACAGAGGCATTTCACATAATGCAAATACAGTGACCTTTCACTTTACCACTGCGGACCTGACCGCTTGCCTCTCTGCTGCTTTTCTGTGCCTATCTCTGCTCGGAAGGAGTTTGGTGTAGGAGGCAGGCTCCTTCCCATCCTCCCAGCCAGGCAGCACCACGTCTCAAATCACCGCCACACCCCAACAACTCTCTGGCTGGAGGCATTTCACCCGTCTTTCATTGAAGGGTACCCTACCTCCCATTACCTTGTATTTATCGCAGAATAAAGGTATGCGCAGAAGCACCGTGATGAGCACGCAGTGACTTGTCACCTCATGTTATCCTGCTCTCCTGGCAAAGCCTTGGTGGTTTGCCATCCGGGATGAAAATCAATTTGCAGGTAATAAATGCAGGAAGCTAGCAATCATCTAAAATACACTTGCAGTTAAAAACAAGAACCCCATCTGTAAAACACACTTTGAGCCATTGGAATGAGCCCTACAAGGTCTTGAAACTTCAATCAGAAACAATTTTGCCTTCAAGTATAGGGAGACTCGAATAAAAGTTAGCAGAAACAGCATTGTCACATTCCTGCATCAACAAAGGGATAATAAAAATATCAGATGTATCCCTACACCACAAAACTACACACTTTCAAGGACTACAAAATAAAAATCAATCTGGATGCTGAACAGCAGTCTAAAAGCCAGTAGACAAGGTTCATTGGGCACATCTCTCAACTATTCGCAAAGATCTAATCTACGAATGCTCTTAAAAATAATCCTCTAGAAATCACATCAAGCACCTTGTCTCCAAAACTGGGTATTAGACCTTGAGGTCAAATCTCATCATTTTTAATAAGAATTGAGGATCAAGATTTAAATAGCATGGGTAATGAAAAGCATGGGAATTATATCTGTCCCAGAAAGCAGTAGAGAAATCCATTGTTAAATGAATATATATTGTAATTCTGAACTCTGCCATGCATGTCTGGGCTTTGCATAAAAAATAATTAATTACTAGATGGTAACATGGTCCTGAGGAGATAAACAGGCTGGGGTTCAGGGTGTCTCTCTGCCTTACTTCCCCTGGTGACGCCAAGCGCTTGAAACATACGCTTCCCTTGCAGACCCAACACAGATAAAAACCAAAACCAAACCCCCAAAAAACCAGGAGGAAATACTACTTTAAAAAAAATATTTATGCATTGTTTTTAAAAAAGATTGATATATTGTATTATTGTATTAAAATAATCAAATCAAAGTATCAAGCATGGAGGGACCACATTTCCAGGTATGTCTTACTGTGGTCCCTCACCATCCGTGGGGAAGGCTACAGGGGACGGCTGCTCCCCGATGGGGATGACCGCGAGGCCGAAGCTGCCAGCCCCCTGTCCCTTGCTTAGGTTTGTTTGCTGATTGGACCAAATACCTGTTATCGTGAGCAGGCAGTGACACTATTTTCTCTCAAAAATGAGTGTCAGTCTATAACTATAGGCTATTTTGTGAACTGAAGCTGCTTATTAGTAAGTTTTGAGGTGCTGGATGGCAGCAGAGTGGTTTTTTTTTTAAATATTAAAAAGACAATCAAAAAAAAGGACAAAACAAATTAATAGTGTTAAGCTAATGGGCTATATAAAAGTTTCAGTAAGAATTGATCAATGCTGTTTAATTTTAAGGCAACAAAAATGCACAACCAACTCTAGAAAACTTGTTCTTTGAAGAAAGCTCTCAGATCTAACACACATAATGAAAACCTTCACTGTTTTGGCACTTCGATCCATTACATCTGTTTGTGGATACCAAAAAATATAAAAGAAAAGTTGTGTAATGTGTTTCTCTGCAGCTTTATTTTAGTATAGCCAGATGTCCTACTCCTGTCAAAATATTTACTAGTAAATATTCAGTAGAGTCAGAATCAAACCTAAAAGTCTGGTCCACATCCAAAACGTCGTCAGTCCTTGAAAGATTCTAACTTAGGAGTTAGATACAAGTTTTTTCTGGTATTTTGAAGGAAAATCCATCTCGTTCTCATCTGTCCCCGAGGACTGATCATTTCCCATCGCATATTTGGAAGAGGTAAAGCAGCCAACTTCCACCCCCTGGATGCTGGAGGCGGCTTCTGCCGTGCTTCCAAACTCTGGAGCTTGGGAATAGGCGACAAGGCTGCCCCAAGGCTGTCACTCCAACCACTCCTTAACGTGGCTTCTCTTGCATATTCTAGGGATATATTTTCTGAGTAATCTTTAAATGCAGGGGAAGATTTAGAGTAAGGGGAAAAAAAAACAGATATGATGACAACATGTTAACCCATAAACCGGTTAATTTAAATGGGAAATGTGGTAAGGATGAAAATTAAGTTGATGGTATTGAAGTCATCAGCTGTAATTGTTTCTTAATTAATGGCATGAAGTTATAAAGCATGTTACATGGAACCTTGTCTTAAGGCCAGGGAAAATGGAAAAATACAAGGCAGCATTGAGTTAGACACGTATTAAGTTACCATAAATGTGGGCTTAAATGCAAGGAGAACACAACAGAAGTATTTTTTCCAATTTCTGTGCATATAGCACTCAAGTCTCAGGGAAAGGGGAGCTCTCCTTCTTGCAATAGCTTGAGTCACGTATCTATTACAAAAAAGTTGCATACCAAATTCATGAAACTTTTGTCTGTAACCTTATCTAAATGTGTCTTACTCTTTACCGGATGCCTGGGGGATTTTGTCAGACTGGCTTTGTATCTGGCTCAAGTCCTACATCTTGTCATGCACACTTCCCTATGGCACGTCACAGGAGATAGACTGCATATATGTAAATGTATATAAAAAAAATCTACATAGAACTGGAAGACTACTTGAGCAGCCTATGCCTCCATGCTGTAAAGACAACAGCATACCCGTAGATACAAGCTACACAGTACCTCCATCACAAAGCAGAAAATGCCCACTTACAAATATAGAGAGTTCTTGATTCAGCACAGCAAAAGGGTTGAAAATCATGGAATAAAGTCAAGACATTTGAATAATGTCTGTGAACCCATTGAGGTTGCTTGAACTCTCTTCATCCATAGGATTCTGTCCAATTTTTTCAAAAATCTTAAAATTTTAACAAAACCTATTAATGACAAGTAATTCCCAAACCTGCTCTATCAGCGAATGGGTAATTAAGAGCACTGCTGGATGGCACACTTTTCACTGCCCACATTGGTAAAACAAGGTGTAATCCAGCTTTCGTGTGAATTTCAAGTGATTTTCTGAAACCTCCACAAAGGCCAAAGAACTTCATATGGACTCTCAGAAGAGCAAAACATTAGGAGCAGCCAAACAGATCTTCACTTAGCATAAATCAGCGCAGGGTGCAACGGCAGAGGATCTGACAAGCTAACTCTGCCTTTTCTCCAGGCAAAATGTGGGAAGCAACCCTTCCTTAAAAGCCTGATGGTTTATGTGCTTTGAGGTGGAAACTTAAAACAAGTATAAAAAGCTTTATTGTGGGGGGAGAAATCCTTGTACTGTGTTTTCATGGAACAATGAAACTCAAATCCACTAGGAAAAAAAAGGTCTATATTTATTCTAAATAAGTCGCTTTTACTCAGGACAAGCAGTTTCTTCCACACTTGATATCATCTTTAACTCATTGTTTCTCATCAAATGACTAGTGGTGATAAGAATTTCCTGAGATAATAGGATCCTATTTCTAAGCAGTAAAAATAAGTATTATCAGATGCTACTTGGCATTCAAATTTGCAAGAATGGAAGAAAATTCCTCCACCCAAATATCAAATTTGGCCACTGTTACGTTACACAAAGGAGCAAGAATTGGAGGCAGCCCCTCTCCAGAGTTTCCCAGTCATTCCTGAGACCCTCAGACATGCAATGGCCTGGAAGAGAGATGCTGAGCACTGAAACAATTCATTTTCTGGCATTACATGTACCACATTGTCTTGTAACTGATTATTTCCTACACAATACCGTGTTAACAAAACACTAAGGCCTGGAAAACGAGAGGACGCCAGAACTAAAGTTGCTTGTACATCTTTCATTTTGACTGCCTTGTAGTTTTTTTAACTACATTTTCCCACCTGCTTCTACGAGCAAGGTTCCTGTATTTTTTAGAGCACATGGACCATAGTTGTTCAATGAGAACCTATTCCGTATTCTGCTGTTAGCAGTGTGTGAGCCCAGACCTCAAGGACACACTGTTCAAATACTGCTGAAAAGCCAGAACCATTACAATTCTTCAAGGGCACTTCTACCGAGGGTTGTTTGGTTGTTTTCTTTAACGATAAGATTTTAATGATAAGGAAGTGCACAACAAGCAATAATTGACAATGTGAATATTAAGTCCACTTTTATGGATGAGAAACTGAAAGAGCAAGTGAAAAGCACCCCTGCCATAGATCCACATTTGTATTTACCAGAGTACCTAGCATTCCATACTATATTTATTCAAATATTACTGGATATGGTTTGCATTGACCTCCATCATATGTGGAAATGTGGAATACAGAATTTCTGTCCACCCTTGAAATGACTTAACCAGCCTCATGCAGCCATGGCCGAGATAACTTTGTTGATGATGAAACCATCCTTTCTCTCCCCAAATTCCCTCCCCCATTTCACAGGACCTTTCCCATCTTTGCAAAAAAATGAGCCAGCTTCAGGCTCCCACCAGTGCTACCACCCTTCTCCCACCTCCTCTGCTCCCCGCTTCGCTCACATCATGCTCCCCAGCACCTTCCCCGCATCCTGCTGGAACTTCAGCAATAAATCCAGACCACTAACCCAGCAGAAAATTCTCCAGGTTTTTGGTTGTTGGGTTCTTTGTGGATGGTTCAGCAACTGCAGCTGGGAGAGTTCCCCAACTCAGTAATTCATTGCGATGAGCAGACACGGATGTGCAGCACTAGGGCCACGTTGTCTCCCGACTGCTGCAGGACGTGTGGATTTTGCTCCGAGCAGCAGCTGCTGACGTCAGCCCCTTTTCAGATCACATGTACTTTGTTTTAACCATCAGGTGCTCTATGCTGTAAACTCTTCAGAGCAGACACCCTCCTTAATGAGGGCTTGGTCAAAATCCAGCAAACAGCAGATACCACCGCAAACAAACAAATAACGAGCAATCAACCGAACTGGCTGCTGGAGGAACAACAGCGTTTCGTAGTTCATCTTGAGTTTCCTGCTTCAGCTTGAAAATGCAAGTATATCGCTCAAGTGCTCCTGCTCCTTTTCCTTTGAATGGCCACAAAATCAATGGGGAAACATGAGAGCAGAGAGAAAACCACCATCCCAACTGGCCGGTGTATCACGGGAAGGTGCTTATTCAAGCTTTTCAAGACTAACTATAGCATCGAAGGACTTAGACCTATCCAGGAGCCATCGGTATCCATGATGGTGCCCCACTCCCACTGATAAAGGAGGGGATGTGGAAGGTCAAGGCCACACACAGATACTATAGTGACTAGAAGGTAAATACTCGAGGAATTCCTAAAGGAAATATGAATTACGGGTAGCACGTGAGAAGCCTCATCTGAAGAGGACACTAGGGTGCCACTCAGAATCTAAGTCAACAAGTCAAAAAACTGAGAGACTCATGCACTAAGCACTGCAAAGTATTATGTGACTGTGCTGGCATTTATTGGCCATTAGACATATCAAAGGACCTGAAAGAAAACAAAGAATATGAATGGCTTGTTTGGCACTGCAAACAGTTCTGCTATTTTGCAAAGTACAGATGGCTTTGGTGGCACAAGGACATGATTTCCTACTGGATAATGACAAATCCTGAAGCAGAAACTCGATCAGAAAATGTCTGGGCTCACTTGGCCATGCAATTATTTTTTCTCTTTGCTTCTTGTTCATCTCAGGGCTGCCACTTTCAGGGTGTGTGTTGAAAGCTTAACTGACTCATAAATGTCAATGCAAACTTTAACCTATAAAGCCAGGCATTAAAATTTCATGGCACTGGTGTTGAAGGCAGCAGAGTAGCGCAGTTGCAATGGTATGGAGCAGAGGCAGTGCATGGGATCATCAGAGAGGAATTCAGTGGGGTTGGGAAACCCATGTTTTACACACTGCCATCCTGTATCCTGGATGTGCCACCACTACTGCTGTGTCTCCGTTAAGTTTCTACATTTCATGAGGAAACGTCAACGCAACCTTGCACACTGCCATAGCAGCTTCTCCTCTGGCTTCCCAGCTAGGCTGTTCCTGAAAACACAGCCAGCAACTGCGGAGGGCTGCTCCTCATTCCCTGTCTAGTCCCCGGTATTATTTAATATTTTTTTAACCATATTCACAGAAGTACAGGATAAAGAACAGCTGAGCAAGCAGCAGGCTGGGCAGCAGAAGTGATGCCTTAAGTTATTTCCATGCATGGGAATGCCTCATGCGAGCACTGGAGCCCTGTGGGAATGGTGGATACCCTGCACCAGGAGTGCTGCGGGCTTCTGGGCTTGGGGTTTCTTGGAGGCACTGCCGAACACCGAACACCTTGTTCTGCCACAGGCAGCACAGAAAAAATGACACCTAATCTAATCTCTCTTTGTTGGTGTTTCCTAAATGAAAGGCAGGTGAGCTTCTGCCCTGAGGGTTATTGCTGCTGATGGTTTGAAATCGCTGCTGTGAGAGTCGCACACCACAACAAGCCACCTTGACCAGGGTGGTGGTCCCACTGCGCAGCCAGGGACACAACCGTCTGCGGCCAGATTCTGCGGCTGAACATTCCCTTCAGCAAAACAGCAAGGAAAACAGCGTATCAGCAGTATTGCACATCTTGCCTACATGCTGGCATCTTAGCAGGGCCTGCCACGGTTTCTCCTCAACCTGGAGCTTCACTCACTTTCTGCTGCCCAGAGGGAGGCAGAGGAGGCTGAGGAAGAGCAGGAGGAAACTGCCAGGCTTACAAGACAAGGAGGAATAACACACATAACTGTAGGATCATGTAATTGGAGACTGTCATAACAAATTAAAGTCAGGGCAGTCACGGAGGATAGAAGGGTAACCTTACTTCTCGCAGCGCCTACATTTGATGGCCAGTTGTCTGAGCTCCTGCTCTCACCCTTGTCGCACAGGCTCTGTCCTGCCTCCTTGCTCCGATTTACTCTGCGCTCATCTTCACCTAACCCTGCTGCTCCCCCTTTGCAGGCCTGGGCTCTGGCAGAGGTCCCCACCTCGCACCCGGCACCCCTGTGCCCCGGGCAGCGTTACAGAGCACACGACACGACCATCAACTGCGTTAGCTGCACTCACTTCATTTCTTTCAAAGGCTGAGAAATTGCCCCAAATTTGGGAACAATAACAGGCACACTCCTGACACCACAGCAACTCTGCTGCAAAATTCAGACCCTTTTTATCCAAACCAGAGCAGGCGGGTACCACGGCTGCAGGATCGTGGCTCTGCTTTGTTTCAAACACAGCAAAACCAACATCCCTCTCCATCTCCCGCTCAGACATGGCTCCACAATTTTTGCTGGAACTTTTTTTTTTTCTTTTTAATTCACCCTGAGGTAAAAACGCATCACGGAATGGAAAATTTCAGCTCAAACAAATTTAAAATGTGGGAAAATCACAAGCTAATGGGAACAGGATCTGAACTAGGGGGTGCTGGACGAGTCTAACTAAACACAGCACCAGCAGCTCCACCTCTAAAGCATATTTGGACCTGCTACGTAATTAGACACAACTCCACAAACGGGAATTATGTAAACCACTCCGCATATATTATTTTCAATAGCCCCAGCCATTCACTGGATACATGTTTCCACCCACATGGATCCAATTACAAAATCGGCACCCAAACTCTCTGCGACAACCAGAAAAGAAAGAAACGGGTAAGCCAAGATCACTGCGAGCGTACTCCAGCTTAGCTTCATTCGGACGGGCATCACAAACTCGCTTAATTCTTAACAGACCGCTCTAAATGTCTTTACAAAATGTCTTTATCCCCTCAAGTCTGCACCCTTTATCCCACCGATATTTTTTCTACAGAGCAAAATCCGTTACTGGGTGCAAACAGCTCACCTCTTCAAAACAGCCTGCTTAGAAGAAAAAGTAACACTGTCATACAAAGATGTCATAACTACATATTAAACAAAACAGAGGAACTGGTCAAGCTGAGTAATGCAATGAGACTGAACTGCTTCTCCTCCTGGAAGACTCATAAAGCTGCTCATAAAGGCTATGAACCGGCGTTTTCAACGATACCACCCCCTTGTATGGCTCGGATTATTTTTCCACGCTAGATGCCAGTTTAATAGAGTAATACAAACACTGCAGCTTCTTAATATACTCTTTTAATACTACGGCAGTTTGTATGCTATTTCCCTCAACATGTGACTAGCTATGGTTTTAGTAAGCCCATATGAAGAAGAATCCTTCAGTGGCAGTTCCTACAGTACAATGAAGAATTGAAGTGTTAAGTATTATTGTTTGGCAGAATGGATAGTGATAACAACACGAAGCCCAAGGATATTTCACCTCCAGACCTGCCACCATCCTGCTGCGTGGAATAAAGTCTGTTCTGAGCAAACTCTCCAAGGGTTTGTGTTGTGAATAGTAAAAGGGACGGTACCGTATATGCAACTTCATAAAAAGCACAGAAACCCACCTACAAAACATTTAGCTTTTCATCAGGTAAATATAGCTTTGTATCCCATCCAGTTGTTTAAAGAGAAAGCTGCACAAGTGCTTCCAGAGAACAGGAACTCATTAAAACCAACTTCTTTGGACCACATTGCACTGGGCTTGATGGAGCGGTAGAGATCCTTCTCACTGAACACCATTCTGTTAGCATAGACTCCTCTCATCAGTCTGCTGAAGTAGTTCCCTAATTTCTCATCATCTTTCACTGATTATTCCAGATACCTTTCAAGACAAACCCAAGAGAAATGCTCATTTTTTCCAAAGTGTGTTTTCACAGCAGCTGGAATGGCCCCTCTTCAGTGCTCTGCTATGCTATAATCCAAGATTAGGAGCCTGTAATAAAAAATAGCCATCAAAGATGCCAGTATAGTATACCACTGTCCTACAAGTCTAGTATTTTGGAAAATCCTAAGCTTTTTGCATTTTTCAAGGTAATTCATACAATGTTGCTTACACTCACTCCTAATCTGTTGCTTAGAAATACAACACAACAATGTGCTACAACAGTGAATCCCATCATTTCAATCAAATCACAAAACAAGTGGCAAATGACAAAGTATACTTTAAAAAGTTATGTCTTCTGCACATTTACAGATTAGAAAAGAGTATCTTTTGACCAAGAAAGAAGAAAAAAGCTCATATATCAGAGGAAAATAATCTAAACTTCAATCACATCTATAGCTCTGTTAGCAGGTTTGTCGTACGAGCCTTTTGAATTTCTTGTACACTCAGCAACTAGATCTGATAGTAAACATCAAACCGGGAAGGCAGCTTTTGAAAATCCAGGCTCAGCTGATACAACTCTTTTAAGTCAAGTTCAAAGTAAAGTTTGAAGATGAGATAGCGTACTACACCTGAGTGTTTATGACATTCAATAGGAGAAATATGCAGCTCCACACTGCAGTGTACCCTGGATACTCCTTCCTAACTCTCATCTTCTCTGCTTTGCCTCCCCCCTCCAAAATTAACAGGGCAAAATTAATAGGGCTAAGTAAGTCATGACAAGTTTAAAGCAACAGCAAGGGAGTTTTACTTTGATGTGCTAGAGTAAGCAATATGTAACACACAAAAATCAAGGCAAAAACCACCCTGTCCTGCTGATCAGCACTTTATACTCATTGGAAACTCTACAAAGCCCCACACATTTTGCTCAAATGGACGCAGTACAACTCCCCTGTGAGCTCTGTGCGTTCATCCACGAGCAAAACCTATTTCACCTTGTTGGCATTTAGGTAATACTGCAAATTCTTACCCTGCAGGCCACTATCCATCTCCTTAAGAGCAAATAAACACTGGAACTCTTTAAGAGATACGACTTAAGATATTCTTCCTAAAATAACACTCTGTTCGGCTTTTGCAGCTGATGGTAAAACTTTCAAATGTGTCAGTTTTCATGAGAGAATTATCGGAGTGTACACCAAAAAAGTCAGAGCTTGTCTGCCATCACCTGATTTCTATCATAAGCAACTTACACACTATGTGAGCTGCAACAGAAAATGTTACCTATAGACTTTTTCTGCTGGAAAATTGAATAAATAGAAGGTAAAAGTCATCTGAGCTGTGACTCTGTAACATACTATTAATATAGAACCATTTTCAGCCAATCTGCCTTATCACCACACACCAACGAAAGAAAAGCTGTTCCAACGATTTTCCCAAAACCCTAAGAAATACTCCAACAACGACTTTTAAATTTTCCATAGGACAATAGTCAATATTATGGGAGATCGTCGACTTTCATGCCCCCTGAGTGAAGAAGCAACTCTAAACCAGCCAAATCTCTGCCTTTCTCTGAGAAGCAAGCCAAAGCCTGACCTGGGAAAGGATGAGGGCAGCTGCATGGAAGTGGAGGATGACGAGTTGTATCCAAATGCCTCGCAGAGCACTCTCCCAGCCCTGCAGCCAGCCCGAGGAGAGCAGTGGTAGAGGCTCATGTCCGAAGTCTCGGACACTGGAACTGGCACTGCTCGGAGCGGGAAAGGAGGGAAGAGTTGCAGCACCAGCCTCTGCGTCCCGGCGCCTTCTCCAGCCAGAGGAGACCAGAGAAAGCAGCACATTTAACAGAGCTCAACCCTTTCCTAAAGACAGTATATATTTAAGCTGTGTTTCAAATTGGGACTGACTAGATAATTTCAGTAGAAATTGGGATAAAAGGAGAAGACCTGGTAATTAAACAAAAATCCTGTTCACAGGACTACAGAAGACTTTCAAATGAGTAACCAGTATAACCCTTGCCAATGTTTCAACATCGGTATGACTGTATTTTGAGCCAACACAGAGGACAGGGGATTTAGTTCTGGGTCTCTTTATGTCTAAGTGCTGTAAAAAATGAGAAAAAATTAGATATTCTACCTTAACCATCTGTCAGCTTTTATTGACAAACTGGAGCATACTCCTACCTTCACAAATTCTGTCCAGTCGCTGCCGCTTGACTTTGTGTTTATCCACAAGTGCCATTCTTGACGGTATTTTGCAACTTCCTGACTCAAAAAGCAAAGCAGTCCCCCAGGAGCTTAGGAAAATTCACAGGAATCGGCGTGCATACCGCCACTGTCGATCCTGCAGAGGAACAAAAGGATTCGTCAGGATTTCCAGCACACCAGGTGAGACCTACCCATCCCCAACAGCAGAGGAGGTTGCTGGAAAGACAGTTGCAAGTTTAGTGCTTCCAACCCCAGCGTCCCACCAGTCACACATCTTATACTGCCAATCAAGCTTACAGCCCCTTTATCTTCCCTGCGATCAGAAAAAACAGCATTGTACACAAGAGCTGCCGAAGCGCTGTATGGCCTTCCCAGTTTTATTTCTGTCTTAAAAATCTATTCCTAGCAGATAAAATCCATTAAGCTATTTTGTAGCCTCACAGACACTGAAAGATTATTAGAAAGTATATAAAAAAAGGAAAGTAGCTTTTGCTCTTCCAGTACTTTCACACACATACACACACACAAACCATTTTCATGTCTTATTTAAGCCTTGCCCTGTAAAAGTCATCAGTGGACCTTCAATTTGCAACTAGACCTTGATACATATTCCAGCTGCCACCATAGCCTGTCCTTACCTTCATTCTTGAAGGGCTAACATTAAACTTTGGGTGCCAGAGCTGTCATTTCTAGCATACACACTTAGAAATGCCGATGCAACAGAGCAATTTGTAAAGCGGTATGTGTGGCTGATTTATAAGAAATGCTCTACAAAGGGACAGCAGCTGCAGGCTTTTCTGCATTTTGGTTACACAGAGGAAGACCCTAAAGGGATCCACTCAGGTCTTTTGCTTTTGTTCCTACAGAGAGCCAAAGGTTCGTTTAATCCCTGAACGCTCCGACCTGAGCTCAGGCTGCAGACAACTGAACGTGCCATTGCGGCACTTTTACCCAACAGCTTCGTTGTAAAATCCAGGTATGAGTTTTTCAAAGCAAGTTCCACAACAGTATTTATGAATCAAGACATACAAGAAAAGACCTCACACTGACATCTGAATTCAAACAATTCAACGCTACATCCACTAATTTTTTACCGAGTTATGCCATATTACCATATTACCAGTGATTCAATATCCTGTTTTATATTTTAAGGTGAAGACAGATGACCCTGATATGAGCTACAAACCCTCCAGGGATGCATCCTGCTCAAGAGGCTCCTGCCCCACCCCCAGCCATCCGCCACCCTTCTTAATGGTGCCAAAAGAGCAGAATTAGTGGAAAGCTGTGATTTCCAGACACAAAGCAAAATATCACCACGTTTTTGGAGGCCTTGCGAGGAGAGAAGGGGAAGAGGCAGACAGGCACGAGCGCAAGCACAGCAAGAAACCCTCTCCTGAGTGGCCATCTGTATCACGAAGTCTCAACCCCTCTGCATACAAAGCACTAGAAAGGGTTAAAAAAATAAATACATTCTGAAAAGCCAGTAATAACCACAAACGTGGTACCACCCCCCAAACAGCTCCTCCCTGGCAGGTGAATTTTCACACTGCATTATTTGCAAACAAAATTTTCACAACAAACTAAAAAACCACTGGGTTCACATAATATAGGACACTCAAGAAGAAGACACCGTCCAAAACTTGACCTTCGGTGACGTCTGTAACCTCGACTTCTGCTTCCCCTTCTGTAGAGCAGCGATAGCAACACTTAACCCATCCTCTTGAAACACTTTACGTTCTTCATATTCACATAGTCCGGTCAAGCGTTTCTAGCTTGTGTTTTATTCTTCTGCAACAGCTTACGGCTCTCCTAAAACCACGCCAGTGAAGCAATAACTTCCCAGAAAACACAGTTAACAAATGCAATCGGCAAGGCTGAGCATGCGAGGGGTAAAGGCTCTAACAAAGCCACTGCATACTGAGATGACAATTTCATGGAGATTATTGTTATTATTATAAATGGTTATCAATTATGCATCACATTGATAGTTAATTTATAAAAGGAAAAGGGTTGTGTTGGTACAACTGAATTCTGACTAAGGGAAGATAGGCGATTTCCTGGTAGTTAATGGCCAATTTCCCAGCAGTGCAACTGCAGCGTAATCTCTGAGATTTATAGCAATAATTAATTGATTTTTTTTAAACATAGGGATGCTAAAGAGCACGATTCCCACTCACATTAATAATTAATGCAACATTCTAAAAGAAGCAGAAAACTTCCATTCCAGAGGCAGAAGCTTGCTACAGTCAAAATATTTCTTATAACAAAAATTAAACTGTTAGTGTAGCTAAAGCCAGAGTAGCTAACGGCATTTCCATGACCAACATTTAAAAGTATGCACATGACTTTTTACCTCTATTACATCCCACTCTACTTTCAGGGAGAAATACCAGGTTATAGAAAAGTCATGTCAGGGGAGAAAAAGTTAGCATTTTGTTCTGAAAATGCTCAAATGGTTCATTACGTTGGGGCTGCAACTCTTTTCCCCTTTTCTTCCCAAACAAAATCAATATGCAAAGTGTATTTAATTTTGACAGAGTGCATTTTCTGATGGACAAATGCTTCCATTAAAGCTCTTTTCTCCTGCCATCTCAATTCCCTGCATTACTCCCTGGAGGAAAACTTTCTACAAAAGAAACTAATAACAATCAGAGAAATTACTACTCCTATTATCAGAACCCCGCACAGCTTAACGTAATGCCAATGAATGAACTCCTTCCTAATGATGTTAACTATTCCATCTTTGTTTGACAGGTGTCCATGATGATATCAACCAGCAATAAAAGCTCAACTCACAAGACTTATTAAAAATGTGGCAGGAGCTGCCGAGCAGGATTTGGCAGGGATGGATAAAATGGAGAAAAGCAGATGTGCGGGGCACAGAAACAAGCGGATACTCCCCAGCCTTCATATGAAGCTGTAATTAAGTGAGCAGTTCTTCCATTTGTGGGATGGAGGACGCAATTAGTTGCATACCCAACTTCAATCTATCCTCAACGATTTCTCCATCCAACCCAATCTCAAAACAATCGCAAGGCTAAATGTCCCCCACAGTAAAACAAATACAATCAGGCTAGGCAGAACAAAAATCATGGTCAGCAATTAAAATACAAGAAAACCTCATTGTGTAAGGAAATTTGAGAGAGAGAGGCGCACGCACAAAAATTGTACTTCATCTTCAGCAAGATTAGGAAACAAGTGAAGTGATTTACATACAGTAATTGCATGGCCGTGTTAGCCTCCAACAGTGTCTTTCAAAATGTAAATTTTCTTGAAAACCCTCGGACACAATGATAGCCCAGCAGTTATTTATTTATGTAAAGAAGGAACGTACTTAAACACAATGTTTTAGGAAAAAAACAATCCTGACGTAACACATTTAAATAGCTTCTTAATACTGCCCGTTAAATACCACAATCCATGAGCCAGAAAATGAGAGCAGAGAAAGCTGTATTAGGGCTTATTTTTCCTGCTTTCGATGGAAAACAAGAAGAAAGAAAAGGTGATTTCCCAAAATAAAATGCACTGTTAGACAAAAATAAGAGGAAGGTGACTTTACGAAGAATGCGTTGTCTTCTAAGCTCTCTCTCAACTAGCACTGTTTTATCATCTTTCACAGCACACGTAGGTAGCACAGTGCCATAAACACAGGCAACATCTATTTTAGAGCATTCCATGGCCGGCATCACCATCAAACCACGGCAGCACCCAGCAGGTGATTAGGAGCCACCTCTCTGTACAAAACCGTGTCTCACCACGTTCCCTCTCTGTGCACAGCCCCGGGAAAGCGGAATGGTGTTTCCTACACCCTGTTTTGCGACGAACCAAAGCCGATGCAAGCACGCAGCCCCACTGCAGCACCGCAGGCTTTGGTAAGCATCATGAAACAGCACCTGTGAGTCCTGCCCAAAGCACAGCTCATCGGCTACGATGCAATAAAACTGCGATAGCTACCTTTCGAGGTGTGAATGAACAAATGGTATGAACGCACCACTTCTGCCAATGAATACACGACTGTAGGTTAAGTGGGATTCCTCTTTAACTTCAAATACAAGAAATCTTTCTAAACAATCAAAAAAAGCATGCACATACTCCCAGGCCCTTAGTGGAGTCAGCAACCTGTTGCTCACACTTTCCGACTGTATTTTCTACCCTCTACGAAATATGGAATCAACAAAATGGAGATGCCCTACTACAGAGATTCCCTAGCTCCACAAACTGCAAAAGCTCCCATTTCCAAACAGCAAAGGAAAATTTCTGTCCTTCCTCACATCTAAACTGGGTTTCCACATGTACAACTCCTTACTTAAACAAGGGAAAATACAGCCCAAATGTTTTGATGATACCATCGGACGTTTCCTAGGCTCTCAGGAAAGGAGAGGTTCCCGGAGAAGGTTTTGTACTCCTAATTACTGCAGGGTATCAGTCCTCTCAGCTGGAAGCAGACCAGGATGCCTAAGCAGTCCATAATCGTGAAGCTGGTATCTGCTGATGCCAAGGGCAGCTCTCCCTGCCTCCTTTGCGTTAAGGTCCAGTTTTCCAAAGCTCGATCGCACTTGAATTGATATTTCAAAGCAAGAACAGCCCTCAGAGCTGTGAACTCTTTAAGCCCTGCGTTAGCATCACCGGGTGTAACTATTCTGAGCTAGCTGGCCATTTCCACGGCTGATCATTTCAGACACCGGCAGCTGCCGCGGGGAGGGCAGGAGGGGCTGAGAAGCAGAGTTTGGCGTTAGAAAGGCAACACAGAGAGAAGAAAGAAGGAGACACACAGAGATAATAACAGGGGAGGGAAGCAGACAAAGGAGATGGTACAATGCAGGAGGAACACTTTGCGAACACTGTGTCATCCTTCCTCCCTATGCCGGCGGCACATCCTTAAGTGGGATGCCCTGCTCAGCTCCCATCACCTTCTCCTCTCTCTAAAGCCCTGGCACGATCGCAGGGGATGAAGGAAGCACATGGAAGGGAAGGGACTGACAACACGAACCTTCTTGAGATCCTTTTTTTGGATGTTTTCTTTTAAAGAACAATAAAACAACACGGGGAATTCGCAGTGTCAAGACACCATAAAACCCGATAGCCCAGCAGGAACCAAAAATGGATTAAACATTTATATGGGTAGTGAGAACAAACACAGAATTTTGTTAGCCAAGATAAAAAATAGGTTATTTTTTTTTCAAATGTCTGAGGGACATAAACCCTCACACTTGGGAAAAAGAACCACACAGTTTCTGTGTGGCCAGGGTTCGGACTCCTCCTGCTTCATTAAATGCTCTCAGCCGTTGCATGGGAAATAGGATGCTAGGGGACAAAAAAAGGCTTTTTCCCAGTTTTTGGGAGAACTACCGTGGCTCTAAAACCACACCTTGGTGCCAGGCTCCCAGCAACCTGCATCCCTGCCATGGACCCTCAGCACCCTCAAATTGGTGAGGGCAGGTCTCTTGCTACAAAACCATTGTTAATTAGGTTTAATGCTTCTACTGGTTGTTAGTATGATTTTGCTGCCGCAGAGCGTTCAGCGATGTTTTGCATTAAAGCCTCTCCGTGGGAAGGACTGGATGACGCTGTGGGTGGCAATAAGCGGTTTTTGCCTAGGTGACTCGCTTTTTTCCTGCCCAGAAACCTAATGACTGAAGTCTTGCCCCGCCACTGCCTACCTGGTGCCCTCCCCCGAAAACTGCTAGGGAAAGTGCACTCACTGGGTGCCACAGCCTTGCAGAGAAAGCAGTAACGCAGCAGGTTAAACGTGCTTCACAGGGAGCCGGCACTCCCACGTTAGCACCTGCTGATGGCAAATAAAGAGTTTCTCTGCTCTTCACCGTACTGAAAAGGAGAATAACATGCTGTAGGAGTCTTGCGCTGAAGAACTGGTAACAATTTTGAGGAACTTGCTATTATATGAGTGAACAAAATGTACCATAACGGCATATGAGCCTGCACATCTGTTGCTAAATTAAACACGCTACATAATGATGCAGACCACATCTTAAAACGTTATGCAACAAGATACAGACTGTGCTAAAATAATAAGGCTTCAAAGATGCCATAGAGGGCCTGATTCTGCATTCCTTTCAGCCCTTGAAAGTCACAGCAAGTATCCATCATCAGTTCTACTCCATCAAAGCTACTTGTTGACTCAGTAAAAGAAGAATCACAGCTATATATATATATGCCTTTCAAAGGGAAAAAAAATCATATGGGTTTGTAGCATTTTCCTTCCTCTCCATCTTAACGGTGCATAAAGCATGAGAGAGGTTTTTGTTTGGATCTGGGTTTTTTTAAAAGTTTCTTTAAGAATCGTATTTCAGGTTACAAATTGTGCTCCAGACTGGGTTCTTGGTAGCCAGAAAGATGTTATGAAGACATACTGAAATGACAATATTCAACTTGCCTCAATAGCCGTGGTACAAAAGAGAGGGGAGTGAGATACCTGGGGTTTTGTTCCTGTTTTATTTTTCAACATTTTTTCTCCCGATTTTATTTTCCAACATTAGTGACTAGTTCTTGGCTTTGAGAAAAGAAGACCCAGGCATGTTCCCTGCTCAGGTAGTAACAGCCCTCCGCAGTCCTCTGTGAGTTTTCAAGCAAAACCAGGAAATACCAGAACTGCACTCCTTTCATTCCTAAAGCTAAAGTACAAACGAGCAACCCAAACAGACAGCAAGAAAATTGGTTTAAAGAAAATAACTGTCTTCTCTCTTTCTGGCATCGGAAGTGAAGCGGGTTGGTGCTCTGCTTACCCTGCACCAACAGCCTTCAGGGGCCTGGTGGTGGGCAAAACAATAACCAGGAGCTGAACCCAAATTATCCACTTAGCTTCGAGAGTGCCTAATCCATCTGCTAATTAATCATGGGCCTCCTTCAGCCTCTCTTATCTTGTTTTTCTAAGTATCTGACGCTGATAACACGCACACTGATATTGCTACAGCATGTAACTGGCTGGGAAACTACCCTAATTTTTCAAATAAAACAAGAGGAAATGATACATAAATAATCTTACAGCCTCCAAAGGTCCTTGCCATACTGAAAAATAAAATCCCATTCCACATTTTACCAGAGTTCTTTAAATTACTTGTTATTTATTTTCACTAATCGCAAAGACTAATGCTGGAGCAAGATGACCCTTCACTGTTTGCACATCTGGATAACCGAAAGCTCCTCTACTCAAGCCGTTATTTGCTCCTGTACCAAAATCAGCACAGCCAAATTAGAAACCCCGAGAAAAATGACTTATTTGCTGTTTGGTCGGATGAGCTATGCAGTTACTTGGCCATTAGAGGGCATTTTATACTGCAGAGTGAAGCGCCGGCACACAGCTTGCGAACAGCATCACTGACCCCCATCTGGAGCTGCTGGAGAACAGTTTCTGTCTACTCTCATTTAGTAATTGCCACTTTTCAACTTTTCCATATGCTGTATAGAGATGAGCAAGCAAGAGCAAGGACAAGAGGAAAATAAGATGAAGTAACTATGAAAAAAAGTCCTGGTTAAATAAACACTTTGGTGCACAGCTATTGTTGCTTCCAAGGTTGGGTGTTGTTCAGCTCACTTCTTTCCCCCCGCTAACTCCAACACAGCAAACTTCATCCTCTTTACTCTCACAAACAGCAGTTTATGTTTTAAGTTTTCACAATGATTAACCGAGAAAAACTGTAAATTGTGCCACGGCACCACTACCCGTCTCCGGAGCTAGAGGGGAGAGCTCATGCGTCTCCGGAGCTGAACAAAGGGAAATCCAGCTTCCTCACTGCCAAGAGGTAGGACATGGCCACTCACCTTCAGACGTCTCCTTCTAGTTACTACTATACTGCTAAATGTGAACTTTAAACCGTTTTCAGCTTCTGCTGACTAGGAAACCACACAAAGCCACTCACTTCCCTGCTTCGGTGGTTTTCCTCTCTCCATCTAAACACAAATCAAATTAGGAAAGAGACAGATATCTCACTATACATCTCCAAATATACGTATGTTTGCAATCAGGGTGGCCAAACTTCCTGAGTACGAGCTGCATACCAAAATCTTCATGTGGCAGAGAGCCACATCCTCCCAACCTCCGTACCCCGCTCCCGCCACACACGCACCCCATGCCCCCCTGTATAGCCTCGCGTTTCTCCTCTCTCCACAACTCTGTACCGCCAATCCACCAAGACCACCTCTCTTGCCAATCTCCTGCTGAAAGCGCAGGACTGGCAGAAGCAGCAGCCGCATGTCCCGACTCTCCGCAGCAGCACCCGGCACTCCTGTCTTGCAGGATTTGATTAAACATCTGTACATAGTATATACTGCCACAATACTCAGAAGTTACTCCTGAATTCCTCCTTAACAGAAAGTTCAAAACAGAAAGCGCAGCAGTAGCAAGACTACCAAGGGGACCCTGGATATCAACGCTTTCCTGCGGGTGCCCATGCTAAAAGACCAACACTAAAACCAAGACCACCTGTCTTCGCGACTCTTGCAAGTCCTTGGCTCTGTATCGCTCCTAAAGAAAAGAAATAATAAAAGAAGCAACTAGATGAGTGCATCCTTACAAGCAAACACATGGGATACTCAAGGAGTACAGTGCTTCATTCCTCTGCGCCATCTCCACCTGGCAGTCTGTCCACAAAGGCACCCCACTCCCGCAGCGGCACCCACCTCGTATCCTGAGTTGTAAGCAGGCGCTGCTGCATCAGCGGGTTGACGTAAGACAAGAACACGACGGCACCCTCATCCCTGCCAGCACAGCCCACCTACAGACCTATAGGACACACAACTGAAGTGTCTCCAAGTCCGGAACACTGCCTTTCACTGCTAATTTCTTAATTCTTCCATCATCAGCACCAGACAGTTAAATCTTACATGAAGACCCAAGTGGCTCCAGCAATGAGCAGCAACACAGGACGTTCTCCCTGGGCCCTGTCCCACAGTGACCAAACATTACTGCAGGACAACGACTGCTATCGTGGAAGGTACCTTGCTGGCCTCAGCCCAGTTCCTTAGAGGACGCATGCCCATATCCCAAGGAAGACCACAGCGGTGCACACCAGCCCACACCTTCAGCCTCAGTTGAGGGCCGGAGGAGGAACCGTAAGCACTGCCTGGCAGGAGACTCCACCATTCACTCAGGATGGACCTAGCTCACCCCAAGAGCAGAGGTGAAGCCCCTCATGCCCCAGCTGCACCATGGTCCAGCAGACCAGGAGACTCACCCCCCCACTAGCAGACCAAATTCCCCCGTACGGAACAAACTCCCTGTGTTTCTCATTGAATCACAGATATCTCAAGCTTTTTTTCCGTCAAATCTCCCACAGCCTGTTCTGGGAGCTCTGCCCGGACTGGGAACAGCGAAAAGGAGCAGCGACACTCTTCTACCTCCCGGAAATCTTTGGAGTTATAATTTGCCCTTATCTTAGTGCTTATATTTACAAGTCACTCTTACATAAAAAGTCCTCATCTGCATTGACTTACTTAGCAACATGACATAAAATAGCCTGAAGCTATTCATGTTGCCTAACGTACTTTTTCTTTTATGTAGATGATGCTCTGTGTAAAGGAATATTCAAAGGGGAAAACTGTGTTTTGTTTGTAACACTTATTACTATCACTGAAGAAAATATGTTCAAACAAGTCTCCAAAGGGGGAAACACATGTAATACCTTTAACAGCTCAGCTAATTCATCTTTTGCTGCCCGACTGCTGGCGAAATCTCAAATGGAAAGTCTCAGAATGGAAATGTGGAAAACCCCGTTTCTTGTGGTCCGAGATCTGTTCCCACTATACAACCTCTTTCCATCGGAGTGAGTCCTGTTTGTTTTCAGCACATAGCAGCTTTACTCTACAAAAAAAAAAAAGAGTTCAAGAGTTCAAGGCTACATCTCCATTCAGGCGTACACCCACAATGCAAACCGGCCTCTCCGTCCTGGTCCTGTGCTGAAGGCATTCCTCTCCCCACCACCTACCTACAAAAGGGCCTTGTCCGAGGGAAATGAGAAATGAAGGAAGGAGCAGGATGCTAAGAACCGTGGAGAGAAAGAGAGCCCAGACAGGTCCCAGGGCATCGAGGACCACGGAGGGCTTGGATCAAGAAATGGCTCAGGGATGAGGATGGAGGGTGGCTTTTGGAGTAAGCAAGTGTCTGGGGAGCCCCAGGGGACCCTCCTGCCCTTGGGGCTCCCCTCATGCAAAACCCACGCTCCAGACAATACTGAGCTCCATGGGGTCAGGCACAAGCGCAGTCAGGATGGAAATGTGTGAGTGTTCCCATGAAGTCCTGCGGGAAAGAGCTCGTCAGGATGCGGGGCGGCTCTGGGACGGCTCACCTGTGAAACACTGCTTCCTCCCTGCTCCTCCATCCCTGTCCCTCCCTCCGCATCTCGCCTTTGCTGCTCTTGCAGCATCGCTCACGTGGTTTAATTTCCAGAGGAGTGAAAGGAGAGGGAAGGAGGGAGCCAAGTGAGCGAGAGAGGTTTAGATAACAGTAATAAATAAGATGAAATAATTCTCCCGCCACTAACCTTTAGCAGTAAGTCAGAGTATCCTCTGCAACCACCACAGGTTTGCATAATCTACACATCTTTCTTATAAGCCTTGCCAGCTCGCTGTACCAAGGCTATTTAGGGATTTAACAACACTCAGGTTATTGACCTAAATTTATACAGGCTCATCTGGAGCCATAACGGTCCATTGTGTGCCGAGGCCTGCTCGGGATGCCTTAATACACAGATTATTGATGCAATGAACTGTGACGGCTCCTATAGAGCTGTTACGGTTTATTGTAGCAACACCTACTCGGGGTCCCTTTAATGCACAGATCAGTGACACAATAGACAGAAACGGCCACTACTTGGGGATGCATTATCCCACGGATCACTGACATGATAGACCGCAATGGCTCCGGCCTCCTGCCTTAATGCAGCGAGCAGGCAAACACACTGAATCCCCAGGTTCCCAAATCCACTGAATCCCCAGGTTCCCAAATCCCGGGGAGCTGCGGGTGGACGGCCGAGGGGTGCGGGGCCCGGCGGTGCAGGGACGCTACCCCCCTACCCACCTAAACCGGCCGGCTCTGAGAGGTGACATTTGCAGAAAGCGATTTGCTACTGAAAATAAGGATTTATCATGAAAGCCCCGGCGGGACCAAACTTTTAGCAAGAACAGCCACAGGCCTGCATTATAGATCAAGGCTAAAATCCTGTATGAGAAATACATGGAAATTAGCCAGAAAAAATCCGGGTCCAATTTTCAGCATAAAAAAAGGAAAGAAAAACATTTTATGTTCCAAAAGAACGTGAAGAAAGCGAGCGCCATAGGAAAGTGCACAAATATCTGCATTTCTCCCTTCTTTTCCTCTTGAAGAACAAAAACAATCTTAAGAGGCTGAAAGCTAAGCACGGTTTAAAGAAAGTCCCTTGTGTAGGGAGACCTCAGGCTGAGAAAAGGAAAATTAAAACATTAACCAAGTGTTCGCAGCTTCCTCACTAACAGCAGCGAACAGTTCAAAAAGCTGCAGCTGGCTTTCCACTATCGTGTGCATCTTCCCCACTATTTACCAGGAGCTTTTTTTAACATTGGTGACACTTCACATTCAAAACTGCAGTTAAAAATAGACTGTTGGTCCTCCCGTTTTAACCCTGCAAATTCCCTCTCCTCCCTTCCGCCTCCCCGCATGCCTGCTGGTCTCTGTCCCGCTCCTCCTGCCCCGCCATCAGGGTGATGGAGGGGTGAGGGGGGGGCTGCCTGGCCACAAGCCTGGGGTCCCCACTGCCACCCCAGGACCTCACCCGACCCCGGGAGCATCCCTCCCTCATTTCTTCCCAAAACTGGTAGCAGGCTTTATTTGCAGGAATGAAGGCAACGAGTCTATTCTGTATTTTGATTTCCCTTCCCACCTGCTTTTGCACATGACATGAGTCTAAGGCTTTAAAAAAACGGACCCAACACAAATGTTTTCTCTATGGCCTTAAACCCTGCAATCAGCAGCTCAACCGGGAGCGTAGAGAAAGAAATTCCTTTGTTATCCTGTAGCTACTTAAATGCTGAACCTTCAAAACCTCCTCGGGAAATAGGCCTGGTGAATGGCTGCCGCTACTAGAAGGAGCCCTGCACAGGAGAGACTCGAAAATCAATATCCTTCACCCAACTTATCAAATTTACCCAGGACATTTATACAGTATAATTAAATAGAAAAGAGATACAAATACAGAAGAGTATTTGCACGGCACTGCATAGCAATTGCATTATTGCTGGTACAGAGGACACTTTGACAAAAAAGAGGGAAACCACCATACATCAACCAAAGAAGCCGCATGAAGCATGGGGAAGGTCTCTGCTCTCATTGCTCACAGGGAATGTTTAACACTAAGTAAAGACAGCCGCAAAATATACATCAGCATGTATACCTAAGGCATTTCTGCAGGTCCTGCTCAGTCAGCCAAAACGATGCCATCAGAATTACACCAGTGACGAATATGGTCCAAAACACTCAGTCACCTCTCCAACTTGTGTAGGGTCTCCAACACATGTCGGGGCACTTACCCCTTGCTGGTGTGGAAGGAAAGCAGACGCTATTATGTTGCTTTTCAGCATATGAATGTACCAAGTAAAATCAATTTTGCCCAGTAATCCACTTGGTAAGTCAGTGATGTTTTCCACAACCAGCAGCCGTCTCTGCAGACTCGCAAGATAAAATCTTCTATGCAAAGTTAAACCTGGGAAAGGCTGACTGCCAGCGCAGGGCAAACTAAAACGCCGCGGAAATGGCAAACTAGATTATCTGACTATTTGTTAAACAATTCTTCTCACAAGGGTTGTGTTACAAGCGTGCTTTGTGAACACTCCTTGTTTTCAGGTAGAGCCAAAGAAGCTGGCTCCTCGCTCAAAGTCCCTACGAGCAGCACACTGCTGTAGATGCGACATCTCTCTTGTCATGTTGACCTCAAAATTCAGAATAGCTCAGCACGGTGCTGGACACACGCTCAGGTCTGAGTGCTGGTGAATGAAAACCAGGCATGTTGGCAAAAGGCGCCCAGCTACAGGTTTTCTTCCACTTCAGGCTCAAAGGTTTGATCTTCACAGTTGCCTACAATAATTAGGCACTGCCTAATTACACTGAACAATCAAAATCAATACACAAGATGGGCAGGATTCCTACCACTCAGACAGAGATGTTTAGGATGTAATCATTTTGTCCAACCAACCTGCCCAGGAAGACATCAGCAGGTAACTCGCAAGATGGACTGAACGGGGGCTGACAGAGGACATACTCACTGGAGCAGGGGCAGGTCGCACCGTGCACCGCTCCCGCTGCGTCTCAACTGCCTCAGAAGCAGAGGTGTGACCGTTCAGGAAATCCATCGCTGCTCCTTCCCTGCATGCTGCTCCCGCTGCTGCCACGTGCCACGGGCAGAGGGGAAATCTCAGCCATCCACTTTGCAATATACTCATGGGGAAGAGTGAGTATCAGGTTGAAGGCTTCTTTGTCGCCTCTCTTGTGTCTTGATTTGTTAACATGAATCACACTCCACTCTATTTTGAGCAATCCTTTATTAAAAATGCTCACGGCCATTTTCGCTAAACTTGAAACTATAAAAATGGTAATGTTTGGGTTATACTCAGGAATTTTTAAGATTTTGCATACTTCTTTTGAACTGAACAGGAAAAGGAGGGTAACCCGACCCACTGAAAGAGCTTTTTTCCCCTTATTTGTCCTGCACAGACCCACTGCTCTGGATAGGAATCACAACTCGTGGGGTAAAACTTCTGAACATACTCCACTAAATACATATGGAGAGTAGAAAGAAAGAACAAACACAAAAGAAAAAATCTCTTTATGGAAAGGCCAAAAACCCAACAAGTGACAAGCTGGGAATGTCTATCAACCTATATTCAGCATGGTATTAAAAAAAGAGTCTACAAAGGTAATTCCAAGAACTTTAAATTAACATATATCCCTTTCCAGATGGTGTAACTCAATAACTAAAAATCATACTGGTATTTATTTGTACCTCCAAAGTCCCCCACATGAAACCAAAAAAAGAGTGAAGGATTTACTCTCCGAACTGAATGCCCCTAACCCAGGAACACAAGCTATGCACCACACAGCACGGCAAATCAACTAGCCCTCAAGCACCACAGTTGCGCTATTTTCATTCCAGACATGGAGACACCTCACCCTGTTGATGCCACCAGATGAGACACTACTGCAACGCCAACTTTGGAAAAAGATTCTTCACCAACATGCCAAGGTCTCAGATGAATTCATGCCATGCACACCAGCCCGCCTCGACGTTTCTCTCCTCCATTACCTCACTCCAGAGCTTGTTCCCGTGGTCTCCATGCAGGACTGGCAAAAGAAAGCAGGCTCTGGCCAGGAGACCCAGCAGGGAAACTTCCGTCAGCTGTCTCCTGGATGAACTAGGCATCTCTGATATTCTTAGACACACAAGTCACGCTCAGACTTGCATGTCCCAGGAATGAGGAAGCTTTACTGCTCATTCCCACCACATTCGCTTCCCAAATGGCTTCAATCCCTTCACAGATGCCACCCAGCACCATCCGCAGCAGCAGATCTAGAGGTGCGGCATGGAAGACCACGTGGCAAAGAAGCAACAGCCAGGCGATATCCAAGCAGAGCGCCCTGGGAGGGAGCTGAGGTCACTTTGACTCCCTTGGGCAGGACCAAGACCCACAGGGCAGCAGAGGAGGCAGCACCAGCAGGTGCCACGATGGCTCCAGCGATGGAGGGAGCGCTGAAGGGAAACCACACCGACGGTGTCCTCAGCTCCAACCTCAGCTCCAGCACTGACGCCCTTTTACTGTTTGAGCTTGGAGGTGACTCCAAGACCCCTTTCATTATGCTCAACCACCACAAACAGGGATAAGGACGATGCACTTACTGCTCCAGCTGTAGAGTTGCAAGTCCAACCTGTGCGAGGACTGCTAGGGAAAACATTTTAAAGGGAAACTCATTTCCCCCAGGCTGCCTGATGGAGCCCATCAGAGGAAACATCTGCCATCCTCCGCGGAGGACAAAAATGAGGAGGAAGTGGTTGGTCCATCCAGAGAAAAGAAAGTCAGAAACATTAAAGGCACATGGGTCCTGACCGAGGCAGGAGACCCACTTCTGCAGGCGGGTCTCCGCAAAACAGGTTAAAAAAGCAGTTTTATAGACTGCCGAGTATGAAAACGGCAGCAGCCCACTTGATGAGGTCAGGGACTGAAGTGGCCTATGGTACTTGTAAGAGAAAACATCTGTTCGTGTTAAAAGGTCAGCAGGAAATGAATGCTATTTACTTTGTCCTTATTGGTTAGGCCACCGCTCCTCGAAAGAGAACCACACATGGCATAACTTAACAGCGTTCACGAAACGACGAAAGCCCTGCGGCGGCCATCCCACTGGCTGCCCACCTTCAAGCCCCCTCCCAGCCGCAGCCCCTCGGTGCACCCGGGAACCCCGAGGGTGGCCTTCCCCTCAGAGGGCCGCCGCTGGCAGCCCCCCGGGAGCCTCCCGCCGGCTCCCTCCCTCCTCACGGGCCACCACCCTGCGCGCTTCAGCGGGGGAAAAAAATCCGTCGAGCCGCCTCAGGAACAAGCCGTTAAAATAAATCCGTCAACATAAAAGCGAAAAAACAAGAAGTTTCTTCTGAAAAACAGGAAGCGTTAGGTACAGAGCAGCTTAAAATAGCGCCTGCTTGATTTGTTGACAAAACGTGGGTCCCAAGGGGTCGTGCCTTTTTTATATGGTTTTATTTTTTTTTGCGGGCAGCCAGGCTCACCTCCATGGCTGCCCAGAGGCCTGCCTGCCCTCCGGCAGCAGGCTGGCGCTGCTCCCCACCGCCGCTCCGCCGGCCGGGCCAGCAGGAGAAGGCCGATGGCGGCGGGCCCGGCCACGCTTCCTGTGAGCGGCACGGGGGCTCCCACAGGAAACCCTGACAGAAAACAACCACCAGTGTGAATCAGGGCTTGCTCGAATAAACAGAGGGAATTCTTTCAGGCTGGTCCTCCTTCATTAAAACTCAGCCTGAAGTTTTAAGTGTGTAGGAAACCGGTTTCAGACTCTCCCTCGCTGGCTCTCCAGCAGGCTCTTTGCGCGTAGGAAAGCGCAGCGTCGGCCAGGCCGGACAAGCCACCGACGCCTACGGACAAGCTTAAAATGATAAGGCTCTAATCCCAAGCCCTACATAGACAAAAAGTTCACAGCCAAGAATTAATGGGACGCTGCCTTCTGCAGAACACAGGAGGGAGGAAATTTTACGCTCCAGCTTTCCGCCGAGGTTGTGTGGCATTTTCCTACCGCTCAAAACCTCCCCCAGTTTGGGCTTTGCCTCTCCCTCCCCGCAACGCACCCTGCCCTCCTGATTCAGTCTGCAGAGGTGGAAAGCAGCAGCTTTTTTTGTCTTAATTTAAAAAAAACCAAACATTAAAACAAGAACAACACTCCCAGATGATCTAACATAGACTGAAACGCCGGCACTGAACAGCAGCTCAAGATACTACCCCTTTCCACAAACCTTGGTCGACAGACCAAGGCTGCCCGCGAGTCCTGCCCGCCTGCCTTCTCCTCACACCACGCAACACACCACACCAGACACGAAGGGGCCCCTATCGTGAATAGCTAATTATTGGACCACATTAAATTATTACTCAAATTAAGATTTGTGGGTTTCCCCCTTGCCTAACAATACGCCTTTGACAGCAGCATTGCAAATACACTGGAGTAGGAGCAGCAGTCTAGCTCCATGTGCAATTAGGCCAGCATGTGGATCTTATTGCTCCTAAGGACTCTTATTTGATTTCCCGCACCACCAACTGGTGAGAAGTTTTCAAGTCTAAATACAGAAGAATTAGATCACTCTTTGGGGTGGTCGCATCTGGGGTTGGAAAACCAGATGGAGCGCGTTTTTCCGAGTCCTTTGTAATTGAACCAGCACACAAAGTTGCTAGGAAGCAGGCAAATACAATCACCGCTTTGGGGCAGCCTGCAGCAGAGTCGGTGCCGTGTCTGCCAACACTCGTAGACACCATCTTAAGTGCTAGCAGGGAAGAATGGTCTCACGGGCTGGGGTTTATAAAATACCGTTGTGAACGTGGACCTACTGCAAGCATGCAGGAGCTCTGTGACTTCTGAACATAAACACCTGCACCCACAGTCTTCTCACGGTGCCACCCAAGGAACCTGGGAGATGGACGATTTCTTCCGTTCCCTAAAAATGCAAAGCTCGCAAGAGTAGGCTGTGAAACTGGGGAATGAAGGGGAGAGAGAGGGAGAGGAGGGAGCAATAAGGAAACTTCAGCATTTCAAAGCACAGAGAACCAACCAAGTACAGAGATGGACACCACGAGTGCCATCATGTCTTGCAGGTTCAATGGAGCCTGTGATGGCATAAACTGTCTCTGGAGCGGCCAGCCATCGCCATCACAGCCACCTACAGTGGCCGCTGAAGCGGTTTGCTTCTGGCAAGGCCATATCGCAGGGCTTTGGGAGTGCCTTGCACTGCAAGTGCCTGCCCTGGCTCTGCATGCAGCATCAGATAAACTCATGGCTCATTCCCTGAGTGGGGACCGAGCTATGAATGCCTTCCTTCCTGAGGACTGGGAAGGTGCATCTGACAGAGCACAGGATGGTCCTAAGTCTTTCTTAACCAAAACATGCCTTGTAGACTGAAAAGAGCACTGGATGAAGTGGTTTTAATCAAAGTTTGGCCAGCAGCATTGCATATGCACGCAGAGATGTATGCCCTAATAGGACAAGTAAATCTGTATCTCTGCAGCTACCTGGGACCTGTCTGGGAATCCACATCTCTGCTACATCTAACAGGATGAACAACAACTTCTTGCATTGCTCCACTATTTTCAGCAAGGCAAATGGAGAAAAACAGCTGAAGGAATCCATCCAAATTTTCTGATACAGTCTCCATTTCATTTCAGACATCTAACACGTACCAGCATGGCAGTGTCCTGCCCTGCTTGGCTATTTGGAGTGATGGCTGCAGGAATGTGGAAGCCAACAGCTATGCTGGAGAGCAGCATCTGCTGCTTGTGAGTCCTCGGCACTTCTTCACACGTCTCCTCTGCACAGGGGCAGGAATCTGGCAGTCCAGGAGCTGCTCTGAATACCTGTATCAGCCCTGAGCTGGGGGGTGTTTCTTCCCTGGAGCCAAACCGTATGGGTATGGACTGCTCCAAAATGGCACAGACTTTGCCAGGGAATGGCTACTTTAAAGACAGAAAAGGCATCTATTTTTCCTGGTGCTTAACCATGTGCTGCGTTTAAAAACCTGTGGGTTTAAACACCTCCTTATCAGCAGCTAACACAGTGCATGGCCCCCCATGGCGCAGGAAGCGTACTGAACCCCCACTTTCCTTTCCTGCTTTTTTCCCCCCCGTTCCGGGAACTCAGAACATGCAATAATAAAGTCACAAGTCAAACCAGAATAATGAGGCGAAGAGAAATTTCTCCAGGTGCTGAGTTTGCAACTGGAGGAGCACCAGCAACTGGCAGCTGCCCGTGCGGCATCCCTCAGGCACGGATGGCGGGCAGGTGGCGAGGGAGGGCTGCGCCTGCTCTTCCGACCAAGTATCCTCAAAGCACAGCAATTTGGAAATTAATTAGCAATTCAAGCCCAAGCAGAACTCCTTTAGATATTTTTTCGGGACTTTTTAAGAAGGAAGCAACGAGTAGAGAAACAAATAAATGTCCAGAGTCAGCACTTGACGACTGAAAAGAATACATAAACAACTCATTCTTATGAACATGGCCTGCATATAATCATTCACCTCAAAAATAATCCTCCGTGCAATACCGAATCAGAAGAGCAAAGAGGATGGTAGGGAGATCAGAGAGGTTACTGGTAGAAAGAAGAGGCAACGGGTGGTGAGGGAGCTATCAGGAAAGGAGGCCCTGTAGAGAAATTCCCCTTGAAGAGCACACGCAAGCACCTGGCTCTGCTGTTGTATCAGTTTTTTGCTTTCCAGACAGCCCACAGGTTTTGTGCACGAAAGCACAGTAATTTTGCTGTAGATTTTTCTTTTTGCAAATTGAGAATCATTGGCATTTTGAATTGGTGTTTGAGGAGTACTCTGCTTTTTAAAGGGTAGTATTTTATAGGCATTTTAATTTTAGAAAAATTAAGAGAATGTTTTCCTTGGAAGCCACAAAGCTGACACCTTTGATACTGTGTTTTTCACATCCAGCTCTACATTGACCAGCCTTCCTTTCCGCATTTCTGCTGCTTAAGTATCTGTGGGTATAATGCAAGCTACACAGCTACACCAGACCAACTTTTCCAACTGCGGCTACAATGAACTCTTCCACAGCCCTGGAGCATCTGGGCAGTGGGATTTTTGAAACAACATGATGAAATATCTGCGTGACTACACGGCCAATTTTAAGCAGCCAATTTGAAATTTCTGGTTGGTAGCGCACCAAGGGAGTGCAAGGTTCAAGAGCTGGCCATCACACAACGTGTTTCACAATGAATTCGGACTGTTTTTCTAACCCAGCTGTCTTGTTTAAAAACCAGTGCAACCCTCCAAGGTATACAAATAATTAATTTCAACCCAAGCTCTAAAGCAGCAGCTCCCAAACTTTCTTTCCCAGCTGCGACCTCATTTTACAGACCAGTAACTCCATGCAACCCCAAACAGCAGAATAAATATCGGACAAAATGAAATTTCTGTTAGGCTCACGACCTCGTTCATAACTTCCCTGAACCTCATTTCGGGGCCATCATCCCACTTTGGGAACTGACACAGTCGTAACACAAATGATGTTCGAAACGCAGACCCACCTACAGACACGAGCCGGCAGCTCTCATGGAGCCACCAGTGGCTCCAAGGTCATAGATGGGAGACCAACACCTGAAATACAAGGCTCAGGAGCTACGTCCACCATCCCCACTCATCCTTCGTAGGCCCGGGCTTACCTTAGAGACCTCTGTGCTGCTGCAGCAATGGCAAGGAGAACGCCTGAAAACAAAACCCTCATTTACCCCACAGGTTCAGTGATGTCCGTGGAGTTTTGCCCGGCAATGCCCAAACTCACCCTGCAGCCCAGCTCTCTTCAGCCCGTTTCACAAACAGCAAAAACCAAAATGTGGATGTTACTTAACAGCATCATAAATAAATCCCCTTCAAATTACCTCCCTTGGTATTTTTTATTGCTACAAGACAAATTTTAGCTTTAGGGGAATTACGCTGCTTTTTGTACACTGCTGAGGATGCAGTCAGTGTTACAGACATAAATTATGAAGTAAAATGACCTGCTACCACTATGTAAATCTGGTAGCAGGAGCTAAGATTAGAATTAAGGCATTTTTGGTTCCCAGATTGGATCCTACACAATTATAGCCTTGCAGCCAACTGCACAAATGGGACCTTTCTAGGCTGAGTATCAGAGACCAGAAAAGGGAAAACAAACAACCAGAATCACTTCAGAAACACTTATCTGCTTGTCTCTGGCTCCAGGTTCATGATTTTGGCATCATCCCCGATGGTGGTAACTTGCACAATAAAAAAGGCAAGTTCATGCAGAAGAGAAGGGGTAAAGTGAGACAGATCCTGGGGACTGATGTTTTTTTTGCCATCTGCCATCTTTCTGACACATATTTTAAAGGATGAGAACCCCCCAGAATAGTTTAACTGGCAGGTTGGATTGTGAGCTGGAGCAGCGCAGCCGTAAGGTCGGCAAAGCAACATTTCCCCCGTGCACACACTGCATCCCAGGTCCGCAACCTGAACATTAAACATTAGGATATTCCCATACATGTGCAGAAAACCAAGGGTAAAAATTTAGTCCTTTGGCTCCCCATTGCTGTTAAAATTAATTGCCACATGAAATTGCTGATTCCTACCAAATGAAGCTATACAATTTATCAACTCAAGGATAGAGCAAACTCACTGGTGGCTTAAATACATTACCTAAGTTATTACTAAATTTTGCACCAGTGACAGTTTTATGGATAATGTAGGTTTTATAAATTCATTAGTATGGGACTAACTTTCAAAGTAAACAAAGACATTAAACAAACATCGCAATACCGTGTTTACATGCAAAATAGATTTCCCTTTCCTCTCCAAAGCCACGCTGGGATACCCGGAGGCAAAATATGAAAGCCACTCTGCCGTAACACTTTGTGAAGGGAAAACGTGGCTGTTCATTCGCACCCGAGTCAGCGAGGGCTGAGCTCAAACCTGCATTCTTCCCTGCTGCTGACCTAATACGCAGCAGGTCACTCGTCGTGCTTCTGATTCAGCCTCCCCAGGCTCTTAAATTGTTGAAGCGTCATTTCTATACCACAAAAGGAGACTGGACCTGCTCCAGAGCCCTTTGCAGTCCATGGCATCTTTCCATTGATTTCAGCAGGCTTTAAATCAACGACGTTACATTGCTTAATTAAAGGGACGCTGTCATCTGGAATCTACTCCATTTCAACCAAAGTTAAAACCAGTTTCGGGACCAACGCCCGCGTGAGTCCCCCTGCCCTCTTCCCATTTTCCCTTCCAACTGATCTAGGAAACACCTGCCAAGCTGACACGGACCTGAACACATGGGAGAAAGAGAAAAATTGCATCTATATGACTTACTGTCAAATCATAGGAGACACTGAAAAAAAGAGGAAAAACATTTTTTGGTCTTTCTTACAACTTACAACAAGAGACGTTAAAAACAATTTCGGAAGGAAGTACAGATTTTAAGCTGATACTGTTTCTTCTGCAAGAAATCTTATGATGGAAGTTGTTTTAACCTACACTTGCTGGAAGAAATGACTAACATTGCTATAAAAAAATAGAGATTGTAGGAAAAAAAGCTGTTTTTCTCCACTTTTCCATTCTGTTTACTCTGTGCATTTATCACCAGCATGTGTAGAGGCAGTCTCACTCTTTCCCCCGTGCAGGCAGTGAGTTAGTCACACTTTCCCCTGTTGTGTAGCTCCTTTAGTCAGCAGCAGGGAAGTGATAAAGATGAAAAAAACTAAACAAAAACAGGAACGCGCAATTGTAAAAAACACAGAAATTAGCAGGAGGTCCTTGTAGGGAAATGTAATATTCAAATCGATTTCGCTTGCTTTAATTTAGGAGATTGCAATCTGGAAAGGAGCACCATGCCTCTCCACGCAGCCTTTCCTCCGAAAGAAGTGCACGTAGGGTGTAGGAGAGGGAGGACAAGGATAGAGGAGAGGCAGCGTACGGATGTGGGAGCAGAGCTATAAGAACCCCTGATGCAAGTCCAGGACTTGCACCCCTGCAGAGCAGGCTGTGAGCGACAGGGGAAAAGTCTCCAAGCCCCAGCACCTCTTTACTGGCAGGCTGAGCCAGGGAAACCCCTTGGTTCCTCCTCCTCCAGCCTCCCGCTCCCCACATTCATGCTGGGAGAAGGAGGCAGGATAACAGGAGCCAACCTTCATACAACGCTCGGTGAAACCTCTCTACACACCGCCTTAACTGGAAGATATTATTATGTCACCAGACATGGCAAAAATGTTTGTTAGCTTTCGGAAATTGAGAGAGAAATTGCTATCAGAGAATAGATTTTGAAAAAAACAGAGTTAAGTCACAGCTTCCAACCCTAGCAGTGCATTCACTTATGCTCACCAGGTGTTAAATAAACAGCCTGAAGCAGGAACAGCCCAAGTTTTGCGACCAGTGCAATGTAATTACGCACTGTTGCTTCGTTCTTGGGGGTCTACTTATTTAAAATGCATTAAAGAAATAAATCACTGTTGATTGTCCCGTCCTCCTTCTCTTTTAAGTTAGGCTAGGGCAATAAATCTATAAAAAGAGTGACTCCTGTTTTAAATAAACCCAACAAAAGCAGTAACAATGGGAGGCTCCCAAACTTTATTTCCAAAGTCATAGCCTCGCTTATTTTTCCATTAAATTATTTGCTACGATAGATACATGAAGTAGCAAAGATACCAAAAGAGCCTAATACACCTTTACAAAACTATCATCCTAAACCATCTGGAACCACAGTGTTCTGGCAGCTGAACGGTTTTCCAGTCTTGGGACTTAGCTTTGACTCTAAAAAAATGGATTGGTCACAGGCAGAGCAGCGGGAGGTTGAGACTTTACATTTATTAGTCACAAATCTGCACCGACCTGCTTTCACGCAATGTAGAAAAGACAAGGTAAGATCCTGCCTCGAAGACTTTGAGGTCCAAGTCCCGCAGATGCCCGCTGTGCCTGACCAGAACTGGCTCCATCACTGGGGAGAGGCTGCTTGCGGCAGCCAGGGCGTCCAGCGGCATGCAGGACGAACGCCAGCGAGTTCAACCAAAATCCAGGGAAGAAAGGACTCATTTATAGATGCCATGAGCTGAACCCGTTAGCTTTATTACAGTTTTGCCAACGTGTCTGTGTGTGTGTGTGCACATACACCCACAGTCATGCCTCTAGATGATGGGGTTGATGTTTCAAGGTGTCCAGGAGATGGGGGAAGAAAGAGGGGGCGAGGTTGTTCCCACCTCCGCTGCACCACAGTTTTGGGGAGCAGCTCAGGGCACAAGTCCCATCACTCTGATCCAGGGCTACCTGCACATCCTCTCAAGCCCCAACTCAAAACACACTCCTGGAAAGGATCCTCCTGGCTCCACGAGGGCAAGGATTGGGCTTAAATTATCACCAAATGGTATCACACTTCTACATAAAACCAACAAAACCAAACCTGAGATACTCCCGAGGCAGACCCCAGCCAGCTGGGGTTTGGAGATGATTCAGCCCACGCTCAGATACGCCTTCCCAACACAAACAGTCCTGACCTCCTTCTAGGAAAGCCCTAAGTCACCAGCAACACGATTTGGAATAAAAACACTTACAAACATCCTTGTACAGAAAATTGCTTCTCAGATCCTTTTTTTCTGCTCTGGTGTTAGTCATCAACCTCCAGAAATATACTACGCCGACTGAATTTAGCCTGGCCAGGCACTTCCGTCAAATATTTAAAGAAAAAATGGCCAGCAAGAGGCTGAACAATCTCATGCGAGCATTTCTGTCGCTGACACAAATCTTAATTCTCTAAGGATCGTCTCATATGCCAATGGGAAGCTCAGTAAGGGATGAGATTTTTAATCTAATCTGCTTTCAAAATAATTTTGTTGGCATTGATTGTGCTGAATTGTATCTATGGGAAAGAATTTAAAGTAAGAGCAAATACATACATATATGACCCAGACAAGTAAGTGTCTCTTGCCATTACTGTTAGCTGATAATAACAAAGAACAACAACCTCAATAGTAACGTTAGGTAAAATTACCTGGTCTCAGGCACCAGCACACAGCTGTATTTTTAAAAATTATTCCAACATATACAATATTAAACAAAATCCTCAAAAGCGGCCTGGATTTAAAATTCTTTTGCTTGACTCTATCCCTATTCCCCCAGAAAACAACCCCTAAAATCTCAGCTGCCTCTAAGCCCAGCTGCTTCCTGGCTTTTCTATGCAAATTGTTCTCCCTGGATTTTATTGTGTGCATGTATGTGTCTCTTAAAATGCACTCAAGTTTGAATTAGGGGCCCTACTTCCATCAAAGGGAATTCTTGTAAAATAAGCTTCATTCTCACAGTATCTGACACGGAATTATTATCCCATAACTCACGGGTGTCCTGGTGGTTCTGTATTAAACACGGCCCCGAAAAAGTCCCAGAGGGAAAAGCACATGAAGGGACACGAAGAGTCACTCGAATATAAAACTGCAAAGCAAGGAATTTCACATCTCCTTGCCAACCTGCAAAGCACTTACCGTGTGTCTGGGTGAGGACATGCCTCTTGCCTTACTTCTGAATTTTTACTGATCAGGATTAACTAAACACCGATTACATTATGGTGTAATTAGGTTAAATTAAAACTTAGCTTAAAGCAGGGAACACTTTCTTTTCAGTTCCAATCAAAACCATTTACTTAATTCTCAGTTTGATATTGGCATCTCCCTCCAGCATGACAAATTTAACACCATTACTGTATGACAGCACGAAAAGCAGAAAGTAAAAGTTACTGTGGTAGCTGCTCAGAAAGCTCATGAACGATTACCAGAAAATGATGAGATTCCTGCTGCTGGTTTTCACGCATGTTCCCTCCCCAGTTTCCCACTGGCTTGCTGGCTTCCTCTCATCACATTGAACGCAAAAAAGAAACTCAAATGGTAAAAAGTTGCCGAAGTTATTTTTCTCCCCCCACTAAATCAGCTGTTAAACTGCTTCAGCTGGATGCCGTACCATCCACACCGGTGTTGGTTCCCGACCGTCCATCCTCACTGACTTTTTGTTCCTACTTTGCTTGAGTTTTGTTTCCAACACAAATGTATTCCTGTTGCACAGCAAACACCTGCAGAAACTCCCGAAACCTAGAAATACCTACGATTCTTGAAGATTCTTTTAAAAGACCAAAGATTCTTTAACCAGCCGCGCCTATTCAGCTCACCCTACAAAACAGCATTGGCTATCACCCCTCTCCTTTGGATAGCCAAGGCTGCACTGTATCTCAAAATACATACAATCCTGTATCATCAGCAATGAAATAGTCTAATTCATCTTATTTATCAAATTCCAGCCTTAGGCCGAAGTATTTTTATGGTCAAACCAGAAATAAATACCATTAGATTCATAACAATGGCTGCCCCAACACGCACTGCTACGGTGCCAGCCTAGAGAGTATTTTTACGTGGGGCTTGAATATTTTCTACTCAGAGTTTGCAGTATCCGACCCAAATACTGTCCTCGACCGCAGAAGAGAACTTGCGTGATATTCACGGAGTTGCAAATGTGCAGACACCATCCGAGAGCAGAATCTACTGCGCTGTTTAGTAACTAAACTGTGGTAATAAAATATTTATTATGCTCTACACAATACTGCAATTGAATTGATGTACTTCCTCCCCTATCCATCAGAGTCCACTGAAAGCCCTCTTTAACTTCTACTTGAGAAGTCTCAAATTACACATCTTTATTTTTCTTACAGATTTTCCTACAGGACTGTGTATCTGCAAGGAACCATTTGGCAGTTAAGGCAGTTTACCCAGAAATGCAGAGTGGTGTTTGGTTTTTTCTCCCTGTTGCCTTAATTTCTCTGGAAAGACGTCCCTGGCAGAGTGTTCAGAATCAGTTTTCTAAATACAGCTGTAAACCCACAAAATACACTGAACGGAGCAAAAAGCCACATCGCACTTAGTTACCCAGTGCTGTACCAGTCTCTAAAAGAACCCATCATGCGGCAGGAGAGGAAAATAATAAAAGCCCTGTTTGTTATGATTGCTTAATCCTGCTGCCCAACACAGACCACGGACACCCTCCTCCCCTCCGCCATGCCGCGGCGATACTCCTGTTTCAGTGCTCTCAGAAACAGCTCAATAAACTGGGAACCCGCTTGAAACGGCCCTAATTCCTGCCGCCACCGATAAGGCAAGGCCAAGCAATAAAGAGGCGGCACCAGCGGGATCCTCGGTTTGGGTCCCTGCGAATTGGCAAGAGGAATGCAAAGGGATGCTCATCAGAGAGCTCGGTGTCCTTCAAGACGGGGACCTTGCAGAAAACCCGCGTAGCAGAGGGCGGACAGGGTTGCTGGGAGGCGAAGGATCACACCCTGCCCTCCCTCAGTGGGTATGTTGCTGTTGGCACCGAAACAGAGAGACCTGCAGGGGATGCAAGGAATTGAAATGGAAAAACCAGGAAATAAAATGTAAAAAGTGTATTGTGAGCAAGTGATTGAAGGAAGTAGCAGAGCCCTTAACAAATTGGTTATTTGTCTGGTTAGCTGATGCAGAAGTGGAACAGGAAATTAATTCAATATGCCGCAGACTTACATTCCACTATTATTTTCTGGGGGTTTTTATTCCTTTTTTTTTTTTTTTTCATATATATCTATAAGCCAAAAAGCAAAGTATTTCTGGGCAAGCTGGTAACTGAAGCTTACGAGACTCCAATTAAAAAGATCTAGTCATTATTAGAGCTAGACTACAGACAGGCTTGGAAATGAAAGAATAAAATAAGATCCGTTAAGGAGAAAAGACCCTCTTCAGAAACTGTCTGGCTGCCAGCAGTTCTTGATTTGTTGAAAAATATCCCAAACCAATAGGTAATACCATTACACTCATATAAACCTTTATGAACAAGTTACCACTCTCTGTGCCTTACAGGATATGGCGGCTTGCCAGTAATTTTGCTTTAAATATGAAAATGGATATCAAATCCAACTTTCTAGATATAATAATGGCAGGGCAGATTGATGGCATCACTATGCTGCGCAATGACTATTTAAAACACTTTTGGCTGCACTTACAAAGCTCCAGTGACCTCCAGAACTATAGAAACTGTATGTAGTGTTAGAATGAAATAAAATTAGCAATTCACAATGAAGAACTAAAGCAATTCAGCGTTTTTCAAAGAGGTACTGACTGTGGTTAGCACTTCTGCAATGACACCGGCACACAGCGTTGTGTTTAGAGAAGGAAGGAAGAAACACTCCGAATTTCCATAAATGAAATGTCGCTGCCGAGACGGCACTAATGGTACTGGGGGGGCCAGGGAATTGAAGCGGAATGGAAATAGATTTCTAGTTACCAGGAAAGTCAAGTTCTTCTAAGCGTGGCAGGGAACGTTGCTCGCCCACTACATGGTCACGTCACACGAATGGGCAGGAGGAAGATGGCAAAAGGCAGAAAAGAAAGACAAAAGAGAAAGCAGCCGGAGGAAGAAAATAGGAGGAAAAATGAGAAGCTGAGACTAAAGCTGACGGCAGAATGGATGGAGCAAGAAAAGCCAGTGGAAGACAGACAAAGCAGAGGAGGCACCCCCATCACACCTACTGCTGACTCACACATTTCGGGTTACTTTCATTATTTCTTTGTATTCCGGCAGCATCTGGCATCTGCCGCTGAGATCAGAGCCATGTTGTGCCAAGCGTGAATCAAGACCTTTCTGCTCATGAGCTGAAAATCCAAACAGACAAAAGGGAAAACAGAGCGAGGGACCTCACCAGTCCTGCCTGGTGTGGCCAGGAGCCGCGGCAGCAACAAAACCCGTCCGCTTTGCACCCAACCACTGTCCTGGTCATGCGGGGAAGACACAGAGCACATCTATCTTCTTCTATAGCAAGAACAGATTCTTCCAAGTGGTTTTTAAAAGCTCTCAGGATACATCTGCCCCTCAATAAGGATGGATCAGGTGTTTGGGTTTGTCAGGCACCGTCTCCGCATTTGCTGCTGTAAGAAACCAGGATGGTTTCCCTGCGGTCCCCGTCCCCAAAAGCTCAGTTATTACTACATGGGTCCATGGCACAGCTCTTCTGTGAACCTGTAGAAAAGCTGCAAGGAACCTATAGAAAATTGCAAGGAACGTGATTGAAAGGCACAGACCAACTTTAACAGGCTGCAGCTACAACCCACTTAGGTTGCCATCAGGAAACAAGCAGGTTCTTCCAAGTATCCAGGTGTGTAGCAGTGTGGGCCCACAGCCGACATTTAAACTCATTTTGCACCCATCAGGCTACAGTAATGCTGGGGCTGAGGCTCCCGGGCTTGCCCGTGGACTGCCTTGCACCCTCCAGGTTCTGTAGTTTCAATTAACTTTCGGCTATAAAAAGTCAGGAGAGCATTCCTCTTGTATTGTACCATGGAGCTCTGCAGAACTAATTATTTTGCAAACAGAGCTCTAAATCATTAACAAAAAATGTTGATTATAGCATCTGCAATCATTATTTGGCCCATTACTTAAAAAGCTGGATGCAATAAATAGGATGGGGAATAGCTGGTATTACACTTCCAGAGCTCAAAAATATGGGATGTCAGAAAATGAGCGCTGCCTGTAACAGTTACACTTGGGCTCTATGAGTACTTTGTAATCAGACCAATACAATAAGTCCTTCATCCCCGAGCACTTAAAAACCAGCCAGATATCATTAAAAGAATGAAAATACTGTGGTATTTTCTCCCAGGCCTTTTTTCTTTTCTTCCTATTCGTTGAAACATTCATAAACTTACATTTTTACATTTCCCTATTAGATTTCTTAGATAAATATTTTAACAAAGTCAAAATACCACAACTTGAAATGGCGATGACTTTTCTTTATTTACTTTCTTCCACACTGGCTGCCAGCTCTGGGAGTTGTTCTTCCCAACGGCACCTGCTGCTAAACACCCCACACGTCCCACCGCTTTCCTCTCCCGTGGGCAACTGAAGGCACACAGATGAGTCCCACCACCACCTCAGACTCCAGAAGAAGCATTTATAGCAGGAAACCATTTGCACGTGGCCTCCTCCATGCCATCTCCAGTGGCACCAGAGTGCAAAGTCAGGCTTGGAAGGCATCTTCCAATGAGAACCTCGTTGCATTGCCCTTACAACAGCTAAGCAGAGCACTCTTGATGCAGTTTTGCTGCTGTCAGAACGGAGTACACAGATGCTCATTCTCTGTCCTGGAAAAATGCGTGCATCTCTCAGGCTTTGGCAGCAACTTTGATCTAAAGCCTATCTGGAGTGGCCATGTGCTGAAGCAACCGAGCGTTGGGAGCTGTGCGAAGCTGCCACCCTCACTGGCAGAGGATGATGCGGGCAGTTTATCCCTGGCTACTTCCTGCATGACTACAGGCTAGCTGCTGCAGCACGCACAGATGTGCTCCACCAGGTCCAACAGGATAATCCAGAGCTCCAGCACGAAGACACTGAGTTTATGGCTAAAATATTACCAAGGTCCCACTCCCCCAAGGCAAATGCCCGACAGGAACCCAGGGCTCTGCAGTTGTAAGGACCTCACCGACCGACTCCTTTGGGCCATGAAGTTCGAGAAACTTCACTCTTCAGTTGAATATAAGCTTTCTCTTAAATACAGCCTAAATTTATCGATGTGGTGGCTAGCAGCACAGACAGTGTCCCGGGCAGGGTCTCCCGGTGCGCTTTGCGGAGGCATTTGTAACACCCCTCTCTGCCGATTCCCCCCCTGACAGGCGCATCTTTTCTTCATGACTCGCCCCACACTGGTAGCTAAGCGACGTCCTTTTATCAAACATTTCCCATTTGCCTCCCCACCTCAACTATTCCTTCCTCTCAGAGCTTTCCTCCAGCCTCACATCCTCGCCGTGGCTGCGTTATCCCTTCCCTTCTTGCCTGATCAGGGGTTCTGTGCTGGCTCCTCTCCAACTTCGCTCTTCAATGCAATCAATTCACTTAAGAGCCTGGCAAGCTGGTTTATTTTTTTTTCCCCATGTCTGTTTTACACAGTTTCAAAGCAATGAAGAAAAGAAAAAAAAAAAAAAAAGACATTTTTTCCAGTATGAAGAACAAAAATCTTAAATTGCGGCAGCTTAGCTTGCCCATAAACAGGGCGCTTTTTTGAAATAATGAATACAATAGCTCATATGGTAAAACAGCGCATGATGGAGGTGCACGGAAAGGAGAGAGAATGGAAGTGCAGCTTCCTCACCTGCCTCTAAAGAAGGGTGCCAAACAAGCCAAAATGAAGTAGAAGGAATGAACTTCTCTGATCTCTTTGAATTTTGATACAGAATTGCAAATGAGTTAAATCTCCTATCTCTGTTTTTAAACCTTTATCTTCACTATGGAGAAAAAAGGGGGAAAACCAAAGGTAAACGGAGTACAACATACAAACAGAAGCAGGCAGGGCTAACTGAAGCTGTACGCTGTTAGTCTGCAACGCTGGCTATACTGGTCATCTCCAGGGACGCATGCTCAAAACAAAAAAAAAAGAAAAAAAGAGGCCATCTTTGTGCTAATTAGACCGTTTTATAGAACATGACCACAACTCCTCGCAATCACCAAGCTTAGAGAGACTCATCTCTGATGTACCTCTGAGACGAGACAGGCCATGCCCACGAGTGCCGCAAGGTCCTGTGGCCAGGCTGGCCACCGCGACCCCCCCGTCCCGTGCCAGCGGTCCCGAGCTGTGAGTCAGCTCCCCCCGCAGCAGCACTCCTCTTTCTACCGCTGGCGTAGCCATTAAAAGGGTTTTTTTCCTGCGGTTAGTTTATATGCTCCAGCTCATTAACATCTTCTAATACCAGAACTTGAGGCTAATTAGGCATGGCAATCCTGAGGAACATATTCTCCGTTCATCTTCCCAAAGCAGGATGCTTCTTGGCGGCCCAGCTGTAGCTCCACATGCTACCATGAGGGTATCACCCTGGAAATAAAAATACTACAGGATCCCACACATTACACAGCAGGGATCCTGTACTTGTTAGTTGATGGCACAGTTTACAGGCTGTTTTGCTTGAAAACTGGAAGCATCTCTGTCATCAAGGCAGATTCCTGCTCAGCAGCCTCAGGGAATTTCCCCAATAGTTATCAATACACCAGGGCTTTCATAATAAAAGCTACTGACTTGAGAACAAAGGGGCAAAGTGGTTAGAAAACTTAGGAGACTTAAATAAAAAGCATTTGACAGAACAACGCTAGCGGGAATTTTCTCACCGTGGCTACAAAGGCGCGGGAGCAAACAGGCTGCGGGGTCTGAGACACGCTTCATGGGCATGAACTACTCCTAGGAGCAGGCTGGCATCTACACATCACCTAAGAGTAACACCTGCTACAGCAACAGGTACCCAAGGAACACCAAAAGATGAACAATGGGAGCTACGATCAATACCAGCCACTTCTTTAAGCACAGGAGCTCATGAAACCTGTTTTTCTACATGTCTTCAGGACTACACAAATGCTGACCAAAGCTTGTCCACAACTGGGAGATTTTAAAGCTACCTTTGCCCGCTGGATGCCTGTGTCGCAGGTTTTTTTTCAGTGCAAACATTTCTGTGGTTGTTTTCTTCTGCTTGTTTTCAAAGATCATCAACTCCAATGCCTTCACCCTGGGTTTGCTTAAAATGGCTCCAACTGTTTGCCAGTTGTGAAGGAAGAAGGCAGTGGCTAAATTTCTCTGGTCACCATTTCAAATTCCCGTAGCCTTCATGTCAACATCTGCTTTTTATAACTAAAGGCAGCGATGCTTAAAAAGCATCTTTTAAATGCAAAAGGTACATACAGATACCGTATTTTCATCCTACAGCACTCCACAAATGCACACACACAGTGCTTCCTTTCGCCAATCACTGGAAAACAGGGACCTCTGAGGAATTAAAGTGCAACTACAGACAGCATGAAAGAAGACTTCATGCCTTCCCGCTCTTGAAAAAATGTTGTAGCATCTTTACTGATGATGAGACGAGCAAATGGAGGAGCCGTGTCCATGGGTGAGGATGCACTGTGCCACCGTGAGAGGGGAGCGACAGAAGTGACAGAGCAGTAGCGTCCTCCTCTGAATCACCTGCAGCAGTTCCTCTATCGTGGTGTTTTTCTCCTCCTTTTCAAATCTTTCCTCTGAGAGCTGAGTGAGCCTCAGCACTGGAAACGTGAGCCAAATTCACTGCCCAAGGCAGCAGAGACTTGCCCTCTGACTTCCATTTTTGGAACGGATTCATTTCCAAAAGCTCCTATAAATCTGGCTGTATTGGTCCACAGATTACGAGATGGAAATGTGAAAAAATCCTGGACAGAGATGAAACGTCCACCAAAACCTCAAATTTGAAGGCAGCCTAAATGCAAACTTTCCCTCGCTAGACACCTTGACATCAAAACGTTTATCCACTCTTTCCCTGGAGCTCTTTCACATCACCAACAGGCAGCTCCAGCCAACTATAAAACTTCACGTGGGGAAAATGGGCCCAAAACTCCAGGAGGAAAATCAAAATCAAGGCATTTCATTTTGAGCCAGTTCAGTCCAAACTGGAATTTTGTTTGTTTTGAACTGACTGAGCCGTTGGCATGTTGGAGTCCAGTGAGGCATTAACCCTCTTCACTCAGCAAGCAACGCATCCAGCTCCTGGGTACAAAAGCACTGGGCTTGGCAACGAAATATAGACTGGAGCTGTGAAACTTGGCTCTACGCACATACCGTGAGCTACGGCGTGGGTCCCCCCACCTCCGCAGGCTCGCCAGCCCTCTCCCAAGGAGAACAAGCGCTTTCGAAGGAGCAGAAAACAAAGCAGACTGTCCTCTGCAGAGGTGCCAGGGTTTTGTTTGCCTCTGAGCAAACCTGGCAGCGTGGGCCAAGTGTCATACTTCTGCACTCTGTGTTTTGGTGTACGATCCTTGCCAAAGCGGTATGCTTAGCGTGTAAGCTATGAAAAATATAGCGTGAATTTTGCAGTGATACAGGGTTAATACTAATTAGATTGTGCTTGAGGAGTAGCTGCGCAAGTGGCACAGTTTTGTTCCCGTGATCTCGCAAGGGATTAGCTGTTGGCAGAGCGGTGATGCCGGCAGGAGACTCCACCATCCGAGCTGTTTCCTGGCACCGGGCTGGTTTGGCTGGAGCTGCTTCTGACACTTCGGAGAAGTAGGGTTTTTTAAAACATTTCTGAATCCTTGCAATGGCCTCAGCAACGGCCAGCAGCCCTCGTCCCCCAAGAATCCTCCACCATCTCACCCGCCACGCACAAAGCACAGAGGCGGGTCCTGCTTTGTGGTGATGGCTCACTGACACACAAGTAGCACCCAACGGGATGGGGACCCTTCTTTGTGTCTTCTGGCCAGATGTGCACTCACCAGAGCAAACCGCAGCAAAAAGGTGACACATGTACCCGGACCACGAGACATGACCTGCCTGGGCTGACTCTCACCCTTGCTCCATCACCAGAGTCCCAAATGAAGCCCTCCAGTCCATTGGAGAGCTCTTCTACAGGTTTTATACGGGTTAGATGACTTTAATTAATCTTTTACTGATTAAGGCTCAGATGTAATTATACAGCCAGTATACCAACATCTGCCCTCTCTTTGTTGACTCCCAGACTACATCTCCCACTCACACCGCCCATGTACTGGGATGACACCAGAAAACGAGCCCCAGCCGCTCGGTTACGGGGGCACACTGCTACACTTCTTAAATCTTCGCAACTATTTAAAAAAACCAAAAAAGCAGATGAATTTCTAAAACGCATACGCAAAATGCAGGTGCTGAAGCTGTCTCTGCAGAGACAGCCACCTTCAATGGAGCACATCCCGCAGTACGCAGGACTGCTTGCCGCCACCACCACGCTCGGATTTGGGAGAGCATTACCAGGGCTTTAAACCGAGCAGGCATGTCTCTCCATCTTCGCTTTAAACAGTATTGTGCTGTTCCAGCATTGCACCAGTGAACTCGCAGTGACCCTGTCAAATAAGTACTTTTCCTGAGGTAGCACTGTTTTATATATATCCACTTAGTATCCTTATTTGAAAACACTGGACAAATTAAATGACTGTAAAATTTGACTTTCCAGTATTTTGTATTCAGATAAACTCCTACAGCACCCTCTTCCATGGCAGCCAGCCCATATTTCCAAGTAACTAAAATTTTAAAAAGCCAACTACGCTTTTCAGTATCCGTGCATTAATCATCCCTCACAGTTCAAGAACTCTTTTCGAGTTCAAAGAAAAAAGTGTGAGGCAGAGGAATGTGTGTGCAACATACTCCCCTTCAAAAAAGCTGCAGCCTAACCATCCCGTACGGCCTTACACGCTCTTACCACGTACCCCATCCCCAACCAGGGATCCCCCACCGGCTGCATGAGGCTTCCCTATCCCTTGCATCAAGACTGGACCGTAAGAAACATTTCTGCATGACAAAGGGAAACCGTGAAGCTGGTGAAAACACTGCTGAGTGAAGCCCTGTGCGCCAGAAGAAGTCATGTTAATTGAATGCGACTTCAAAATATTTCAGATTCTCAGCAAGGATTTGGTAGCAGAAGAGAACACGCTGTGACGGACCTTATTTCTCACACGGTATGAGAAGAAGTTTCAATACATGCTGCCAAAAAGTGTCAAACGGGCTAAAATATGCTTGTCGATAGATAAGCAGACGATGCTTCCCATGGCAGGGGCAGGAAGAAGGCAGCGGGTCGGCCGCGGCCACAGCCAGGGCAGCGCGGGGGGCTGCCCACCGGTCCCGGCCTTTCAGCGAGCAGTGGGTGAGAAACGTCGCCTTGCAGAGTGCCCGATGCACCCCTCTGGTTTTATTGGCTTTTCCTTTGCTCTCGCATTTTGAGAAAGGTTAAATATGTCAAGCATTAGTTTACAAAACCTCTCCGACGAATCCTCTTACTCACATGATCTTTCTAAACAGTCCCAATCTTTTCAACTACGCAGAACTGACACTGTTAGCTTTGACCTTGTCAGCTGCCGCCTCCCAAAACTCGGGGGTTCCCGTGCCTATGGAGGCGAGGGGCTGACCTCCACACAATACCCCGAACAGGACGCTACGGACACCCGCATAAGAGCATTATCATATTTTCTCACCCATTCTTCCTATGGCCTAACGTCTTGTTTGATCTTTTGTGACTGCAGCCGCACACTGAGCAGATGTCTTCATCGAGCTGTCCGCAGCGACCCTCGGGTCTTTTTCCCCAGTGGCTACAGTTCATTTAAAGCGCAGCAATGTGTACGAGGAGCTCGGGCTGCTCCTTCCTGGGCGCCTAACCTTGCGTTTGGCCGTGGTGACTTTCATCTGCCCCTGTGGTCCTCCGTTGCTGAACTTCAGCTCTGCCACCTTCTTCACGGGGCTGCCTCCCACCGGTGATGCCGTGCCGCCTTCCACTGCCTCCGTGCCGCCAACTCACTGTCTGCCTCTTTTTTCCAGGTCATTAATGAAAATATTCAGATATGTAGTCATGATGCAGATACTTAGAGCAGTCCAGCATCAACATTTTCCATGAAAATAAGCTGATGCTTTACTTGTTTTCTGTTCTGATCCAGAGCAAGCTTTTTTACCCTGCAATACTTGCTGGAATAGAGGCTCTTTGAAAGTCACAAGCTGGTTCGCTGAGCTCTACCACTATGCTGACATACTATATTTAAAAAAAAATACAGATATGTGAATTTTCTGCTTTTCTCTTACCACATCCTTGTCATGTAGGTATCTTTAACTGTGTTTTTTTCAGAAGAGCTCATACTCAGATGAGGCAATTGACTGTCCTCCCCTTTTTTTCTGTAAAAAAACCCCAAGCAGGTAAACCATGTGGAGCCACACAGGTTGTGCAGACCCAGGCAGGCAAGACCCTGGTTAGCCACATGTACTGAAGGCAGAAAAAACAAGAAAAGGAGATGTGAGCATGACCTTGAAAAGCAGCAGAGTAAGGGGGCTTCTCCAATGGAGCTCCTGCACTGGCAACCCAAGGGACATCCAAGCATCCTGCTGTGTCCGGAGGAGGAGAGGCCACATGGGTGGGAAAGGAGAGAGCCACAGAGCCACGCCAGTGGTACCCTGGGAGCACCTCCCGCAGTCACAAAATGCAAAAACTAAACATTTGTTAGTCTTTTTAAGTATAGTACAGTATTTTAATGATACGGCACATTTTTGGGGGAGTTTCTAGAGAAGGTTTATGAACGTGCCATGGTCTCCACGAGCTCCTGGCGTCCTCGAGCAGGACACCAGCACGTCACTGCAGAACATGCTGAGCCGTGGAAGAAGTTGTCAAGCCTGGAGACAGACCTGCGGGGATGTGGGTCGCACTGGCCCAGCACCTGCGGGACGAGGTTGCCAGCTCCAGCCTCTCTGGAATGCGGCTCCCCTGTACCTGTCACCCCTCATCGGCGCGTGCCCACCGCCCGTGTCCTGTCCACTCATCTCCAGCACCGCCACCTGAAAGAAGCTGATCTGGGCTAGATATTAACGGGGTCCAGCCTGTGGAAAACGCTGATGCAGAAATTGCACATCTTCTCTCCTCTATCTCCAGCCTCGTTAACGGCTGCTTTTAACCCTCCAAGTCCATCTAAGCACACAGCCTCTCCCTACAGCTTTGCTGCTCGTGAATTTTTCTTTCCTTTTCCCACATCTTCCTACAAACCCTCTTCCACCTCACCCTCAGCCCCCCGATTTTCCTAGCGGATTTTACCAGCCCACCTCCTGGCTTCACCTGGGCTGTTTTTCATTTCCTGGAGACTAACCTGCTTGGTTTAACCACTTTTCAGCTGCTTTTACCTCTCCCATGAGCAGCGCCAGCCCGCTCTCCCCGGCACCTCCCGACCCATCCTGTTTTAGCCAGCAAAGCAACAACAAAGTCAAGCAAGAGCTGGAAATGCCCTGGCGTTAAGATCTACTTAATAAGTTGTCACCCAGGTCCTGTGTATCTATTCTTGCGGGCATAAAGATCTCTGTCAGCAGTCAAAACACGGATTTACACTCCCAGCACAATTCCTAGCAGCATTTAAAGATTTTTAACGACCATCCCTTTGTCCCAGGGAGTTAAGCGCTGATCGAATGTCACAACGTGACACATGAATGCACAACACAACGGAGGTTTGACAGGCAGCAACATTGTAATATGATAATTCCTCTTTGTCCCTTAATCGCCTCTGTTTTTTGCAGACTTGATTCACTTACCAACATGTGATCAATCACTGCCTTTTTCAGTGAGATAATTTTTTGCCCTCTATCTAAATGGCTCCTGTCAAAGGGAATCCAGTACTAAATTAAAGCTGATATGCTTGTCTCTGCCCTTTTGTTTGTTGACTTCTTCTCGCACACAATTGATTTTAAATAGATTTTTTTTATGGGTTCCATCACCGTTTAAGTGTATGTATTTTTAAAAATCTGGCTCCTTGAAATTAACACTGCATACATACACATCTAAAAACAGTCTTGAGCATATAATTTAATGGAGAGGAATAAATACAAGAGTACGCACTGGCAAGTGTATCAAGTCCCCACTAGACACGGAGTAAGTTGCCTGTTTACATCTTCCCACGTGCTCTATTTAAAACGGGAAGACAGCAATCAAGTCTCAAGACTTGTGAATATAACAAAAGAGGATGGTGTAATTTAAAATGAAAGGAAGCAATGCAAAGAGATCACTTGTTCTGAGTCTGTAAGAAGTCAGAATTTAGCTGAAGACCAACACAGAACTTCTCAGACATATCTCACCATTATTTGCACACCCTGTGATAAGCATCTCCTTACAACAGGTAAGAGGTCTTTTAGTGGCACAAGCACCGAGGAAATGAGAATCTACCTTTGCCAATTAAGCAGAGAGGTGTTTCTGCACCTCTCAGGCGATCATCAGACATGCCCCAAACAGCTCTGTGTCGCCCGGGGCAGAGGCAGAGCGGCTGCGACCGCACTAGACCAAGCCCCCCCAAGCAGAGCCACGCACATGCAAGTCACCCAAAACCTCTGCCTTGCTGTCTGGCTCTTCCCCCCAGTTTCCTCAAGCACATTCACAACGTGTTCAAAACCTCAGAATTTCACATTTTGCCCCTTCCCTCCAGCTGCTCTTTCCTGCATCCACCTTTTCTGAGTTGGGTCTTCCACACCTCGCCCTCATGCAAAACCTTAGCCTGGTCCTGCTGAAGCCAACAGCACAGCGCCCGCGGAGCCAAATGGAAGTGGGAACCTGCTCTCCGGTCGTCACGACTCCCCTGCCCGCGTCTGCTTGGCGATTGCTATCGGGGCAAGAGAAACTGCAGAAACCCCCAGGTGCATCTTCGTCCCTCCCAGCCCAAGCAGATACCTGTGCAGCACCGCCCCGGCTGTCATCGTTCCTCACTGCTGTACACATAATTTGTGGTAACAAAACGGGGTGATTTCAAAGCTAGGTAGGATGACGCTTATTTAATTCACTGACTGAATGACAGCAGATTTTTTGGCTGTGCTGTGCATTATAAATTATTCTACATGGTTTCAGCACTTGTCCTGGTTATGCACATAAGGCACTTAAGACTTTGCCAAGATCATCTAATAGACACATCATAATTAGCCCTATAATATAAAGAATCATCTCTTTTTATACATTTTTTTTTCTTTTTTGAGGAAAACACCTCAGCGAAATGCTGGATTGCCAGCTTTTGCTAAGGTGGGACAGTTTCCCTGAAGAAAAAAAATAATAAATGAAATGTTTTCATCTTGTGGTTCTAGCAGTTTTCTCCTTCTGCGCAGAGGGAAAAGGGAAAGAAAACAGCTCTGCGACGGAGGCATCACCCCTGGGCGAGGGCGAGCGGCATTCCAGATCGGACGCGTCCATCCACAAAGGGCAGCGGGAGCCAAGGCATTAAAAACATACCAATGAATGAGACAGGGGCTTGGAAAAAAAACCCAAAAAAGCTCATTTTTCAAAACACATTATTATCCCACCAAATGTATCTTAATGTATTTTCAGCAAAGCATCAAATCCCCCCGTATCTGCTTTTTGTCTCTTGGCAGTTCAAGAATGCCAAGGCGCCCCGTCCTCGGGGTGCCAGAACCAATCTGTTGCCAAGAGACACAAAACTGATATCACGGGTGTATAAAGCCATCTTTGGAAACGTATGAAACAGCGAACGACCTCATGTTCGGGGTTTGACTTAGTCAGCAAGACGTCAAGGAAGAAAAATTAACCTTTTGTTATAAGGTTTAAAGCTGACCATTTTTATCCTTCTCCAGCCTTTCTGAAGCAGAAACACGCTCGCGTCTGGTACTGCGTTTCAAGCAAACAACCCGTTTTTTTTTTTTTTGGCACGGTTTACTTTTGTTTTGGGAGGAAAAAAAATAAAACCCATGAGAGTCAAGGCACTCGGGGGAGCAGGGATGCCGTGACTTAGGGAGGCTGGGCAGGTGACGTTTCTGAAGCACGCATCTTCAGAGGAAACCCAAACGCCACAGCTGGACCTTCACGTTAGCACCCAGGTGGGTGCGTGGTGACGTTACAGCTGAGAAGGATTTGGAGGCTCCAAGTGTAAATATCTGAAAGGTTTTCGCATTTAAAAATCTGGTCACCGGCAAGTTCTTTACATATTTGTTACTCCAAATGGTGAGTAACCTACTGGAGATGCCGCAGGTTCACCCTCTGCAAACATTTCCCCGCTTTCGGTTCTGGGCGCCTCTCTCCCTCCTCCAATCTGCAAACTGGATGCAAACCCTTTCAAACGGAGTACTTTTCCCCTGTAATTTTTCCGCTGCAATTACAGCCAAAGTTTGCTGCCCTTCCCAGTTACAGAAATAAAATTCAA